>NC_047029.1:34681616-35281616 GCF_902652985.1 Pecten maximus | reverse complement strand
TAGATATGTAAACATTGCCAGTTAACCTTACATATAACCTCTAATAAAGTATATATATTTGAAATCTGTACAACATTTGCAATTTTAATAGAGCTCTGAAGGATAAGTAAACTGATATTTTCTGTGATTTTTAGAGCTGTGAATACCATGGTAACAGCTTAAAAAATTCTCAAAAATTGCAAAATATTATGATGTTTGACCCAAAATGGCACAATTCTCTACACAATTTTTTTTCTGAAACCTATTTAAAATTAAATATCTCTATCCCAAAGACAGAATTAATCTTGTTTGGACATATGTTGTAAATTAAGTTTTTCCGCTATCTTACCTTTTCTGTGGGCTTCCATTTTGCGCTGTAGGCGAAACTAAATTTCCTGTGTAAACACACGTTCGGAAAATCCGGATATTTAAAATCCGGAACCAATTTATTGATTTTTGTTTTAATAAATGTGAAGCCTGTATGTACTACTTCATACTGGATATACCAATTATAGTGTACATTTATTTTTTCATTTTTTATACATATCATAATACAGGAGTTATTTGCTTAACAAAAAAATTGCCCATGGCCAGGCTGTCTTACTGTGGTGTGCTACCTTAGTTTGGACACTTTTCTTACCGTCCGATATGTCAACGTCATTGTGTTATCAGGATGTCATATGTTATGCCGAATGCGGATCCCTTTCCGTGACATCCACGACACTTGTTGTATAATGAAATGTATTAATGCCCGCTTCCCTTGTATATACAAATATACTTATATAATTTGTTTAAATCAGTAAAATTAAGATCAGCTTCGAGATAAACAAACCAACAAACCAAAATTCATTATTTACTTCTTGGACATTTAAATGATATAGGTCATAACTTGTTGTTATAAACTTTTATTATTTTCATTATTTCTCTGTATTTCAGACTGTAACGCCCTCTACAATATCGGTTTTAATATGTCCGGAAATTACACAATCCATCCGGATAACAAAACCGGATATGACGTATACTGCGATATGGAGCATGGGGATGGGGGCTGGGTCGTGGTCCAGCACAGGTTTGATGGGTCGGAGATGTTCAACAGATCCTTTGCTGAGTACGAACACGGATTCGGCGACCTGAACGGAGAGTTCTGGTTGGGACTGGAGAAAATATCAAAGCTTAGTAACCCTGGACGGAAAGTCCGGTTTCTTCTACAGACATTCAACGGCACATGGATGGCACTCGAATATGGGAATTTCTCGGTTGCCAATGCCAGTCAACAATACACTCTGAATGTGTCCCAGCATATGTCTGGATTCGCACCGGAATCGTTCGAGTATAATTCCGGGGAGAAATTTTACACGTTTGACAATGATAACGCCGGACACTGTGCCGTTCGGAGATTCGCGGGCTGGTGGTTTGGTTCGTGCACGTTTCTAAACATCAACGGCGAATACGGACTCCGGGATGACGAATCCGGAATCATTGAACACTTCAGTAACAATCATTTCCATAACTTTCAGAAAACTTTGATGATGATACAGTGATTTTGCGGTGTTTTAATTTAGCTTTCATGTACATCATGCAGAATGAAAACTCACTTACTAATCTGTGTAGTTGTGTTTACAGTGGTAGGTGTAAGTTTGTGATGTATTTTGTATTTTGGCTGTAAAAGTTATTGAATGTTTCAATTCCATTTAAGGATTTTACCTCATTTTGACTGCGTATACGGTAGTATGCCCGCAGTTGGCAACGAACATTTCCTATGGTTATCGCATTAGCGCAGTCAAAATGAGGTACAATCCTTATATTTACATCAAACAAATCGTTTAATTAAATAGAGTACGAAGAAAATAAAATGCAGGGTGTGTTGCGACGTTGGTAACTACGGTAGTCGTGGTTAACGTTACTAAGATATTATAGTTCATGTGAATCTACGTAAAGACAACAGTATTGTTAACACAATTAAAAGAAACAACTGATCATTTTTGTTTTATACCTTTTACGTTTTTAATTAATTGATATAATCACAATCCACAATTTCCGTCTCAGATTAACTATGTTTGTCACAGCGTGTATTGACACAGATTTAGTAGTGACGTGGTCAAATCTCTAGGAACTGTACGCTTCAGCCATTTGTTGTTAGATTACCTCGTGGAGAAGTTAAATATGCACGCATTTCGGCAATATTCAGTTTAGTTTTTGACAAAATACTCACTTGACGTTAGTTTTTTGTGCGGAGATCATCGAGTAACAGGAGAAAACTCTAAAATTGCGTTGATCAGTCCATTCAAAATGGCGACGTCTAGTTGACGTTCCGGGAACGTCACAAATAGACAACGTCATAATTATGTTACCGATTCCCGCGCTTATTAATCCGCTGAGCCTTTTTGCACTGCGTATACGCTAATTTATTCGCAGTCAGAGTTTACTAAGCTGAAGAAGGGAGAGATGTAAATATATGGCAAATACAACAAATGTAGATACATTGTTTGGTGCTACATTTAAATGACTTGATACTTTTGATTGGTTATTTTTTTTTATTAATTGATTGAGTAATTAATTAATCTGAATGAATAAATCGTTGATTGGTTTATGAATTGTAGTAGTGAGAAAAGAAGGAAATACACTGTATTTAAGATCCCCCGAAGTGTTGATATTGGGCAGAGGAATTACAAATATACCTTCTGAATGTGTCATAATAATAGACTATGTCGAATTTAATCAGTAATGAGAAACAATTTGGCCAAAATACGATACATTATGAAAATAAAAAATACATCCATAGATATGTATATACGTACATGTATGTAAATTGACAGACACTTTTATCTGTGACCCACTTAGTCATTTAGTTAATCTTATTTTTGTGGATATATGTTTTAGGTTGAAAACTTGAGGTTTCGAGGAAGCAATAACAAATCTTTATTTCTTCTACTTTTTTTTTTTTTTTCGAAAGGGGTAAAAACTATATCATATTTAGGTGAATTTTGAGAATTAGTGATTGGCTATTTATACGTGTTTACAACCAGTACGGGATGATACCATTTATAACTTTATTGATATGGAGGGTCATAGGGTTGTTTTGAGGGAAAATACAGAAATTTGAAATAAAACTGACAAAGCGGTACAGGCGAGAGACATAATTTCGCGCAATGTTTGTGATGTAATGTCTGGACTGTATGCTAACCAAACTTTATTTCCCTCCAGGTGGGTGGAGAGCCTGCAAGCTAGTGTAGACTGAACGCCGATAGACATGTATTGGGGAGATACCCCGGTAAAGCTACCGAGGGTTAACCAGCCAAGCATAAGCATGTACATGCATATAATTGCGATATTATATCATCATTCAACGGTTAGTGAACCTTCCGACAAACAACCTGTGTTCACACACACACTGTTGACACCATTTTATATGACGGAGATTTTTATGAGCATTGTGCCTCATCGTCAAATCTTATTGCATTGTTCAGCTCCCTGCTTTGACCAACAATGACATTCAAATGCCATTTCATTTGATAAGCATCTCACATAAGAGTCAGATTTTATCAACTGTTCCGTATAGTTCAAAAACCTCAATGTGTTTCTGAAAACAGGGAATATTTCGACCTACCCCAGTGGGTATAGTGTGTTTAATTGACAATCATGTGTGGTGTTTGTGTACGGAGTGTGGGACTCCCTGGGACCCGAGCTTGCTACCCTGTAGCTACGGGGTGGTTAACTATAACATAGGCTGGTCGAATTCTCCTTAATGTTTTCCAATTTACCTTGGTTTTATTTTACTGTCAGCAGAAAGGACATAAAAGCGATTCTTTATTTCATTGTTAACCCCTAACAGTAACACTACGTAGATATATACACACTTCCTAAAGCAGGTGACTCTTTATGTGTTCACTGACACGTAACGGATAGGTACGGCTTGCTTCTCAAACGTAAGCGAGTTACACCTGCCTGCTACATTTTAGGACCAAGCTTGAGGTCGGAAGATTGACACCCTACCTGGTAAGAGGTTTTTTCTCGTTTGTTTCAACATACTATTTAATACATGCTGGTCAAACATGAATTTTCATCACTGTACATCCTCAAACCACTTACTTTGTATCCGAATTTCCGTGCTACCAGGTAAGTCAAAAACTGTATGTTTTTGACTTACCTTTACGTTCGGACTGTTAATTATTGCTCCATTTTCGGAGCGTTCTGATTTGTGATCTAAATAAGAACACGCACGAATTTAGAATTTCTATTCCATTGTTTACTAGAACTGTGATCCAGTAAACCCAACCCCTACCCTGCACTGGACGATTTTGTCTTCTCATGAGAGGTTCCGAATGTCGAACAGGTACATGTAGATTATGTAAACACCCCACCACTAGCCCGTACTGGATGGTTTTCCTCATTCCAGGAGGCTCCGAATATCCTGTAGATACCCCGCCCATACCCCGTACTGAGACGTTCCGGAGAGTCTATCATACGTACGTTCAGGTTTCATTGTCCTTCACGTGTTATAAAGCACGTGCACATTAATTGTTTTATCAACGCGATGGTAATGAGTCTAAGGACTCATAACAATAATTAAGAAGTTGAACTTGACTTGTCCGTCAGTATCGTACTCGAAATGTGCTACGGTAGTATAATTTTATTATGTATATGTGACCCGGTTCAATCTGGAAAATCGTCAACTAAACACGTGTATATAACTCGGTTATGTCGTTTAAGCGGGTTTTGAATGTGGCGATATTGATGACAGTTCATTATGTTAATATTGTTTACAAGTACAAAAATTATGCAGGAAATATAATGTTTTCGATTCAATGAAATTAAAGCCACCAGCCCCAGATGGAGACATAATTCACGCCCACTATTTCACCACTGGGAGAACTCGCGGCTTTATTTGTTTACCCGATCTCTCAGCTGGAACGACAACCAATAAAAGGTCACAGACCACTATTGAATTTTACAGCCTCTCGAGGTTTTATCGAGAAACCTCCACCAAGTATGTGTACCAAGGGGCCGTCAAGCGTAACAGATATGGTAATTGAACTTTTTCACTCGCTCACACTGTGGAAACACTGCGGAAACACCGGCTTATTCATACGTTGTTAATTTCACCTACTAACCGAAAGACATACGGAATAAAATGAACACGAACATCGGCTCAACAATCAGTGTTATACTGACAATATATATTTAGTGTTTAGTAACACAGGTGCGCGTTACGATGTATAGAGGGGTTGTATTGGGTAAGGGGGAGAGAACTCGGGTAAACACAAGGTGTAATACTATTATCCTACCACCTCACTTCATTAAACACTTTCTGCACCAGACGTAACCCATTCACATTTACACCCACATTTCTAATGAAGTGGTATATTTATGTGAACACATTATCACAAGTTTAAAATGAAATTATCACCAGGATAGTGGGTTGTTTTTAACTTGTTTATCGTGGCGTGTCCGTAGATGCAATTAATTTTAGTTGTATACTGTTTTTCTATTTCAAAATAAAGCTGGTAAGATATAGGGATTTTGAAATTATTCTTGCTTTAAGGGTTGGTTAGGTTTTGTATTGTTTAACATCATATCAACAGCTGTGGTCATTTAGGAGGGACCGCCTCCCTATGTGTAAAATGCATGCGTGTGGTTTTGCTGACACTAACAAGGTTTTCAGACAATTGGGTGGCCGATATTTTCGCTAACACTAACAGGGGTTTTATACGATAAGGTACCTGATGGTTTTTCTGCCTCTATCAAGGATTTTTTTCAGGCGATGGGATGCTTGGTGGGTTCAAAGTTACTTACGGGGTTTTCAGGCGATGGGATGCTTGGTGGGTTCAAAGTTACTTACGGGGTTTTCAGGCGATGGGATGCTTGGTGGGTTCAATGTTACTTACGGGGTTTTCAGACGATGGGATGCTTGGTGGGTTCAATGTTACTTACGGGGTTTTCAGGCGATGGGATGCTTGGTGGGTTCAATGTTACTTACGGGGTTTTCAGGCGATGGGATGCTTGGTGGGTTCAAAGTTACTTACGGGGTTTTCAGGCGATGGGATGCTTGGTGGGTTCAATGTTACTTACGGGGTTTTCAGGCGATGGGATGCTTGGTGGGTTCAATGTTACTTACGGGGTTTTCAGACGATGGGATACTTGGTGGGTTCAAAGTTACTTACGGGGTTTTCAGGCGATGGGATGCTTGGTGGGTTCAATGTTACTTACGGGGTTTTCAGGCGATGGGATGCTTGGTGGGTTCAAAGTTACTTACGGGGTTTTCAGGCGATGGGATGCTTGGTGGGTTCAATGTTACTTACGGGGTTTTCAGGCGATGGGATGCTTGGTGGGTTCAATGTTACTTACGGGGTTTTCTGGCGATGGGATGCTTGGTGGGTTCAATGTTACTTACGGGGTTTTCAGGCGATGGGATGCTTGGTGGGTTCAAAGTTACTTACTCACATTTACACCCACATTTCTAATGAAGTGGTATATTTATGTGAACACATTATCACAAGTTTAAAATGAAATTATCACCAGGATAGTGGGTTGTTTTTAACTTGTTTATCGTGGCGTGTCCGTAGATGCAATTAATTTTAGTTGTATACTGTTTTTCTATTTCAAAATAAAGCTGGTAAGATATAGGGATTTTGAAATTATTCTTGCTTTAAGGGTTGGTTAGGTTTTGTATTGTTTAACATCATATCAACAGCTGTGGTCATTTAGGAGGGACCGCCTCCCTATGTGTAAAATGCATGCGTGTGGTTTTGCTGACACTAACAAGGTTTTCAGACAATTGGGTGGCCGATATTTTCGCTAACACTAACAGGGGTTTTATACGATAAGGTACCTGATGGTTTTTCTGCCTCTATCAAGGATTTTTTTCAGGCGATGGGATGCTTGGTGGGTTCAAAGTTACTTACGGGGTTTTCAGGCGATGGGATGCTTGGTGGGTTCAAAGTTACTTACGGGGTTTTCAGGCGATGGGATGCTTGGTGGGTTCAATGTTACTTACGGGGTTTTCAGGCGATGGGATGCTTGGTGGGTTCAATGTTACTTACGGGGTTTTCAGGCGATGGGATGCTTGGTGGGTTCAAAGTTACTTACGGGGTTTTCAGGCGATGGGATGCTTGGTGGGTTCAATGTTACTTACGGGGTTTTCAGGCGATGGGATGCTTGGTGGGTTCAATGTTACTTACGGGGTTTTCTGGCGATGGGATGCTTGGTGGGTTCAATGTTACTTACGGGGTTTTCAGGCGATGGGATGCTTGGTGGGTTCAATGTTACTTACGGGGTTTTCAGGCGATGGGATGCTTGGTGGGTTCAATGTTACTTACGGGGTTTTCAGGCGATGGGATGCTTGGTGGGTTCAATGTTACTTACGGGGTTTTCAGGCGATGGGATGCTTGGTGGGTTCAATGTTACTTGCGAGGTTTTCAGACGATGGGATTCTTGGTGGGTTCAATGTTACTTGCGAAGTTTTCAGACGATGGGATTCTTGGTGGGTTCAAAGTTACTTACGGGGTTTTCAGACGATGGGATGCTTGGTGGGTTCAATGTTACTTACGGGGTTTTCAGACGATGGGATGCTTGGTGGGTTCAATGTTACTTACGGGGTTTTCAGACGATGGGATGCTTGGTGGGTTCAATGTTACTTACGGGGTTTTCAGGCGATGGGATTCTTGGTGGGTTCAAAGTTACTTACGGGGTTTTAAGACGATGGGATACTTGGTGGGTTCAAAGTTACTTACGGGGTTTTCAGACGATGGGATGCTTGGTGGGTTCAATGTTACTTACGGGGTTTTCAGGCGATGGGATTCTTGGTGGGTTCAATGTTACTTACGAGGTTTTCAGGCGATGGGATGCTTGGTGGGTTCAATGTTACTTACGAGGTTTTCAGACGATGGGATGCTTGGTGGGTTCAATGTTACTTACGGGGTTTTCAGGCGATGGGATGCTTGGTGGGTTCAATGTTACTTACGAGGTTTTCAGACGATGTGATGCTTGGTGGGTTCAATGTTACTTACGAGGTTTTCAGACGATGGGATGCTTGGTGGGTTCAATGTTACTTACGAGGTTTTCAGACGATGGGATGCTTGGTGGGTTCAATGTTACTTACGGGGTTTTCAGGCGATGGGATGCTTGGTGGGTTCAATGTTACTTACGGGGTTTTCAGGCGATGGGATGCTTGGTGGGTTCAATGTTACTTACGGGGTTTTCAGGCGATGGGATGCTTGGTGGGTTCAATGTTACTTACGGGGTTTTCAGACGATGGGATACTTGGTGGGTTCAAAGTTACTTACGGGGTTTTCAGGCGATGGGATGCTTGGTGGGTTCAATGTTACTTACGGGGTTTTCAGGCGATGGGATGCTTGGTGGGTTCAAAGTTACTTACGGGGTTTTCAGGCGATGGGATGCTTGGTGGGTTCAATGTTACTTACGGGGTTTTCAGGCGATGGGATGCTTGGTGGGTTCAATGTTACTTACGGGGTTTTCTGGCGATGGGATGCTTGGTGGGTTCAATGTTACTTACGGGGTTTTCAGGCGATGGGATGCTTGGTGGGTTCAATGTTACTTACGGGGTTTTCAGGCGATGGGATGCTTGGTGGGTTCAATGTTACTTACGGGGTTTTCAGGCGATGGGATGCTTGGTGGGTTCAATGTTACTTACGGGGTTTTCAGGCGATGGGATGCTTGGTGGGTTCAATGTTACTTGCGAGGTTTTCAGACGATGGGATTCTTGGTGGGTTCAATGTTACTTGCGAAGTTTTCAGACGATGGGATTCTTGGTGGGTTCAAAGTTACTTACGGGGTTTTCAGACGATGGGATGCTTGGTGGGTTCAATGTTACTTACGGGGTTTTCAGACGATGGGATGCTTGGTGGGTTCAATGTTACTTACGGGGTTTTCAGACGATGGGATGCTTGGTGGGTTCAATGTTACTTACGGGGTTTTCAGGCGATGGGATTCTTGGTGGGTTCAAAGTTACTTACGGGGTTTTCAGACGATGGGATACTTGGTGGGTTCAAAGTTACTTACGGGGTTTTCAGACGATGGGATGCTTGGTGGGTTCAATGTTACTTACGGGGTTTTCAGGCGATGGGATTCTTGGTGGGTTCAATGTTACTTACGAGGTTTTCAGGCGATGGGATGCTTGGTGGGTTCAATGTTACTTACGAGGTTTTCAGACGATGGGATGCTTGGTGGGTTCAATGTTACTTACGAGGTTTTCAGGCGATGGGATGCTTGGTGGGTTCAATGTTACTTACGAGGTTTTCAGACGATGTGATTCCTGATGGTTTTGCTGCCATTCACAATGTTTTCAGGCGAAATGGTGCCCGGTGGTTTTTTTCTGCCACATACATTTCCCCCCAATATCATTTCTATGATAACTGCCGACTGCGGATAGACAGCTTACAAGAACAGAGAGTCAGATAGAACGAATGACAAGTTACCACCCGGCTCACAGGTTACATGTCAGAACATTTGTATGACGTCTGTCCATGAAACAGAAGACGCTCACCTTTCTGGAACATCAACTCAAATCATTCTTGTATTATCCCGTTGGGCTGATTTTAAAGTAAAATGATGATTATACATTGTAGCATGCATAACCTCTGCCAGCTACCTATTTCGTAATAAGACACGGTCACCTTAATCTTGTGTAACAAAGAATTGCCCCAAGGACATGTATTTATAGAAATGTCACTCATTACACATGTACACAAGTAAAAAGCAGTCTTCGCCCGTAAAAGCCGAATATGTTGACTGTTAACAAACAGTTAAAACAGTGAGTATTGAGGAATGCTTGGCTCGGAGGAGCCAGGTTCATATGGAGACAGGTGTTGAGGGGTACACCAACAATCAGTGTCATACGGGCGGGTGTCTAGGAGGACCACAGCGGTCGGGGTCTTAATAGGATGGGTGTTGAGGGGTACACCGATAGTCGGGGTTATGTGAGGACGAATGTTGAGGGGTTCACCAACAGCTTGGGTCTTATTGGGACGAGTTCGAGAGGGTTCAACAGTCAGGGTTGTATGAGGACGGGAGTTGAGGGGTACACCAACAGTCAGCGTTATATGAGGACGAGTTTGAGGGTAACACCAACAGTCAGGGTTATATGAAGACGAGTTTGAGGGTTACACCAACAGTCAGTGTTATATGCGGATGAGTTTGAGGATAACACCAACAGTCAGTGTTATATGCGGATGAGTTTGAGGGTTACACAAACAGTCGGGGTTATTTGAGTGAGGGTTTCTAAGGGAATACCAGCACCGCTTATCCATTCTTTTTAGCATTATTTCTTTATTTCCTCCAAGATGTGAAGAGTATACAGAAATAATTTACAAATTAGAACAAAATTCATTCACGCTCATTATCTCTCGCATAAGGATTAACGCGTTACACAATAAACTACAGATATAATAATGATGACATGATGTTAGTAAAGGAAATTTCTTCGTATGTTTCTTAAGTTAAGACACATTAGATTCTTAATTAGCACATGTATACGTAATTCATTTTTAGAAAATGAATAGCAGTCATTTCATTCTGTGGTCTAACGTGAGATAATATCATTTAAGTGGCTACATGTGTTATGTAGGCTTGCAAATGCATTTTATATACATGTATGAATATCTATAAAACAACATTAATAATAATTACAAGTTCTCTTTTTCATATGAAATAATTACAAAATACCACTGCATTGAAGAATCTTGAATACAATAACGATTGAATTAACTCTGAAGTCCTCGAGTTCGTATGAGGATAAGTCATAATTGACGATACCCCCAAGAAGAACATGGAGAAGATGGTAATTTGATAACGTGTTAAGGTAACATACAAAATCGACATCTTTTATAGTACAGAGAACACACCACAGTTGGTCACGCAAAGACTCTGTATGATAGCATTCAAGCGCGCTATGTAAGATTACATCATTGTAAATTAAACCACAATATTGACACAAAAATACATTTTCGTCATCTCGCATTTCAACACAAAGTTTAACAATTTGTTTAAAACATGAACTGTATTGGGGGAAATGTAGAGCTAATTTCCATATTGAATATGGTTGTATTTTATTATGCAAAAGACCGAAACGAGAAAATTCTTTATCAGTTTTCATTCTTTCACATAGATTAAACTCCTCACAATTTCTTACATGGTCATTCACTAATCGTTTCCATTGGCATCTGTTTGGGAACAAGCCACTCTTCAAAAATTCACCAAGAACATAATTCAAATTATATTTTGTCAAAATATTGACAATGTCGGGAATAAAACCTCTGGAGAAAGTACACAGTTTGTAATCAAATATGCGCTTTATAAAAATTTCGCGCGTCAAAACTCCAACATCCATGGAACATATTCTACCAAGGAATAGTAATTTTTTCACACTGATATATACTTCTATTGAAAACCAACCGATCAATGACGTACACATGTCTGTTCTTGTTCTTACATTAAAACCCTGAATTGATTTTACAATGAAGTTCTGTGCTTTTTCAAGCATGTACATTTCATTTTTCTTTAACTGCCACAATTCGCAACCATAGAGTGCGGAAGGATATACTTTACATTTAATAATTTTAGCAATGGTTAAAGGATTGAGGGCACATTGGTGTGCTCCAGAACGAATTAAGGACATTACACCACATTTTAATTTGGAGCAGGCACGTTCTGTACGTTCGACATTGTTGTTTCTATTGTTTAATAAAACACCAACATGATTTATGCTATCTACAATTGGTAAATTCTTTTCGTAAAAGGATACATTTCGACAAGTACTTGACTTCTTTTTGTATGTGAAAACAACAATATTAGATTTAGAGGCGGAAAATGTAAATCGCCACTTTCTACTGTAATTGTCACACATAGATAGTAAGTGTTGGAGACTTTCAACGTTATTAGTAATTACACATATATCATCTGCTTGTGTAGGTATATTAACACGTGATGAATTGACTACTGCTCCTTTTCTACTGGATTCTACTTCGTTTAACAAATCATTGATAAAAACAAGATACATTTTAGCAGACAAAGAACCTCCTTGTAAGATCCCTCGTTTCATAATTACACTTTCTGATTTAAAACCATTAAAAACAATATTACTAGTGAAACACGAGTACATTTGTTTCATAATAAGCCATATTTTCCCTTTAATACCCATATTGTATAAATTGTAGAATAAGCCTTCTTGCCATACAGAATCAAAGGCTTTATTGCTATCAAGAAAAGCAACAAGAACTTCAGATCCATTCTCTAAGTTATAATTAATACTCTCTTGTAAGTTAAATGAAGTGCATAGACTACACAGTTTTTTCCGATAAGCTGATTGCTGTCTGTTAGGAAAAGTATGAGATTCTAGAATGGGATTTAAACGGGTAGACAAAAGTGTTTCAAAAATCTTAAAAAATACAGGAATTAATGTAATACCTCTGTAGCTATTGGGGTCATCTTTCGGTTTTTTATCACCTTTATAAAGAGTAACAATGATGCCGACTTTCCAAGATTTTGGAATATACTCGTACTTAATTATAAGATTAAACAAAAACGTGATATGTTCAATCATCAGATCATTACAATATTTGACATGTTCATACACAAGACCATCTGGACCACCAGATTTATCATTCTTCAGACATTTGCATATATTCGAAACCTCTTTCACACTGAATTCTTTTTCAAGAAATACATCTTTGTCATGCTTTGCTTTTACACACATGTTTGATACATTACTGTTCACATGATTTGAGAACTCTTCATCGAATAATGTATTGGATTCATTTTGAAATAATTTACTAAAATGTATACCCCATGCCTTTGCTATTTCGCTGGGATTACGTAGGACCTTACCATCATATTTTAGTTCTGTCTGTGACAATTTGGGTTTATGTGATTTACTTTTATATAGTTGCCAAAACAGCGTTTGGTCAACTTACCTGATCTATCCATTTCTTCGAATTGGCCTTTCATATATTGGTTAAAAGCAATTCTTAGCATCTTTCTAAAAATGGTTTTACATGACTTATAGTCTAAAAAATAAACATCAGTACCTCTACATTGGCCATTGTCTTTCCAAAGTTGCCTTTTACTACGCATTCGATTGTGCACAAATGTTAACTCTTCATTCCAGTAAGGCTTTAAGTGCCTTCTGAATTTGCGTTTCTGTATGCATTGACTAGATGCACTGAGCAAAACAGATTTCAGAACATCATAATAAATTTCGCTGATACTAACAAGATTTTCAGACAATTGGGTAGCCGATATTTTCGCTGACACTAACAGGGGTTTTATACGATAAGGTGCCTGATGGTTTTTCTGCCTCTATCAAGGGTTTTTTCAGGCGATGGGATGCTTGGTGGGTTCAAAGTTACTTACGAGGTTTTCAGGCGATGGGATGCTTGGTGGGTTCAATGTTACTTACGGGGTTTTCAGACGATGGGATGCTTGGTGGGTTCAATGTTACTTACGAGGTTTTCAGGCGATGGGATGCTTGGTGGGTTCAATGTTACTTACGAGGTTTTCAGGCGATGGGATGCTTGGTGGGTTCAATGTTACTTACGAGGTTTTCAGGCGATGGGATGCTTGGTGGGTTCAATGTTACTTACGAGGTTTTCAGGCGATGGGATGCTTGGTGGGTTCAATGTTACTTACGAGGTTTTCAGGCGATGGGATGCTTGGTGGGTTCAATGTTACTTACGAGGTTTTCAGTTTTTAGACAGCTTACAAGAACAGAGAGTCTGATAGAACGAATGACAAGTTACCACCCGGCTCACAGGTTACATGTCAGAACATTTGTATGACGTCTGTCCATGAAACAGAAGACGCTCACCTTTCTGGAACATCAACTCAAATCATTCTTGTATTATCCCGGTGGGCTGATTTTAAAGTAAAATGATGATTATACATTGTAGCATGCATATCCTCTGCCAGCTACCTATTTCGTAATAAGACACGGTCACCTTAATCTTGCGTAACAAAGAATTGCCCCAAGGACATGTATTTATAGAAATGTCACTTGAAATCGGTATTCATTACACATGTACACAAGTAAAAAGCAGTCTTCGCCCGTAAAAGCCGAATATGTTGACTGTTAACAAACAGTTAAAACAGTGAGTATTGAGGAATGCTTGGCTCGGAGGAGCCAGGTTCATATAGAGACTGGTGTTGAGGGGTACACCAACAATCAGTGTCATACGGGCGGGTGTCGAGGAGGACCACAGCGGTCGGGGTCTTAATAGGATGGGTGTTGAGGGGTACACCGATAGTCGGGGTTATGTGAGGACGAATGTTGAGGGGTTCACCAACAGCTTGGGTTTTATTAGGACGAGTTTGAGGGGGTTCAACAACAGTCAGGGTTGTATGAGGACGGGAGTTGAGGAGTACACCAACAGTCAGTGTTATATGAGGACGAGTTTGAGGGTAACACCAACAGTCAGGTTTATATGAGGACGAGTTTGAGGGTTACACAAACAGTTGGGGTTATATGAGGACGGGTGTTTAGGGGTACACCAACAGTCAGTGTTATATGCGGATGAGTTTGAGGGTTACACAAACAGTTGGGGTTACATGAGGATGGGTTTGAGGGTAACACCAACAGTCGGGGTTATATGAGGATGGGTTTGAGGGTAACACCAACAGTCAGGGTTATATGAGGACGGGAGTTAAGGAGTACACCAACAGTCAGTGTTATATGCGGATGAGTTTGAGGGTAACACCAACAGTCGGGGTTATTTGAGTGAGTAAGGGAATACCAGCACCGCTTATCCATTCTTTTTAGCATGTAATCCCTAGAATTTCTTTTTTTTTTATTTTGCGAGTTGGGTAGACAGACTAATTATCAACTTTATCTCCTGATAGGAAACGGAATAACTAAAATGTCTACAGACGGAATCCATCTGAGGACAGTGAAGCCTCTGGAGAACGATAGTGACTCTGCCATTGGGAGTAGTGTTGGTGTGGACAATGTCGCCCTGGATCTCGGGGACGAGGCCAGAGGTAATAGTCAGGTACGTGAAAACAGGAAATAACTCAGTTCTCCCCCCCCCCCCCCCCCCCCCCCCCATCGACAGCTCCAATGGTTTTTCCCCCCACAACACCCCTTTAAATGGGAAATTTTAATCCCCAAACACCCCTTTAATTGGGACGAGTTTATCCCCAACAGTGGGTTTAATGGGAATTTGGGGGTTTCCCCCCCAAACAGGGGGTTAAAAGGGAGGGGGTTTTGGGGTTCCCCCCCCAAAAAGCGGTTTAATTGGGGGAAATTTTAGGTTCCCACCCCCTTACAATTAATGGGTGGGGGTTTCCACCCCCTAGGGGGGTTATATGGGGGATGGGTTTACCCCCCCAAAACAGGGGGGTTATATGGGGCCCGGGGGTTTAAATCCCCCACACCCCTAATCCGGATGGGGTTTATCCCAAAAACACCCCTTATTATAAAAGGGGACCCCCCACACCCTGATTCCCCCCCCTTTTTTCCCATTTAACCAAAAATTTCCTTTTTTTTTTTTTTAAAAGGGTTAAACCATTGGGGGGGGTTTTTGGGGGCCCCTTTAAAACCCCTTTACCTAATGGAAACCAGGTTCTAAATTCCCTACAGCCCCTTCCACCCGGGGACGTAGGGCTTCTAGACGATTACCTTTTGGGAGTATTTTGGTTGGGGACAACCCTTTACCTACCACAGGTTTTCCCCCCCCAAAACGGGAAAAAAACCCATTCCCCTTCCCCCCCCCCCCCCCCCCCCCCCCCCCCCCCCCCCCCCCCAAAAAAAAAAAAAAGAAGGTTTAAAAAAAAACCCAAAAAAAAAAATTTTTAAAAAAAAACCCCAAAAAAAAAACCCCCCCAATAAAAAGAGGCCCCAAAAAAAAAAAAAAAAATTAAAAAAAAAAACTGGGAAAAAAAACAAAAAAAAAAACCCCCGGCCAACCCCCCCCCTCCCCCACCCCCACCCCAACCCCCCCCCCCAAACCAACCCCCCCCACCCCCCACCCAAAAACCCCCCACCCCCCCCCCACCCACCCCCCCCCCCACCCCCCCCCCACCCCCCCCCCCCCCCCCCCCCCCCCCCCCCCCCCCCCCCCCCCAAACCCCTTACCCATCCGGACGTAGGGTTCTCCACTCCCCTCACAGACCCTTACCTATCCGGACGTAGGTTCTCCACTCCCTCACAGACCCTTACCTATCCGGACCTAGGTTCTCCACTCCCCTCACAGACCCTTACCTATCCGGACCTAGGTTCTCCACTCCCCTCACAGACCCTTACCTATCCGGACGTAGGTTCTCCACTCCCCTCACAGACCCTTACCTATCCGGACCTAGGTTCTCCACCCCCCTCACAGACCCTTACCTATCCGACCTAGGTTCTCCACTCCCCACACAGACCCTTACCTATCCGGACGTAGGTTCTCCACTCCCCTCACAGACCCTTACCTATCCGGACCTAGGTTCTCCACTCCCCACACAGACCCTTACCTATCCGGACGTAGGTTCTCCACTCCCCTCACAGACCCTTACCTATCCGGACCTAGGTTCTCCACTCCCCTCACAGACCCTTACCTATCCGGACCTAGGTTCTCCACTCCCCCACACAGACCCTTACCTATCCGGACCTAGGTTCTCCACTCCCCACACAGACCCTTACCCATCCGGACGTAGGTTCTCCACTCCCCTTACAGACCCTTACCTATCCGGACGTCGGTTCTCCACTCCCCACACAGACCCTTACCCATCCGGACGTAGGTTCTCCACTCCCCTACACAGACCCTTACCTATCCGGACGTAGGTTCTCCACTCCCCTCACAGACCCTTACCCATCCGGACGTAGGTTCTCCACTCCCCCACAGACCCTTACCTATCCGGACCTAGGTTCTCCACTCCCCTCACAGACCCTTACCCATCCGGACGTAGGTTCTCCACTCCCCTCACAGACCCTTACCTATCCGGACGTAGGTTCTCCGCTCCCCTCACAGACCCTTACCTATCCGGACGTAGGTTTTCCGCTCCCCTCACAGACCCTTACCTATCCGGACGTAGGTTCTCCACTCCCCTCACAGACCCTTACCTATCCAGACCTAGGTTCTCCACTCCCCTCACAGACCCTTACCTATCCGGACCTAGGTTCTCCACTCCCCTCACAGACCCTTACCTATCCGACCTAGGTTCTCCACTCCCCTACACAGACCCTTACCTATCCAGGACGTAGGTTCTCCACTCCCATCACAGACCCTTACCTATCCGGACTAGGTTCTCCACTCCCCTCACAGACCCTTACCTATCCGGACCGTAGGTTCTCCACTCCCCACACAGACCCTTACCTATCCAGACGTAGGTTCTCCACTCCCCCCCACAGACCCTTACCTATCCGGACCTAGGTTCTCCACTCCCCACACAGACCCTTACCTATCCGGACGTAGGTTCTCCACTCCCCTCACAGACCCTTACCTATCCGGACGTAGGTTCTCCACTCCCCTCACAGACCCTTACCTATCCGGACGTAGGTTCTCCACTCCCCTCACAGACCCTTACCCATCCGGACCTAGGTTCTCCACTCCCCTCACAGACCCTTACCTATCCGGACGTAGGTTCTCCACTCCCCTTACAGACCCTTACCTATCCGGACCTAGGTTCTCCACTCCCCTCACAGACCCTTACCTATCCGGACGTAGGTTCTCCACTCCCCTCACACAGACCCTTACCTATCCGGACGTAGGTTCTCCACTCCCCTCACAGACCCTTACCTATCCGGACCTAGGTTCTCCACTCCCCTCACAGACCCTTACCTATCCGGACCTAGGTTCTCCACTCCCCTCACAGACCCTTACCTATCCGGACCTAGGTTCTCCACTCCCCTCACAGACCCTTACCCATCCGGACCTAGGTTCTCCACTCCCCACACAGACCCTTACCTATCCGGACGTAGGTTCTCCACTCCCCACACAGACCCTTACCTATCCGGACGTAGGTTCTCCACTCCCCTCACAGACCCTTACCTATCCGGACGTAGGTTTTCCGCTCCCCTCACAGACCCTTACCCATCCGGACGTAGGTTCTCCACTCCCCTCACAGACCCTTACCTATCCGGACGTAGGTTCTCCACTCCCCTCTACAGACCCTTACCTATCCGGACCTAGGTTCTCCACTCCCCTCACAGACCCTTACCTATCCGGACGTAGGTTCTCCACTCCCCTCACAGACCCTTACCTATCCGGACCTAGGTTCTCCACTCCCCTCACAGACCCTTACCTATCCGGACGTAGGTTCTCCACTCCCCACACAGACCCTTACCTATCCGGACCTAGGTTCTCCACTCCCCCACACAGACCCTTACCTATCCGGACCTAGGTTCTCCACTCCCCTCACAGACCCTTACCTATCCGGACCGTAGGTTCTCCACTCCCCTCACAGACCCTTACCATCCGGACGTAGGTTCTCCACTCCCCACACAGACCCTTACCCTATCCGGACGTAGGTTCTCCACTCCCCACACAGACCCTTACCTATCCGGACCGTAGGTTCTCCACTCCCCTTACAGACCCTTACCTATCCGGACCTAGGTTCTCCACTCCCCTCACAGACCCTTACCTATCCGGACCTAGGTTCTCCACTCCCCTCACAGACCCTTACCTATCCGGACCTAGGTTCTCCACTCCCCTCACAGACCCTTACCTATCCGGACGTAGGTTCTCCACTCCCCTCACAGACCCTTACCTATCCGGACGTAGGTTCTCCACTCCCCCACACAGACCCTTACCTATCCGGACCTAGGTTCTCCACTCCCCTCACAGACCCTTACCTATCCGGACCGTAGGTTCTCCACTCCCCTCACAGACCCTTACCTATCCGGACGTAGGTTCTCCACTCCCCTCACAGACCCTTACCTATCCGGACGTAGGTTCTCCACTCCCCTCACAGACCCTTACCCATCCGGACGTAGGTTCTCCACTCCCCTCACAGACCCTTACCCATCCGGACGTAGGTTCTCCACTCCCCTCACAGACCCTTACCTATCCGGACGTAGGTTCTCCACTCCCCTCACAGACCCTTACCTATCCGGACGTAGGTTCTCCACTCCCCTCACAGACCCTTACCTATCCGGACGTAGGTTCTCCACTCCCCTCACAGACCCTTACCCATCTGGACCTAGGTTCTCCACTCCCCTCACAGACCCTTACCTATCCGGACCTAGGTTCTCCACTCCCCTCACAGACCCTTACCCTATCCGGACCTAGGTTCTCCACTCCCCCACACAGACCCTTACCTATCCGGACCTAGGTTCTCCACTCCCCCACACAGACCCTTACCTATCCGGACGTAGGTTCTCCACTCCCCTCACAGACCCTTACCTATCCGGACCTAGGTTCTCCACTCCCCTCACAGACCCTTACCTATCCGGACGTAGGTTCTCCACTCCCCTCACAGACCCTTACCTATCCGGACCGTAGGTTCTCCACTCCCCTCACAGACCCTTACCTATCCGGACGTAGGTTCTCCACTCCCCTACACAGACCCTTACCCTATCCGGACGTAGGTTCTCCACTCCCCTCACAGACCCTTACCCATCCGGACCTAGGTTCTCCACTCCCCTTACAGACCCTTACCTATCCGGACGTAGGTTCTCCACTCCCCTCACAGACCCTTACCTATCCAGGACCGTAGGTTCTCCACTCCCCACACAGACCCTTACCTATCCGGACGTAGGTTCTCCACTCCCCTCACAGACCCTTACCCATCCGGACCTAGGTTCTCCACTCCCCTCACAGACCCTTACCTATCCGGACCTAGGTTCTCCACTCCCCTCACAGACCCTTACCCATCCGGACCTAGGTTCTCCACTCCCCCTACAGACCCTTACCTATCCGGACGTAGGTTCTCCACTCCCCCCCACAGACCCTTACCCATCCGGACCTAGGTTCTCCACTCCCCTCACAGACCCTTACCTATCCGGACGTAGGTTCTCCACTCCCCTCACAGACCCTTACCTATCCGGACGTAGGTTCTCCACTCCCCTCACAGACCCTTACCCTATCCGGACCTAGGTTCTCCACTCCCCTCACAGACCCTTACCTATCCGGACGTAGGTTCTCCACTCCCCTCACAGACCCTTACCTATCCGGACCTAGGTTCTCCACTCCCCTCACAGACCCTTACCCATCCGGACGTAGGTTCTCCACTCCCCTCACAGACCCTTACCTATCCGGACCTAGGTTCTCCACTCCCCACACAGACCCTTACCCATCCGGACGTAGGTTCTCCACTCCCCTCACAGACCCTTACCTATCCGGACCTAGGTTCTCCACTCCCCTCACAGACCCTTACCTATCCGGACGTAGGTTCTCCACTCCCCTCACAGACCCTTACCCATCCGGACCTAGGTTCTCCACTCCCCTCACAGACCCTTACCCATCCGGACCTAGGTTCTCCACTCCCCTCACAGACCCTTACCCATCCGGACCTAGGTTCTCCACTCCCCACACAGACCCTTACCTATCCGGACCTAGGTTCTCCACTCCCCTCACAGACCCTTACCTATCCGGACCTAGGTTCTCCACTCCCCTCACAGACCCTTACCTATCCGGACGTAGGTTCTCCACTCCCCACACAGACCCTTACCTATCCGGACGTAGGTTCTCCACTCCCCTCACAGACCCTTACCTATCCGGACGTAGGTTCTCCACTCCCCTTACAGACCCTTACCCATCCGGACCTAGGTTCTCCACTCCCCACACAGACCCTTACCTATCCGGACGTAGGTTTTCCACTCCCCTTACAGACCCTTACCTATCCGGACCTAGGTTCTCCACTCCCCACACAGACCCTTACCTATCCAGACCTAGGTTCTCCGCTCCCCTTACGACCCTTACCCCCCGGGAAAGGTTTCCCCACCCCCAAAACCCCCAAACCCTTCCCCCTAGGTTTCCGCCCCCTAACAGACCCTTCCCCTACCGGCCCTAGGTTTTCCGCTCCCCAACCAAGACCCTTCCCCATGGGGGATGGTTTCTCCCCCTCCCCACCAGCCCCTTCCCCATGGGCCCTGGGTTTTCTCCACCCCCCCCAACAGCCCCCTTCCCCATCCGGCCCTGGGTTTTCTCCCCCCCCTCCAAACCCTTCCTTCCGGCCCTGGGTTTCCCCCGGCCCACACAGCCCCTTTAAAACCCTGGGGGACGTGGGTTTCCATTCCCCCAAAGACCTTCCCCATCCGGCCCTAGGTTCTCCATTTTCCCCTTTACAGTCCTTAACCCTGGGCCCCCCCCTTCCCCCCCTTATATCCGGGTTATTCCCCCCCCCTTTCCGCCCCTTTTTTCCCCCACCCCCTTCCCCTTTTCCCTTCCTTCCGAAAGGTTTCTCCGCTCCCCTTACAGACCCTTACCTATCCGGACGTAGGTTCTTCCGCTCCCCTCACAGACCCTTACCCATCCGGACGTAGAATCTCCACTCCCCTCACAGACCCTTACCTATCCGGACCTAGGTTCTCCACTCCCCCACACAGACCCTTACCTATCCGGACGTAGGTTCTCCACTCCCCTCACAGACCCTTACCTATCCGGACGTAGGTTCTCCACTCCCCTCACAGACCCTTACCTATCCGGACGTAGGTTCTCCACTCCCCACACAGACCCTTACCCATCCGGACGTAGGTTCTCCACTCCCCACACAGACCCTTACCCATCCGGACGTAGAATCTCCACTCCCCTTACAGACCCTTACCCATCTGGACCTACGTTCTCCATTCCCCTCACAGACCCTTACCTATCCGGACCTAGGTTCTCCATTCCCCTCACAGACCCTTACCTATCCGGACCTAGGTTCTCCACTCCCCTCACAGACCCTTACCTGTCCGGATCTAGGTTCTCCACTCCCCTCACAGACCCTTACCCATCCGGACGTAGGTTCTCCACTCCCCTTACAGACCCTTACCCATCCAGACCTAGGTTCTCCGCTCCCCTCACAGACCCTTACCTATCCGGACGTAGGTTCTCACTCCCCTCACAGACCCTTACCCATCCGGACGTAGGTTCTCCACTCCCCTCACAGACCCTTACCCATCCGGACGTAGAATCTCTACTCCCCTCACAGACCCTTACCCATCCGGACGTAGGTTCTCCACTCCCCTCACAGACCCTTACCTATCCGGACGTAGGTTCTCCACTCCCCTCACAGACCCTTACCCATCCGGACGTAGGTTCTCCACTCCCCACACAGACCCTTATCCATCCGGACGTAGGTTCTCCACTCCCGTCACAGACCCTTACCCATCCGGTTGTAGAATCTCCACTCCCCTCACAAACCCTTACCCATCCGGACCTAGGTTCTCCACTCCCCACACAGACCCTTACCTATCCGGACGTAGGTTCTCCTCTCCCCTCACAGACCCTTACCCATCCGGACGTAGGTTCTCCACTCCCCTCACAGACCCTTACCCATCCGGACCTAGGTTCTCCACTCCCCTCACAGACCCTTACCTATCCGGACGTAGGTTTTCCGCTCCCCACACAGACCCTTACCCATCCGGACGTAGGTTCTCCACTCCCCTCACAGACCCTTACCTATCCGGACGTAGGTTCTCCACTCCCCTCACAGACCCTTACCCATCCGGACCTAGGTTCTCCACTCCCCTCACAGACCCTTACCTATCCGGACGTAGGTTTTCCGCTCCCCACACAGACCCTTACCCATCCGGACGTAGGTTCTCCACTCCCCTCACAGACACTTACCCATCCGGACCTAGGTTCTCCACTCCCCTTACAGATCCTTACCCATCGGGACGTAGGTTCTCCACTCCCCTCACAGACCCTTACCCATCGGGACGTAGGTTCTCCACTCCCCCAAAAAACCCCCTTTTTACCCACCCGGCCCAAAAGGTTCCCCCATCCCCCCAAGACCCCTGGACCATTCTTCCCCCAAGCCCCTTTTAAGGGGAGTAGCCTCCCCCCCCTTTCCAAAACCCAAACCATTGCCAAAAAGGCCGCCCCCCCCGATTCCCAGGGAAGTGGGGTTTCCCCCCAACCCCCCTCCCTACAAAACCCCCTTTAACCAACCCGGGCCCCTAGGTCTCCACTCCCCCACGCCCCTTAACCAAACCCGGGGAAACGTGGGTTTTTTCCCCCCCCCCCACCCCCACCGGGAAGGGTTTCCCTTCCCCCAAAAACCTTTCCCTAGGCCCGTGGGGTCTCCCCCCCCCTTCCCCAACCCTATTACCGCTATTTTCCCCCCTTTTAAGACCCCCACCGGTAGGTTCCTCCCTCCCCCCTTCAGCCCCCCTTACCTTCCGGCCCCTAGGTTCTCCACTCCCCCTTACGGGCCCTTCCTTAAGGGTTCCTCCCCCCCAAAGACCCCCTTTCCGGCCGGGGCCCATAAAAGCCCTTAACCAAACCGGACTTTAAGGTTTCCGCTCCCCAACAAGACCCCTTCCCCAAAATCCGGCCCAAAAGGTTCTCCACCCCGCCACAACCCACGCCCCCCCGGTTCCCCCACCCCCCAAACCCCCCCAGGGTTTTCCCCAAACCTTACCAGCCCCCCTTTCCCCCAAATCCGATTTCCCAAATTTCCCAACACAGATTACCGGACCCGGAAAAGGGGGTTTCCCCAACCCCCCAAACCCCCTTACCACCGGATTTCCCACCCCAAGCCCCCTTCCCCACCCGGGACGTGGGTTTTCCTCCACCCCCCACCACCCCACCACCGGAGTTTTTGACCCCTTCCAACCCCATACCGGACAAAGGGTTCCCCCCCCAAAAACCTTTAACCGGGCCCTACCCCCCCCCCCAACGCCCCTAAAAAGGAGGGGTTCCCCCCCCCTTCGTTATTCCCGCACCTTTTCCCATCCCCCCCCAAAAAAGCAACCTTCCCTACCGCCTATTTTCCCCGGGGCTTTAAAAATTTTTAAACCCATAACCCGGGTTCCCCCCCCCCAAAATTCCAACCCCCCTTTTTCCTCCCCCCCTTAACAGTTCCGGCCGGGGCCCTGGGGTTTTCCCCGCCTCCCCCCCCACGAAACCCTTACCTATCCAAAACCCTGGGTTTCCTCCTCCCCCAAAAACCGGCCAAAACCCCAACCCGGGGAAGGGTAGTTCCCCACCCCCCCCTCAACCCCCTTTACCAGACCCTTCCCCCCCCCCCACACACCGACCCTTGCCATTAGACCCCCCCCAAAGGCCCGGTCCCCAAAGAACCCCCCCCAACCCGGCCCTAGGTTCTCCCACTTCCCCCACAGCCCCAAAACCTATCCGGACCTGGGTTTCTCTATCCCCCCAACAGCCCCCCTTCCTACGGCCCTAGGTTTTTTAAACTCCCCCCCAAAACCCCTTTAAACCTACCCGGCCCCGGGTTTTTTTTCCCACTCCCCAAAACAGCCCCTTTACCCAATTTCCGGACCTAGGTTCCCCACTCCCCACGGGCCCCCTTACCTACCGGACCTGGGTTTTCCCACTCCCTCAAAAGCCCCTTCCCCACCCGGGGAAAAACTATTTTCCCCCATTTCCCCACCGGGCCCCTTTTCCAACCCCGGCCCTTAGGTTCTCCCCCTCCCCCACAAAACCCTTCCCTTTTCCAAAAATTTGGGTTCTCCACCCCAAACCCCAGCCCCCTTAAAGGTAAATAGCCTACTTCACGGCCCCACCTTTTACGGTTCTCCACCCCCCTTTACAAAACCCTTACCTTGGGGGGAAATGGGTTCCCCAAAGGGCCCCCAAAACAGACCCCTTTCCATCCAATGGGTTCTCCACTCCCCACACAGACCCTTACCCTATCCGGACGTAGGTTCTCCACTCCCCTTACAGACCCTTACCCATCCGGACCTAGGTTCTCCACTCCCCTCACAGACCCTTACCTATCCAGACCTAGGTTCTCCACTCCCCTTACAGACCCTTACCTATCCGGACCTAGGTTCTCCACTCCCCACACAGACCCTTACCTATCCGGACCTAGGTTCTCCACTCCCCCACACAGACCCTTACCTATCCGGACCTAGGTTCACCACTCCCCTCACAGACCCTTACCTATCCGGACGTAGGTTCTCCACTCCCCACACAGACCCTTACCTATCCAGACCTAGGTTCTCCACTCCCCTCACAGACCCTTACCTATCCAGACCTAGGTTCTCCACTCCCCTTACAGACCCTTACCTATCCGGACGTAGGTTCTCCACTCCCCTCACAGACCCTTACCTATCCGGACGTAGGTTCTCCACTCCCCTCACAGACCCTTACCTATCCGGACCTAGGTTCTCCACTCCCCACACAGACCCTTACCCATCCGGACGTAGGTTCTCCACTCCCCACACAGACCCTTACCCATCCGGACGTAGGTTCTCCACTCCCCACACAGACCCTTACCTATCCGGACGTAGGTTCTCCGCTCCCCTCACAGACCCTTGCCTATCCAGACCTAGGTTCTCTGCTCGCCACACAGACCCTTACCCATCCGGACGTAGGTTCTCCACTCCCCACACAGACCCTTACCTATCCGGACCTAGGTTCTCCACTCCCCTCACAGACCCTTACCTATCCAGACCTAGGTTCTCCACTCCCCTTACAGACCCTTACCTATCCGGACCTAGGTTCTCCACTCCCCACACAGACCCTTACCTATCCGGACCTAGGTTCTCCACTCCCCACACAGACCCTTACCTATCCGGACCTAGGTTCTCCACTCCCCTCACAGACCCTTACCTATCCGGACGTAGGTTCTCCACTCCCCACACAGACCCTTACCTATCCAGACCTAGGTTCTCCACTCCCCTCACAGACCCTTACCTATCCGGACGTAGGTTCTCCACTCCCCTCACAGACCCTTACCTATCCAGACCTAGGTTCTCCACTCCCCTTACAGACCCTTACCTATCCGGACATAGGTTCTCCACTCCCCTCACAGACCCTTACCTATCTGGACGTAGGTTCTCCACTCCCCTCACAGACCCTTACCTATCCGGACCTAGGTTCTCCACTCCCCACACAGACCCTTACCCATCCGGACGTAGGTTCTCCACTCCCCACACAGACCCTTACCCATCCAGACCTAGGTTCTCCACTCCAACTATATGAAATGAGATTGATGTTAAAAGACACTGGTCCAAAACGGATTATATTGAAGTTATTTCATTTGTTCAAGATTCATTGATGTTTAGTTATACACTGCATGTAGAATTGTACCTGCTGCCCCAATTGCATGATCGTATGAGCGACTTCCAAATCACACATACCTGTACGCACTCACCACACGCATGCATATCGCTGGCACGAGAGGCCGTCCTTAATTGACCTTAGTGGTTGATAGGACGTTAAATAAATCACACCAAACCAAAATATATGCTTAACAATCGGAACATATTACATGCCATGTAATTAAACTGAAGTAATTCCGTTTCAAATAGGCAGATACAAGTATGGTAGCTGTCGATACTTTAGTAGCTACGATGACGAATTGTCTAGCTGACCATAGTCACGATCGGATTGTTAAAGTTTTCCATTACGGTGAGGGCGCGCGAACTCCGGGCCCAGTTGTTCAAAACGTCAGGAACTAATCCCAGTTTAACAACAATTTTAAATTCTTCATCATTTGTAGTAACACTAACTTACCAAAATGTTACAAAACTCTACAGCACGCTATAGTCTCCTCCTTCATACCCATTTGAAGGAATAACGCATACATAGATTTGGGGGGAAAAAATACGGAAACGTTACGTTTTAACTAATCAAGTACATATGTAATTAAGCTAATTAAAACAACTGGGTCGAGATCAATAGCTACAACAATCGAATGCTTTACTACAATACTCAACTGAGTTAAGTATTCTTAAATATATGTGTACAGCCGTACTATGTATGTTTTTTTCATCAACAAATGCCCATTAATTTGCAGAATGAGAAAACAAAAAACGGCGCCCCTATACCTGGGGTTGAGTTTGACGGGGACACTGGATTTGTGTACCACCTCCAGACGACAGTACGAACTACTTACAGATCACACAGTGACGTCATATGGGGGTGCATTTACCTCATACTCTTTGTGTTGTACTTCGTCTATTTCGGATTTGCGATGGCGCACGAGAAGTTTGGAGACGAAGGTTCCATACGGCTCCTCGTTTGCACCATTCTATTTTTGGTCGGACTTTGCTGGCATTTCTTATCGAAACACATCGGACATAAGCTGAAATTACCCGAAATGCCATGGGAGCCAGAACGTAAAGAAAAACTTGCCCGGATGTACGTATATTGTAAAGAGTCAGAAACTAACAACATACTCTCTAAAATGTCCTTATAAAATATCCATATAAAACAGTCCAAACGAGAATATCCATACATTTTCATAGCATTGGAAATATGGATAATTTTGCCACTAAACGCCTTTAATTACTACAGAAAAATGCCATATTTTGAGGCCGATATCGATTAAGTTTTCAGGTTTGATTTCCGAGGAATCGCGATATTGAAATGTTCAGTAATTAATATTTCACAATCATACTAATAAGGTTTCATGATGGAACTACTTTTCGTGTCTTGGTCTGTTCATAGATAAGATAATTATTAAAACATATATCCACGTATACCCACCATTGTTATAATCAATATTTAGTATCCACGTATACCCACCATTGTTATAATCTATATTTGGTATCCACGTATACCCACCATTGTTATAATCTATATTTAGTATCCACGTATACCCATCATTGTTATAATCTATATTTAGTATCCACGTATACCCACCATTGTTATAATCTATATTTGGTATCCACGTATACCCACCATTGTTATAATCTATGTTTGGTGTCCACGTATACCCACCATTGTTATAATCTATATTTGGTATCCACGTATACCCACCATTGTTATAATCTATATTTGGTATCCACGTATACCCACCATTGTTATAATCTATGTTTGGTATCCATGTGTACCCGTCATTGTTATAATCTATATTTAGTATCCACGTATACCCACCATTGTTATAATCTATATTTGGTATCCACGTATACCCATAATTGGTATAATCTATATTTGGTATCCACGTATACCCACCATTGTTATAATCTATGTTTGGTATCCACGTGTACCCATCATTGTTATAATCTATATTTAGTATCCACGTATACCCGCCATTGTTATAATCTATATTTAGTATCCACGTATACCCATCATTGTTATAATCTATATTTGGTATCCACGTATACCCGCCATTGTTATAATCTATATTTAATATCCACGTATACCCACCATTGTTATAATCTATATTTGGTATCCACGTATACCCACCATTGTTATAATATATGTCTGGTATCCACGTATACCCATCATTGTTATAATCTATATTGGTATCCACGTATACCCATCATTGTTATAATCTATATTGGTATCCACGTATACCCATCATTGTTATAATCTATATTAGTATCCACGTATACCCACCATTGTTATAATCTATTGTTTGGTATCCACGTATACCCATCATTGTTATAATCTATGTTTTAGAGCCTACATCGCGCTCGTTGTTGCTGTCGTCCTCTTCATCATCATCTACATCATTGCTGAAGTTGCCGTTAACACCACCGAAAATCTCATCAGTTTGACGGGCCTTGTCTTCTTTGTATTTATGTTCTCCATCTGTTCTCGAAATCCAGCCAAGGTAAATGACATCATTTTATACAGAATGTGATTAAGTGTGGCCCACGATAGCTGTTCAGCCTTGTGTGCGTTTGACAAGCACCTGCATACATTGTTCTGTTGATATAGACAGAATTGAACCATAAATTGCAATTCATTCAGTGTTCTAATTACTAACAAACATTACAGCAATTCCCTTTAGCATTGTAAATGTGTGCTCTGTGTCGATTATCAAATGTCGGTGAAACAAAATGAGCATTACGACCATGAAGGAATGGCCATCGCTCGTCAGTGAACAGTGGAGAAAGGCAATGATTGTACCAACATTTCAACCTCTCTTACTATTTGATGCTGTTATGAGCGTTCGAAATCTCAGAATAATTTCCCATCCTGCAATGACCGCTTGAATTGGGAACTCATCCTCTCCAGGATACAGTAAAACAAATGTAATGTCATTGTTCAAGTCTTTCCGTACAGATAGCTACAGTGTCCCATTTTAACTAGGAATTCTTTGTTCAATCCTATCAGAACAGATAGCCACATTGTCCCATTTTAACTAGGAATTCTTTGTTCAATCCTATCAGAACAGATAGCCACATTGTCCCATTTTAACTAGGAAGTCTTTGTTCAATCCTATCAGAACAGATAGCCACATTGTCCCATTTTAACTAGGAAGTCTTTGTTCAATCCTATCAGAACAGATAGCCACATTGTCCCATTTTAACTAGGAAGTCTTTGTTCAACCCTGTCAGAACAGATAATCAGAGTGTTCCATTTTAACTAGGGAGTCATGATCAAGTTTGTCCCAACAGATAGCAACATTGTCCGACTTATCTAGGAAGTCTTTGTTCAGGCCTGTACCAACAGAAAGCCACTGTGTCCCATTTTAATTAGGAAGTCTGTGTTCAAGTATGTCTGAACAGTTAGCCACAATGTCGAATTTTAATTAGGAAGTCTGTGTTCAAGTCTGTCTGAACAGATAGCCACAATGTCGAATTTTAATTAGGAAGTCTGTGTTCAAGTCTGTCTGAACAGAGTAACTACAGTGTCCCATTTTAACAAGGAAGTCTGTGTTCAAGTCTGTCTCAACAGATAACTACAGTGTCCCATTTTAACAACGAAATCTTTGTTCAAGTCTGTCTCAAAATATAGGCACAGTGCCCCATTTTAATAAGGAAACACTTCCTACACTTTTTCCAGTTTGCTGTTTTTGAAATACTGACCAAATCTTTCTTCAGTATAAAACCCCGGGGTTATGAGCGATACAGGTTGATTAGAATCATGGGAAGGTTTATGGTTGACATCACGCTTTCAGTAGGAATATTATATTTCTGTATCCGACAGGAGGATAGACGTGTTCCATGCTTGTTGATATCCCTAGTTGTTCCGTTGTCACCATCCGAGATTTTAAGAATGTGACTTAACCCAGATTTGACCTAATGAGATTTATATGGCTGATGTCGTCGGTGTAGTGGAAGGTGTTTATCCTTCCGGAACACCTGGATTCAGTTGTTCAGAATGTAATTAGCTTAATCACTTGATTAGTGAAAATTTCACTTCTCCTTTACTTCAAAAACATAGAAGAAATGGTTTTATCGGGATTTAAAAATTGTTGTAAAACTGTGATAAGCCTAATCACCTTTTGAACAGCTTGGCCTGAACTCCTTGCACTTTTCAATGGTCTTTATTCAGACTTATTTAATGTGTGTGTTTTTATTTTGAGTTATAATGATGTTAAATTTAGATTTGTCTGTCCAGCCGTTCCTCTGTCCGACTGTTTGTTTCTGTTCAATAACTGAAACAAATGTTAACGAATTTTCTTCAAACTTGGTAACAAACCTTATGGGCTCGGCCAAGTTGTATTGCCACTTTTGGTGGACGTTGTTTGGCAGAGGTATGACCCCAGTATTAACGAGAAATGTTTCTTCCGTTTCCATGCCAGAACTCCCACAAATATCATTAAAACAATTCTTTAAGTTACTAACAGAGCTATCGCCACTTGATCCATGCAAACATTGTTATTTGCCGTTAAATAATATTGTCTAAGTCTTCAAACTTAGGAACAAGATTGGCTGATTAAAGGGGTTCATCAAAACTCGTAATTGGGTTTGGTAAAGGCAGATTAGAAAAAAAGTCTTGCAAAGGCGTAATATGTTTGGCAAGCGGGGGAAATAACTTCCATTAATTTGCTTGTTTTTATTGTTTTCATTGATTGTCTGTTTTATTTTATATTTTATTGTTTGTCCATAAATAAGATGTGTAATCTAATACCTACAGATTAAATGGCGTCCGGTGTTTTGGGGACTGGTGATCCAGTTTTTCTTCGCGCTCCTGATTCTCAGATGGCCATTCGGCTACCAGGCATTCCTGTGGCTGGGAGCACGTGTGTCAGAGTTTCTGGCCTACTCCGACAAAGGCGCCATATTTGTGTTCGGGGAAAAATATACAGATCATTTCTTCGCTTTTAAGGTTTGTCAACAAATTAAGATACACAACACGTCTTCACTTTTAAAGTCTGTCCACAAGTTAAAATACACAACATGTCTTCACTTTTAAAGTTAAAATACACAGATTTGTCACTAAATACGCAAATCATTTCCTTTTACGATTTGTCAAAAAATTGAAACATATATACAATTTCTGGCGTGTAATGCCAATAGGGTAAATACGCAGACTATTTTCTTTTAAGATTTTGCAACAAATAAAAACACATACAATTTCTGGCCGGCCATGCCAATAAGTTAAAGTGACTGACATCTATACTTTAAAACAATTATCTAACTGTCATGGTTGTAGGTATAATCATGTCTAATATCTCAATATAAAAACTAATATCATTGATCTCAGTTGTATTACAAAAATACCAAAAGAATATGAAAAATAATTAAGTACCTGTTTAAGCTTGATTATAGCGTGTTCTGGAGATTTACAGTTTTGATGTTTATGACTAGTATATGCCTTCAACAGTATTTACGTCGTCACGTCGTTTTCAATTACTGCCATCTTTGGTACACTGTACTTGATTCTCCAGATACAGCTGTACATGCTGCTTGGAATTAGGTCTATCTTTGGACAGATGACTGGAAGGTCCTCGTTGGTTTTAAGGATGACTGGATGTCCCATCGTTTTTAGTTACATGTGATGTGTCGTTATGTTTGTATATTTGATGTGTCCCATTGATGTGTTTACATACAGATTAAGTGCTCCGTTTGTGGACTGGTGATAGTTTCCTCCCTTATTTTGGTTGTTACAGATCTGTGTAGGCACTGTTGGTTTCAGGTACTACGGAAGGTCTCCATTGTTTGGTTGGAAGTACGATGTGATATTTTTCCTTTTTAGGTTGTCAGACTACTTGAGTCCACCAACCGTTTTTTAAGTCTGACGTATACCACCATCCTATTTGTTAAGTACGACTGTGATGTTTCACCGTTTTAAGATGACTATAGTCTTCCTTTTGTTTGTTACAGTCTGACTGTGATAGTTTCTGGTGTACAAGGTACTACTGGATATTTCTCTGTTTGGTTTTAAGCAATAAACACTAGTATAGTGTTCCTCCCATCCTGTTGGTGATACATTATGACTGTGATATGTTCTCACTGTGTGGTTGTTTAGGTATATCTGTGTAGTTTCCTCCAATAGTGTGTTACAACTGACGTAATGCTCCTGTTGGTTGCACAGGTACAGTGTATGTTCCTACCATGCCATTGGTTGTTACAGTAGCTGTGTTCTTTTGGATGTTACAGGTATTGCTTGATAGTGCAATCTGTTTGTTGTCAACAGTATTGACTGTCGTAGTGTTTTCATTCTGCATCTTTGGTACAGACTGACTTGAAGTTCCTCCCATACCTGGTGTTACATGTCTGCTGTGATAATTTCCTACCTCCTGTTTGGTTGTTACAGTATGATTTTCTGGTGATAATGGTATACCCACTGTTTGGTTGTTAAGGTACTAACTTTTGTGTCCTCCATCGTTTGGTGTTCTTACTAACATGTTCTACCTGTGTTTGTTGCTAATACAGGTACTGAGTGATATTTCTCCGTTTGTTTTACATACTGACTGTGATAGTGTTCCTCCCATCCTGTTTTGGTGTTACAGGTACTGACTGTGATAGTGTTCCTCCCATCCTGTTTGGTTGTTACAGGTACTGACTGTGATAGTGTTCCTCCCATCCTGTTTGGTTGTACAGGTACTGACTGTGATAGTGTTCCTCCATCCTGTTTGGTTGTTACAGGTACTGACTGTGATAGTGTTCCTCCCATCCTGTTTGTTGTTACAGGTACTGACTGTGATAGTGTTCCTCCATCCTGTTTGGTTGTTCTCAGGTACTGACTGTGATAGTGTTCCTCCATCCTGTTTGGTTGTTACAGGTACTGACTGTGATAGTGTTCCTCCTGTTTGGTTTGTACAGGTACTGACTGTGATAGTGTTCCTCCCATCCTGTTTGGTGTTACAGGTACTGACTGTGATAGTGTTCTCCATCCTGTTTGGTTGTTACAGTTACTGACTGTGGTAGTGTTCCTCCCATCCTGTTTGGTTGTTACAGGTACTGACTGTGATAGTGTTCCTCCTGTTTGGTTGTTACAGGTACTGACTGTGATAGTGTTCCTCCCTCCTGTTTGGTTGTTACAGGTACTGACTGTGATAGTGTTCCTCCTGTTTGGTTGTTACAGGTACTGACTGTGATAGTGTTCCTCCCATCCTGTTTGGTTGTTACAGGTACTGACTGTGATAGTGTTCCTCCTGTTTGGTTGTTACAGGTACTGACTGTGATAGTGTTCCTCCCATCCTGTTTGGTTGTTACAGGTACTGACTGTGATAGTGTTCCTCCCATCCTGTTTGGTTGTTACAGGTACTGACTGTGATAGTGTTCCTCCATCCTGTTTGGTTGTTACAGGTACTGACTGTGATAGTGTTCCTCCCATCCTGTTTGGTTGTTACAGGTACTGACTGTGATAGTGTTCCTCCCATCCTGTTTGGTTGTTACAGGTACTGACTGTGATAGTGTTCCTCTCCTGTTTGGTTGTTACAGGTACTGACTGTGATAGTGTTCCTCCCATCCTGTTTGGTTGTTACAGGTACTGACTGTGATAGTGTTCTCCATCCTGTTTGGTTGTTACAGGTACTGACTGTGATAGTGTTCTCCATCCTGTTTGGTTGTTACAGGTACTGACTGTGATAGTGTTCCTCCATCCTGTTTGGTTGTTACAGGTACTGACTGTGATAGTGTTCCTCCCATCCTGTTTGGTTGTTACAGGTACTGACTGTGATAGTGTTCCTCCCATCCTGTTTGGTTGTTACAGGTACTGACTGTGGTAGTGTTCCCTCCTGTTTGGTTGTTACAGGTACTGACTGTGATAGTGTTCCTCCCATCCTGTTTGGTTGTTACAGGTACTGACTGTGATAGTGTTCCTCCATCCTGTTTGGTTGTTACAGGTACTGACTGTGATAGTGTTCCTCCCTCCTGTTTGGTTGTTACAGGTACTGACTGTGATAGTGTTCCTCCCATCCTGTTTGGTTGTTACAGGTACTGACTGTGATAGTGTTCCTCCCATCCTGTTTGGTTGTTACAGGTACTGACTGTGATAGTGTTCCTCCCATCCTGTTTGGTTGTTACAGGTACTGACTGTGATAGTGTTCCCTCCTGTTTGGTTGTTACAGGTACTGACTGTGATAGTGTTCCTCCCATCCTGTTTGGTTGTTACAGGTACTGACTGTGATAGTGTTCCTCCCATCCTGTTTGGTTGTTACAGGTACTGACTGTGATAGTGTTCCTCCTCCTGTTTGGTTGTTACAGGTACTGACTGTGATAGTGTTCCTCCCATCCTGTTTGGTTGTTACAGGTACTGACTGTGATAGTGTTCCTCCCATCCTGTTTGGTTGTTACAGGTACTGACTGTGATAGTGTTCCTCCTGTTTGGTTGTTACAGGTACTGACTGTGATAGTGTTCCTCCCATCCTGTTTGGTTGTTACAGGTACTGACTGTGATAGTGTTCCTCCCATCCTGTTTGGTTGTTACAGGTACTGACTGTGATAGTGTTCCTCCTGTTTGGTTGTTACAGGTACTGACTGTGATAGTGTTCCTCCCATCCTGTTTGGTTGTTACAGGTACTGACTGTGATAGTGTTCCTCCCATCCTGTTTGGTTGTTACAGGTACTGACTGTGATAGTGTTCCTCCCATCCTGTTTGGTTGTTACAGGTACTGACTGTGATAGTTTTCCTCCCATCCTGTTTGGTTGTTACAGGTACTGACTGTGATAGTGTTCCTCCCATCCTGTTTGGTTGTTACAGGTACTGACTGTGATAGTGTTCCTCCCATCCTGTTTGGTTGTTACAGGTACTGACTGTGATAGTGTTCCTCCCATCCTGTTTGGTTGTTACAGGTACTGACTGTGATAGTGTTCCTCCCTCCTGTTTGGTTGTTACAGGTACTGACTGTGATAGTGTTCCTCCCATCCTGTTTGGTTGTTACAGGTACTGACTGTGATAGTGTTCCTCCCATCCTGTTTGGTTGTTACAGGTACTGACTGTGATAGTGTTCCTCCCATCCTGTTTGGTTGTTACAGGTACTGACTGTGATAGTGTTCCTCCCATCCTGTTTGGTTGTTACAGGTACTGACTGTGATAGTGTTCCTCCCATCCTGTTTGGTTGTTACAGGTACTGACTGTGATAGTGTTCCTCCCATCCTGTTTGGTTGTTACAGGTACTGACTGTGATAGTGTTCCTCCCATCCTGTTTGGTTGTTACAGGTACTGACTGTGATAGTGTTCCTCCCATCCTGTTTGGTTGTTACAGGTACTGACTGTGATAGTGTTCCTCCCATCCTGTTTGGTTGTTACAGGTACTGACTGTGATAGTGTTCCTCCCATCCTGTTTGGTTGTTACAGGTACTGACTGTGATAGTGTTCCTCCCGTCCTGTTTGGTTGTTACAGGTACTGACTGTGATAGTGTTCCTCCATCCTGTTTGGTTGTTACAGGTACTGACTGTGATAGTGTTCCTCCCGTCCTGTTTGGTTGTTACAGGTACTGACTGTGATAGTGTTCCTCCCATCCTGTTTGGTTGTTACAGGTACTGACTGTGATAGTGTTCCTCCCATCCTGTTTGGTTGTTACAGGTACTGACTGTGATAGTGTTCCTCCATCCTGTTTGGTTGTTACAGGTACTGACTGTGATAGTGTTCCTCCCATCCTGTTTGGTTGTTACAGGTACTGACTGTGATAGTGTTCCTCCCATCCTGTTTGGTTGTTACAGGTACTGACTGTGATAGTGTTCCTCCCGTCCTGTTTGGTTGTTACAGGTACTGACTGTGATAGTGTTCCTCCCATCCTGTTTGGTTGTTACAGGTACTGACTGTGATAGTGTTCCTCCCATCCTGTTTGGTTGTTACAGGTACTGACTGTGATAGTGTTCCTCCATCCTGTTTGGTTGTTACAGGTACTGACTGTGATAGTGTTCCTCCCATCCTGTTTGGTTGTTACAGGTACTGACTGTGATAGTGTTCCTCCTGTTTGGTTGTTACAGGTACTGACTGTGATAGTGTTCCTCCATCCTGTTTGGTTGTTACAGGTACTGACTGTGATAGTGTTCCTCCCATCCTGTTTGGTTGTTACAGGTACTGACTGTGATAGTGTTCCTCCCATCCTGTTTGGTTGTTACAGGTACTGACTGTGATAGTGTTCCTCCCATCCTGTTTGGTTGTTACAGGTACTGACTGTGATAGTGTTCCTCCCATCCTGTTTGGTTGTTACAGGTACTGACTGTGATAGTGTTCCTCCTGTTTGGTTGTCACAGGTACTGACTGTGATAGTGTTCCTCCCATCCTGTTTGGTTGTTACAGGTACTGACTGTGATAGTGTTCCTCCCATCCTGTTTGGTTGTTACAGGTACTGACTGTGATAGTGTTCCTCCCATCCTGTTTGGTTGTTACAGGTACTGACTGTGATAGTGTTCCTCCCATCCTGTTTGGTTGTTACAGGTACTGACTGTGATAGTGTTCCTCCCATCCTGTTTGGTTGTTACAGGTACTGACTGTGATAGTGTTCCTCCCATCCTGTTTGGTTGTTACAGGTGCTGACTGTGATAGTGTTCCTCCTGTTTGGTTGTTACAGGTACTGACTGTGATAGTGTTCCTCCCATCCTGTTTGGTTGTTACAGGTACTGACTGTGATAGTGTTCCTCCTGTTTGGTTGTTACAGGTACTGACTGTGATAGTGTTCCTCCTGTTTGGTTGTTACAGGTACTGACTGTGATAGTGTTCCTCCCATCCTGTTTGGTTGTTACAGGTACTGACTGTGATAGTGTTCCTCCTGTTTGGTTGTTACAGGTACTGACTGTGATAGTGTTCCTCCTGTTTGTTTTTACAGGTACTGACTGTGATAGTGTTCCTCCCATCCTGTTTGGTTGTTACAGGTACTGACTGTGATAGTGTTTCTCCTGTTTGGTTGTTACAGGTACTGACTGTGATAGTGTTCCTCCTGTTTGGTTGTTACAGGTACTGACTGTGATAGTGTTCCTCCCATCCTGTTTGGTTGTTACAGGTACTGACTGTGATAGTGTTCCTCCTGTTTGGTTGTTACAGGTACTGACTGTGATAGTGTCCCTCCCATCCTGTTTGGTTGTTACAGGTACTGACTGTGATAGTGTTCCTCCCGTCCTGTTTGGTTGTTACAGGTACTGACTGTAATAGTGTCCCTCCCATCCTGTTTGGTTGTTACAGGTACTGACTGTGATAGTGTTCCTCCTGTTTGGTTGTTACAGGTACTGACTGTGATAGTGTTCCTCCTGTTTGGTTGTTACAGGTACTGACTGTGATAGTGTTCCTCCTGTTTGGTTGTTACAGGTACTGACTGTGATAGTGTTCCTCCCATCCTGTTTGGTTGTTACAGGTACTGACTGTGGTAGTGTTCCTCCTGTTTGGTTGTTACAGGTACTGACTGTGATAGTGTTCCTCCTGTTTGGTTGTTACAGGTACTGACTGTGATAGTGTTCCTCCTGTTTGGTTGTTACAGGTACTGACTGTGATAGTGTTCCTCCCATCCTGTTTGGTTGTAACAGGTACTGACTGTGATAGTGTTCCTCCCATCCTGTTTGGTTGTTACAGGTACTGACTGTGATAGTGTTCCTCCTGTTTGGTTGTTACAGGTACTGACTGTGATAGTGTTCCTCCCATCCTGTTTGGTTGCTACAGGTACTGACTGTGCTAGTGTTCCTCCTGTTTGGTTGTTACAGGTACTGACTGTGCTAGTGTTCCTCCCATCCTGTTTGGTTGTTACAGGTACTGACTGTGCTAGTGTTCCTCCCATCCTGTTTGGTTGTTACAGGTACTGACTGTGATAGTGTTCCTCCTGTTTGGTTGTTACAGGTACTGACTGTGATAGTGTTCCTCCCATCCTGTTTGGTTGTTACAGGTACTGACTGTGATAGTGTTCCTCCCATCCTGTTTGGTTGTTACAGGTACTGACTGTGATAGTGTTCCTCCCATCCTGTTTGGTTGTTACAGGTACTGACTGTGATAGTGTTCCTCCCATCCTGTTTGGTTGTTACAGGTACTGACTGTGATAGTGTTCCTCCTGTTTGGTTGTTACAGGTACTGACTGTGATAGTGTTCCTCCTGTTTGGTTGTTACAGGTACTGACTGTGATAGTGTTCCTCCTGTTTGGTTGTTACAGGTACTGACTGTGATAGTGTTCCTCCTGTTTGGTTGTTACAGGTACTGACTGTGATAGTGTTCCTCCCATCCTGTTTGGTTGTTACAGGTACTGACTGTGATAGTGTTCCTCCCATCCTGTTTGGTTGTTACAGGTACTGACTGTGATAGTGTTCCTCCTGTTTGGTTGTTACAGGTACTGACTGTGATAGTGTTCCTCCTGTTTGGTTGTTACAGGTACTGACTGTGATAGTGTTCCTCCTGTTTGGTTGTTACAGGTACAGACTGTGATAGTGTTCCTCCTGTTTGGTTGTTACAGGTACTGACTGTGATAGTGTTCCTCCCATCCTGTTTGGTTGTTACAGGTGCTGACTGTGATAGTGTTCCTCCCGTCCTGTTTGGTTGTTACAGGTACTGACTGTGATAGTGTTCCTCCTGTTTGGTTGTTACAGGTACTGACTGTGATAGTGTTCCTCCTGTTTGGTTGTTACAGGTACTGACTGTGATAGTGTTCCTCCTGTTTGGTTGTTACAGGTACTGACTGTGATAGTGTTCCTCCTGTTTGGTTGTTACAGGTACTGACTGTGATAGTGTTCTTCAGTACGGCCGTCTCCGTCCTCTACTATATCGGAGTAATGCAGTTTATAATCCGTTATCTGGCCAGATTCATGTCCTGGTCTATGGGTACCTCACCCACCGAGTCCCTGAATGCCGCCGGTAACATCTTCATCGGACAGGTAATTATCACCGTCACATCTTCATCGGACAGGTAATTATCACTGTCACATCTTCATCGGACAGGTAATTATCACTGTCACATCTTCATCGGACAGGTAATTATCACTGTCACATCTTCATCGGACAGGTAATTATCACTGTCACATCTTCATCGGACAGGTAATTATCACTGTCACATCTTCATCGGGACAGGTAATTATCACTGTCACATCTTCATCGGACAGGTAATTATCACTGTCACATCTTCATCGGACAGGTAATTATCACTGTCACATCTTCATCGGACAGGTAATTATCACTGTCAGATCTTCATCGGACAGGTAATTATCACTGTCACATCTTCATCGGACAGGTAATTATCACTGTCACATCTTCGTCGGACAGGTAATTATCACTGTCACATCTTCGTCGGACAGGTAATTAGCACTGTCACATCTTCATCGGACAGGTAATTATCACTGTCACATCTTCGTCGGACAGGTAATTAGCACTGTCACATCTTCGTCGGACAGGTAATTATCACTGTCACATCTTCATCGGACAGGTAATTATCACTGTCACATCTTCATCGGACAGGTAATTATCACTTAAAAATACAGTAATATACCAGCTACCGAATATATGACAAATAGATTATTTCCTCTGATAAAAATGCGAAGAACTTGAGAACGACTTGAGAACAACATGAGAAGAACTTGAGAAAAAATTCTGGTGGGAAAATGCACATGCTGTGACGTTTCTACCGAAGAAAAGACGAATTTGTGTGGTTGACAATGACAGTGACCGGATTACAGTTTGAGAAAATTATCTGACGAATAGATATATAAAATCGTAGTGTGAATGTGCCATTTTTCTCTTGTAAATTACTAGCTGCTCTGGGTTTGTTGATGGGCGTCAGTTCCGTTTTATCAGCTGTAAGCCTTAAAACACACGCTGAGTTTTACTACTGCGCCCAAAAAATAGTCCGTTCAGATTTCTTAAATTGTTTAATTAAAAGTGTATCATTTGGAAACCAAAACATAATTTCTGGTATAGATATGCATATTTAGAGTAAATTGGCATTATGCATATTTTGTTTGTTTTGTTTTATTAAATTCACTGAGCACTACATATTACTCCGCCGACATTTTAATGTAGCCTTGACATTGAAAGACGGTGGACACATCATCGTGTGCTTCGTTGCTGTTGAAACTTGTTTAAGTCGACAATGTTATTGATTACAATTTAAAATTGACTTTCGTTCAAAAAAATAAATGACGAGTATTATATACATAATATATCCACGAGGTCACGATCATCTTCATCTGACAGGTGACTATCATTGTCACATCTTCATCAGACAGGTATTTATCAATCTCACATTATCATCGGGCAGGTAATATTCAATGTATCATCTTCATCAGACAGGTAATATTCAATGTATCATCTTCATCTGACAGGTAATATTCAATGTATCATCTTCATCTGACAGGTAATATCCAATGTATCATCTTCATCAGACAGGTAATATTCAATGTATTATCTTCATCTGACAGGTAATATTCAATGTTACATCTTCATCTGACAAGTAATATTCAATGTATCATCTTCATCAGACAGGTAATGTTCAATGTCACATCTTCATCAGACAGGTATTTATCAATCTCACATTATCATCGGGCAGGTAATATTCAATGTATCATCTTCATCAGACAGGTAATATTCCATGTATCATCTTCATCAGACAGGTAATATTCAATGTATTATCTTCATCTGACAGGTAATATTCAATGTTACATCTTCATCTGACAAGTAATATTCAATGTATCATCTTCATCAGACAGGTAATGTTCAATGTCACATCTTCATCAGACAGGTATTTATCAATCTCACATTATCATCGGGCAGGTAATATTCAATGTATCATCTTCATCAGACAGGTAATATTCAATGTATCATCTTCATCAGACAGGTAATATTCAATGTCTCATCTTCATCAGACAGGTAAAAATTTAATCTATTATCTTCGTCAGATGAATAGCACTAACATAACAAACCTAACCACAGTCCATGAAGTTATTCTCTTAGCGACTTACCTAGAATAGCATTGACAATTCCTATATACCTGTTGTAACACAGGGTGACTTTTATGTTAGTTGATTGGTGGTTATGGATAATAGAACTTTTACTTAGTCTATGTAGGTGTTATTGTTTTAAGGATCATAAAGTCGGCTACGTATGCACCTTAAGAAGCCATAATTGAACAATATGACCGATTTTATGGTATTGGTAGTGCAGTGTTATAAAATAGTTATGTTTATGTTGTAAACGATAAGTAGGTTTGGTTTTATGGACACAGTGTCGTAATGTGCCTCTGATGTGCTGGCTTTATATAGTAGTGTTAACGACCTTCTACAAGACGAACTGCAGTTCATTAATACATTAACTCGGTAACGGATATTTACAATTTCAGCTTAAATATCAACATTGATTATTTATGATTATGCTTAAACGTTTTCAGTTGTATAAAATACATAAAACTTTAATTTCAGAGCGAAGCACCTTTGCTCATTCGGCCATTCCTAAATGATATGACAAACTCGGAATTACATGCCGTTTTGACAGGAGGATTTGCTACAATAGCCGGAAGTGTCATGGCGGCCTACATAGCAATAGACGTAAGTCTGTGTTATTTGTAAAATTACAAAGCTATAAGACTGTGGTACAGCTATAAACTTATAACGTATACATTTCCAAACACTGAGCAGATTTATTTATCAATATTCGACTAAAAATATCAAACAGTATTTCTAAATTGAAATAATGTTTATTACAAATTGGCACTTTTCCTAAGAAAATATACGTGTATGCTACAGAATTTATCATCCGAAATGTTGTAAATACTATTTTTAGATTGAAATAAGGCTCTTTACAAATTGGCACTGTTCCTTATAAAATGTACGTGTTCCATATTTATCATCTGAAATGTCGTACCCTAAAAATAAATGTTGAAATCAATAAATCATCTAAGAATCCTGATACAACGTAAGTTGTTGTGCCATCAGTAACCTGATATTATATTGTTTATAGTTTTGTATATGTCACGGACCGTTGATAATTAGACTCGTTGGGGGCCATATTCTTCTGTCATAAGTACCATGATTCTGTGACAGGTTCCAGCTAACCACCTACTCTCGGCCTCCGTTATGTCCGCGCCTGCTGCTCTGGCTATGTCAAAACTGATTTGTCCGGAAACTGAGGGAAGCAAGTCCGACCCTGAGAAGGTCTACAATATGGAGCAAAGGTCTATACCGCTAACTCAAATATGCAGCGTTTACTTTTTAGTTTTTTGTTTTGAATTAAGGATAGGTAACCCAGCACATATAGCTACATCCTTTATAGTTCCGTGTTCGTTGTCTATCTATAACAAGACAGATTATGTGCAATTACGTTTCTGATAAGATACAATTTTCTTGAATTGGTTTTAATTTTAATTTTCAAATTGAGTCTTTGATGGATTTTCTGTCCTAGATAACGGTGGTAGTAATTTGTATCACTATTTTCATTACTTATCAAACAGTGACGTTCTAGCTATAGTTTATAAAACGTGACACATTACTACATTAGTATCAAACAGTGACGTTCTAGCTATAGTTTATAAAACGTGACACATTACTACATTAGTATCAAACAGTGACGTTCTAGCTATGGTCTATAAAACGTGACACATTACTACATTAGTATCAAACAGTGACGTTCTAGCTATGGTCTATAAAACGTGACACATTACTACATTAGTATCAAACAGTGACGTTCTAGCTATGGTCTATAAAACGTGACACATTACTACATTAGTATCAAACAGTGACGTTCTAGCTATGGTCTATAAAACGTGACACATTAATACATTAGTATCAAACAGTGACGTTCTAGCTATGGTCTATAAAACGTGACACATTACTACATTAGTATCAAACAGTGACGTTCTAGCTATGGTCTATAAAACGTGACACATTAATACATTAGTATCAGACTATAAACTGATTTATGGAATAATGCATTGTTTTTGTTACTAGCCCTGAGAGAAATGTAATTGAAGCCGCTTCTAATGGCGCCTCGCAGTCGGTCAAACTGATCGGGAACATAGCAGCGAACCTGATCGCCTTTATTGCCGTACTGGAGTTCATTAATGCCACACTTGATTGGTTCGGGTCACGCGTAGGACTTGAGGAACCTGAATTTGAAAGATTGACATTTCAAGTAAGTATTCAAAAGGGATTTTTTGAGTATTTTCCGGTGACGTATCATCTACTGAAGGAATGATTTTTGTGTTTTTCGTTCACTGGTTTACATTTTAGTATGACGCACGTCATGTTGAAATAATTGTATTTCCGGTGTGTTTTCGTTATAAAACCTAACTAACGAAAATATAAGATTTGATGCGTAGGAATACATTGTCCATAGCCGGACCGGTGCACACATGCGCAATTAGTGTGAATGCGGAAATACTATTTTTATTTCTGATTTTCTTACTTTTTTTCCGCAATAAAATATGAATGGAACATGGTAGAATTAACTAAAATATAACGTCATTGTATGAAAACACTTAAACTGTAAATAAAAGGAATAATTCTTGTTTGTTACCGTTTACTGGTGTGTAAACAGCATTTTTTACAAATATTTCAACATGAACGTGCGTCATATAAAAGATCTGTAAAAACGATGAAATTACACACTATTAAACGATACAAAACTAGAATTATTCAAAAATATCATGAGTTAATTGGACAAAATGTGTGCGAAAAATGAAGATTGTGGTTGTTCAGATCCATGGACTTTATTGTTTCACTGTCGAGGCAAACTTGTACTAGAGGAAGGTTTTTCATCAGTCAGGACACATTTGTGAACTCCTCTTACCAGAATCAGTCAAATGACTTGGAAATGTTCAGAGCTTATTTTCTTTGAAGCCTCTCTTTCAAAAATCACAGCAGAGTTAAAGAAATAGGCGTCTCTTTAACCTAATTGCGACAGATTTCTTTTTTAAATTGTTTTATTTACCTTCTTTCTAAAACGATCTTTGTCGAACTCGACTCGGAAATATATGAGATAAAGACTCTGATTACCCATGTCAGTGTTGGTCTACAATGTACATAGTTCTAATTCTCAAGTCGACAATTCTTAATACCTGAAAGATATCGGTTAGTAGTAAAATGTACATTACTAGAGGTTTGTCTTAAACCTGTTGACTTTTGGATACCAAGGCTTACTGGTTTCAAAATGCATGTAGTATCCTGAATAGTATAGGATACTGGCTAGACATTTATCCCCGTGGTTCTCTGTCCAGGACACTCGCAATGATAATCCTTTATGGGATTAATGGTGTCGGAGCTGTCATGCTGGATCCAAACATTGTACTTTACACTGCTCATATGTCTCGGGTGGATCTGACATCATATAATGTTCCGTGAGTGCCGATAGATCTAGATCTCATAATCATTATTATCACTCAGGTGCTCATTAATGTATCTAGATTTACCAATAGTGACCTGGCTCTTCTGCCTGGCTCATCTTTCACACACTGAGCTAACTTGTCGTGTATAATTGTTGACTAACTTTGTTTATATCCACGACGCGTGGTGAGTTACTGTCGATCCAACTGTTTTTTATCCACGACATGTCGTGTATTAATTTTGATTATTTTTGTTACAGTTTATCTGTTCCTACGTTTTCTACCCCGTTGCCGTCATGATGGGTGTCCCGGTTGGATCTGACTGTCGTAAAGTGGGCGAATTAATAGGCATTAAAACCTTCCTTAACGAGTTCGTGGCCTACGGGGAGCTGTCTACATATGTTAATAACGCCAAGAATCTGAGTTGGTACGAGGGCCTTAATGGGACGTCCACCAACACGCTGATGTGGGGTCAGATCAACCACACGGGGGCGTGGCACTACAATAAATGGGACATCGTTTACGAGGATATCAACGTCACTCTCACTAAAGGGGTCCTAACGGTAGGTTATTTAGGACAAAATGTCTTAAATGTAGATTAATTAGGAGAAAGATGTCCTAACGGTAGGTTAATAAGGGGAAAATGTCTTAACTGTAGGTTAATTAGGACAAAGACGTCCTAACGGTAGGTTAATTAGGACAAAGACGTCCTAACGGTAGGTTAATTAGGACAAAGACGTCATAACGGTGGGTGGTTGAATAAGGTCAAAGGATAACTAACGGTAAGTAATGTAGGACTTAACAATATTACATTCGTCGATCATACATATTTATTTATCAGACTTCCTGTTAAATTACTGATGTATTGTGATCTTATTAATCAATTGATTTTATTAAACTACACGTGTCAACAAAATTTAGCCGCTCACAATATATGTATTTGCATATCTTGTTACTTGTTTTGTTTTTGTTGTTGCTGTTTTTTGTTGTTGGTTTTTATTTTGGTTGATTTGTTTTTACTTTTTTGTTTTTGTTTGGTTTTTCTATACGTTTGTTGTGAATTGTGTCATGTCAAACATGATTTTTTTCATAACATTATGTTTTAGTTAATAAACCGATATCGTTTACTTCGCCAGTCTGATATTCTGTTAATGATGTCATATTTGTGGTGTATTTAAATAATGTGCTTACATTGAATGTTGTTGGTGTTTGAGAGAGTTTGTCAGTGTGTGTATTCTGGAAGTTAGTTAAGTATGACGTTTGTAATGCATCATGGGTAATAAAAGCTCATGATTGGGTTTGTCCTTTGAGAGGTCCAACGATTTGTTTGTCCTTTGAGAGGTCCAACGATTTGTAACCACTATCTCAGGGTTAAAATGCATACCACCGATATTCTGAAAATGAATATTGAACAAAATTGGTAATACTAATAACCATTTGGATAAGCATATGTTTTCGACACAGGCTATTACATTCTTTATCATAAGATTAAAGAATGTCCACCTCCATTCCATTTAAAATGCAATTTTCACCGAGTCTTGTCATGGACTTGTTTGAATAGGATATGAAAGGGAACTCGCACTAGGATCAGCAGTTATTTTGTATAATTTGATTTTAGAAATGCATTCAACTACGAGAATTGATACTCTTGTGAAAACATGTAGAAATCGACGGGTATATTAAAAGAATCGCTGGTTTACATAATTTGTACTCTACTTTGAGTGATCGATTAGCACTGTGAAAACACAATTGTCTTTCACCTAGGCGGCCGGGGTCGACTCTCGATCGGACGTGAAAAGGTATGGGGTCACCTGCCCCGACCACGTGAGTTTCCCCGGTACTCCAGCTTCCCACACAGTAAGACCCCTTGGGCTAATAAGGGTGATTAATATAAGTTGAAATAACTTGTTCCCTAATTGTTGTAAACTAAATAAAGTCTAAAATTTGTATTTAACAGGATCGCGCTGTTGTCATATCTACATACGCTCTCTGTGGTTTCTCTAATATCGCTTCTATGGGAATCATGCTTGGAGCGTTAGGAGCTATGGCGCCCACCAGGAAGTCGGACCTATCACGGCTCGTAGTCACAGCAATGATTGCTGGCAACGTGGCTTGTTTCATGACAGCAAGCATTGCAGGTAAGCATGGCAACCATTTAGTGATCCTCATAGATATCTGACTTAAATGTTTCCAACATCACAAGTTCTTGAAATAGAAATGAATAAAATAAAGATATTAAACAAATATATGATACATAATTTTTCAAGTTCTTTGTCCATTGCTGTTTGAGGGAGGTTAACCGAAACCAAACAAGGAAAATCATGGGTAGGAGATAAAAGGTTTAAATCAAATGAAAACAGTTGTAAAACAAGAATGGAACAACGACATTTTTTTAAAGTTTATAAACAATCTTATTTGCCTAGATATTTATACTCCATACACTGACCTGTCTGCAGATAGGCAGCTCCTTCTACAGTCCACATAGGGATTGGATTTCACTTTTATGTTAACCATGCTTTTATGCTAGCGCCCCATTTAGAATATATTCTTAGAGGAATTGATCCATAAAAGCATGGTTAACATAAAAGTGAAATCCAATCCCTATATTTACACTTACGGATGTTGTTTCGATAAGTCTTTGTGATTACAATATTTTTCCTTTGTAAAAAAAAAAAAATCATATAAAAGTCGGACACAGTGGGAGGAGTCAATTATTAGAACAGCAAATGGTGACGCTTCACAACAAATTGAGACTTTTTTTCCGCGGTAAAAAATAGTTCTGTTTTTTATTATGATATTAACATAAATAACAAAAACATTTTGATAGATTATCATATTTAATATTGTCAAACATGTTATTTAGATTTCAAATTAAAAAATAACCCTTTGTAACTTAAATTGTAAATGTAAACAAAGCCATGTGCTTGGCGAAAGTAGTTCCCGTACCCTGTCATATTTTCATACGCAAGTTCAAAGGTCAATGTTTCCATGCAAGAATGGTAAACAAATCGGTCTGGTATTGTTATATAGTGACAAAACTTTGCAAGTGTAAATATAATACAAAAAATCTCAATCTAGTGAGTTTCACTCCTTTTTTTTAAAGTCACATCATACTGACACCGTGCAAACCAGTCGTCCGATTCCCAAAACTAGAATAGGCTACCTTTTTCAAGACTATGGTATGTCTCGACTATGAGACCAAACCCAAAGCCTTCCTTACAGGAGCAATGTCAAAAGTGAGGCATTGTCAAGGGAGACATTCCGAAGAAGACAGATGTTAGAACTTTGTCTCCTGTTACGATCATTTAATGGGGGCAGCAGGTACAATTCCTACGCCCTACCTGCAGGAATTTCATACATACATACATACATACACACGTAAATGTGTTCTTATTGTCAAATTATGTTCAAACAAAAAATTAAAACCGACATTTCAGGTATTACTATATTTTTCATACAATATGCATGTAAAAAATATTCTTATTTTCTACATGTAAAACATTCATTGTTAAATCTTCAGATTTTCATTGCTTATTCATAAAGGTTTCCAGGTATATGTATATATACATTGCAGTAAAGGTTTTAAACTAGGGGGCATAATCTAGTTTTATAATTTCGATTGACAATTCTTTACAAAAAGCTGGTGGCCAGTCAACGTAGAACACATCATACGTCCTATCGCGTTGTATAGGATGGTGTTAGCGTTGTATAGGATGGCGTTAGCGTTGCATAGGATGGTGTTAGCGTTGTATAGGATGGCGTTAGCGTTGTATAGGATGGTGTTAGCGTTGTATAGGATGGTGTTAGCGTTGCATAGGATGGTGTTAGCGTTGTATAGGATGGCGTTAGCGTTGTATAGGATGGCGTTAGCGTTGTATAGGATGGTGTTAGCGTTGTATAGGATGGTGTTAGCGTTGTATAGGATGGCGTTAGCGTTGTATAGGATGGCGTTAGCGTTGTATAGGATGGTGTTAGCGTTGTATGGGATGGTGTTAGCGTTGTATGGGATGGTGTTAGCGTTGTATGGGATGGCGTTAGCGTTGTATGGGATGGCGTTAGCGTTGTATGGGACGGTGTTAGCGTTGTATGGGACGGTGTTAGCGTTGTATGGGACGGCGTTAGCGTTGTATGGGATGGTGTTAGCGTTGTATAGGATGGCGTTAGCGTTGTATAGGATGGTGTTAGCGTTGTATAGGATGGTGTTAGCGTTGTATAGGATGGCGTTAGCGTTGTATAGGATGGTGTTGGCGTTGTATAGGATGGTGTTGGCGTTGTATAGGATGGTGTTATGGATCATTTAGCTCGTTTTAGGTTTCGGTACTACAGGGTGTCAAAACGTGTACGTCTAATAACCGTAAATATCTCTTGAGATCATTTCATTGATTAATTGAATACTCGCAGTCATTCTTTGGCAAAATTATCTACAATATCAGTAGCTCATGTACTCAACTCGTTAGAGTTGTTTCCCCTATAACCTTTCACGCGTTCCGTCGACACTATGACTACTCCCAAGAGACGGTAGTGATATGTAGTTTGAAATGGATTATCTAGATTTTAAACACAACTTTCCAGTTCTCTTCAACTAAAACCCTCTACCATTGATATATCCAAACCAAGCTGAACATGCCATGCAATCCCCTGATCAGAGCTTGTTTTTCGTAGCAGATACCACTACTTAACATATTATACTATTTCATTATCTTTATCATCTATTGGTGATTTATTGACCGTCACTGTATTGTAATGTTTCAGGGCTGTTTTACGAAGGAAATCTGTGATACAGGGAAAACAACGTTATCCAATCAAATGATGAGCAGGGACAAACTGTCGTTTAACAATTCAGGATGTATCGCATTGTTTTATATTTTGTGAATAACAATACCTATGATGATACGGTAGATTTATTTTATCGAGACTCATGGTATCTTATATATTATACAAATGTCCTGTTTTAAATGTAAGATTGTATTCTTGCATTCCAATATATACAAATTAGCAAGTTCGAAAACAGACCTGTTGTTGATGATTATATTTTGTAGAATATTGGTTTTTTTATCTATAAACATTACACAAATCAGAAAAGTTTGCTCACTTAACCATGTCACACAAAAACTTGGATGAGACAAAAAAGAAAAATATCAATGTTGTTGAAACAGAATCCAACATATACGTGCTGTTTTTGCGTATTCCTGTTAATAGCATTTTGTTCCAACAACATTCATTTTTTCACTTCTGTCTCATTTTTGTGTGACATCGTATATTGTTGTGTTAATTAAATTGTTTAATAATATATAATATGTTTAAATGGCGTCTTGACTGCCTAATTTTTATTTGGACGTCATTTCCATGTGTTCACTTTCAACAACAATTTTAATGTGATCAGGTTTTCCGGTTTTAGTTATATTGTTTATATATGCATGTTACAGATTATAATTATGTATATTTTAGTGTTCCAAAAGGACTTTTTTAAGACATATGCTGGATATAGCAGTTTTAAATTTCATGCATATAATTTCAATTGTTTGTTTTAAGAAAACTTTACTTACATGTAAATTACATCGGTTTAGGCGGAGACGGCTTTACAATTACATATATGTAATAACAACTGCTTGGGTGAAGACGTCACTTAGTTACATGTGTTTAATTACAACTATTTGGTGAAGACATCTTTACATATATGTGTGTTATCACAAATGTCTGAGTGAAGACGTCTTTGATTAATGTGTGTATTAACAACTGTCTGGATGAAGACGTCATGACTTAATTACAAGTGTTTACTTATTTACATTGGTGTAATTGCATTTTTCAGTTTAGAAATCTTAACTTATATGTGTTTAATCATCTTTGTTTGTTTAGAGTTTAAAAACAGTTCATTAGAAAGTTGTTAACATCAATAAAGGAATGGACACGTAAAAACTAAATATAGATAAGTGTACTGTTGACCAATGATCATGTGAGTATGTCGTTACTTTCTGTTGGATCCTGAACTAATATAAAGTCGTGTAATTTCAATAATAAGGTCGTGGAATTTTAGTATAAACGTCGTGGAAATTTAATTATAAGGTCTTACAATTCTAATATGAATGTAGTGTAATTTTAATGATAAAGTCGTGTAATTTTAATGATAAAGTCGTGTAATTTTAATGATAAAGTCATGTAATTTTAATGATAAAGTCATGAAAATTTTAATGATAAAGTCATGTAATTTCAATGATGAAGTCATGTAATTTTAATGATAAAGTCATGTAATCTTAATGATAAAGTCATGTAATTTTAATGATAAAGTCGTGTAATTTTAACGATGAAGTCATGTAATTTTAATGATAAAGTCATGTAATTTTAATGATAAAGTCGTGTAATTTTTATAATAAAGTCGTGTAATTTCAATGATGAAGTGGTGTAATTTTAATGATAAAGTCGTGTAATTTTGATGATAAAGTCAGGTAATTTTAATGATAAAGTCATGTAATCTTAATGATAAAGTCATGTAATTTTAATGATAAAGTCAGGTAATTTTAATGATAAAGTCGTGTAATTTTAATAATAAAGTCGTGTAATTTTAATGATAAAGTCATGTAATTTTAATGATAAAGTCGTGTAATTTTAATGGTGAAGTCGTGTAATTTAATGATAAAGTCAGGTAATTTTAATGATAAAGTCGTGTAATTTTAATAATAAAGTCGTGTAATTTTAATGATAAAGTCAGGTAATTTTAATGATAAAGTCGTGTAATTTTAATGATAAAGTCAGGTAATTTTAATGATAAAGTCAGGTAATTTTAACGATAAAGTGGTGTAATTTTAATAATAAAGTCGTGTAATTTTAACGATGAAGTAATGTAATCTTAATGATAAAGTCATGTAATTTTAATGATAAAGTAATGTAATTTTAATGATAAAGTCGTGTAATTTTAATAATAAAGTCGTGTAATTTAAGGTCGTACACTTTTACTATTAAGGTCGTATATTCTTTATATCAAGGTGGTGTTACCTCAATATTAATAATAAGTTCTTGCGATTTTAATGATAAGGTCGTGCATCGTGTAATGTCAACATTAAGGTCGTTTAATTTTAATATGGTCGTGCAGTTTTAATATTAAGGTCGAATTATGCGTACAATTTCGAGATTGATGTCCGTCGTACATTTTTGCCTACATGTATCATAATTTTTTTAATTGTGTATCCACCTTTCTGCGTTCTATTATCTGAAAAACAAATATCGTGTTATAATAGGAAAATTTAGAAATGTCTACAAGAAATTGTAATGTACATATATAGTTACATGTAAAGAGAAGTTTACGTTATCTTACTTATATTACCCGCTTGTTGTATAAACCATTCATAGAATAGAATTATAAGAATGAAACACCTGTATGATGAATTGTCGTTCATTAATTGGCGTGTAGTAATTATAATTGATATTTAAAGGGGTGCTGTTGTTTAGTATAGCTCCTAGTGAGAACCAAATGATGTGGTAACACGCTGTCTTATCTTCAGGCTAATTTGGTCTCTTAGCTAAAAATGTATTTAACAGTCTATACCTGTCTTAATAAAAAAAAACTGGAGTGTACTCTCTTCATAAACCGCTTCGCGGTTTATTTAGAGTACACTCCAGTTTTTTCTGTTATGACTGTATAACAGAAAAAATAATTGATGTAAATCCTTAAATATATATTGTAGATATAAAACCTGTATACAGATGACACTTACCACCTATATAATATTTTATTTTTATTCCGGCATTAGATATGTTGTTATACAAAGTGTATGATATATTATTTTTATACAAACCTGAAAATAAATATTTTTTAACATATTTTTTTGTGTTTTTACTTTATTTCTGAGATATCCTTATAAATATCGGAAATCAAAAGGGACGAATCCCACCGTTATGGCCATAAACGATTTCCATAATAGTAGTGGAATAATTTAGAGCACTTTAGTTCTTCCAATTAATTGTCTATATTAACGGATAGAAGGTTATGACAGATGTCTTGTGAATTCGAAAGAAGAATATTGGAATGGGATAATACTGATTGAATACCCTTAATACATGGTCGAGAATTCTATACCCGGGAAAATGTCAGTGTCCGTCTAATCCATGCTCCGACAGCCACAATCACCCAGAATATCTCACAGTCGTGAAGATTGTCTGTCCTACCCTCAAACTAAGGAACTCTTTTCTGTCGTTTTACCCACATAATCAGATACAAGGGGACACGAGAGCTGCACCAGATCCATTACGATTATATAACTCTCCAGGCACCGTATACTATAGAATAGGAGTGGTATGAAAAACAGAAACTGACGACGGCAGGACATTGACCACAAGTCATTATACTTTTTAGTTCGAATACATTAAGTCTGCATTCATTATAACAGCTACCAGCCCCTGTGACACAGTACTGATTTTCCCTTTAAAATGTTGTTTTGTTTTGGCTTTTTTCGACCAATCACAGTGTCGCAAATTGTAAAGCTCGGGTAGAACTTAAACTAAGCTACACACAACACGAGTTATTGTTTCCCCTGCTGATTAAACCCGTTGAACATTTTAATTTTCAAAATAATTTTGTGGAAGTAGTAGATTGACAATATATATATAATTGAATCAAGACTTTTTAACGTGTTTACATTTCTAAATATTGAAATAGTGGGCTCCCAAAGATAGTTCATCATGATAGGGTCTAGATATACCTTGAATGTACACATACATGTACAAATAACTGTATGGACTGGCTTGTGAAAACAAGGGACTAAAAATGGCGACATTTCTTCTACCTCCTTTCTGTAACTGACGGAACCGCATCACCAATAGTGTAATATATTTGAAGGTAGAAATACTGAGAGAGAAAGACGAATGACACAATATCAAAAAGAGGGTTATTTCTAGGAAACATTCTGTTTTATCAATGTTATGGGAACACGGGTTTAATCAAAGATGGAGTTTCGATATATCCAGTTGATGTCTCCTCTATCCCACTTTGCTCTTCATTATTTCTCAATGAAAGCTCAATATGAAGCACATCTTGATTTTCGGTGGAAGGAAGAAACTAAACTTTACAATTCATCCCTTTGTTTTTTCTGCTCAAAATGACAAAGAATAGACAAATGTCATGCAAGAAGACGAAAATGTAATTGAAACCTTTGCTAAGATTAACTGATATTTGATAGTTCCATTTGCTCTGCATGACGACTATATAACCTTACCAAATAAAATAGGTTATCATGTCATAATTCTCACATAATTCCCATTGGTGTATTGACACGTGACCAAGTTCGTGACGTCGTCATTAAATGACATCGTTTCGTCTGCCGTCACTATATTTGTTTGACGTCAGGAAAAGTCGTGCTGCCGGAATAAAAATCAATGTAACTTTCAAACAACTATGTAGATCAGTTACACAAAATGATAATATCATCAGGATTGAACATATTTATTCAAATGTTGAAAATTAATTGATGATTATGTGTTTCACGAATTGTATTTTTGCCGGGAACTGGCCTTGATGTCACAGGAACGTGTCTCCTTGACAGCGTGAACTTTGGTTTAAGAATGCTACAACACTGTTACCGGTTAAATATAGGAAAACTGAAACGGTAATATAAGTATCAAGCTGCCTTCTTCGGAAAATTATTGTCCTGTGATTTTCATAGAAAAGCAGACGCATTAATCATAACGTGCATTATTCAATTTGACTGCAATCCTGTGAAAATTATATGACATTAACTTTCCAAAGAGGCTGCTAAATGGTAAAATAATTCTCGTGTCAAAACGGCATTCATCGCCGCCGTGATATCTCATGTCGGATTACTGATGTATATGTTCTAACATTCCGTGATATCGATTAGTAACCTAGTTATTCTCTAGGCTCTGTTTCGGTGTTACGTAACACGAAACACGACACGTGCATATCCATAGTTTTATTGTCAGACTGCTGTAAATGATCGGCGTAGTTGTTTATAACTATGTCCCTCTGGTGAGGAAGGCTGTAAAATATTCTACATCAAGACAGAATTGATAGCGAATCATTGTATTAATGGTATTTCATTTACATTTATTAAAACTATTTCTTCCATACGATAATTTCCCTTTTCCTCTCTGTTTTTTACCATTAGATAATATCCCTTTTCTTCTCTATTTCTTCCATTATATCATTTGCCTTCTCCTCTTAATTTCTTCATTAGATCATTTTTCGTCTCCTCTCTATTTCTTAATTAGATCATTCCCTTTTCCTCTCTATTTCTTAATTAGATCATTTTCTTTCTCCTCTTTATTTCTGTCATTAGATAATTTTCCTTCTCTCTATTTCATCCTTATATCAATTCTCTTTTCCGCTCTATTTCTTCCATTACATCATTTTTCTTCTCCTCTCTATTTCTTAATTAGATCATTTCCCTTCTCCTCTCTTTTTATGTCATAAGATCATTTCCCTTTTCCTCTTTATTTCTTCCATTATATCATCGCTCTTCTCCTCTCTATTTCATCATAAGATCATTCCCCTTCTCTCATTTGCTTCCATTATATCATTTCCCTTCTCCTCTCATTTTCTTCCATGAGATATTTTCCCTCTGTGACCTAGACTTGATGAGAAAGAGTATACAGATTGATAGTCTCCTTTAGGCGATGTGTGGTATTTACATTTCCAATGTAATTCCTCATGCAGATTAAGTCAACCAAATAAGAATTAGTGAAGCAGAATAATATGTTTCACCTTAACGGTATCCAAACGCAAAATTTGAATCATCTTTGAATTCAAAGCTTTGTCCTACAAGGATGTCAAATTCAACTCTCACCGTCATCTGCAAAATTTATTTTCCAATATTTTACGAGTTGTTTCCAACCAATGAGTTTAATATATAGAGAATAATTATTATTACAAAAAAAAAAAAAAAAAAAATCAAGTGTAAGGGAATCCATGATTCTAAATCGATAAAACGAGAAGATAATAAACAAAATCTAAACACTGATATCCTTAAAGTTAATGACATGTTTGACATGTTCATGACGCTAAAGATACGTAAATGAGATGGCGACAACAGTTTGCGCTCCACATCGGGTTCATCCTGCCACTCGACCGTAGGCGGCTTGGATTTATTAGCTTAAAAACCGCAATTAAACGTACATGTACAGAAGAACTGTGTGATGATGATTTGGGTGTCGTTTCGAAGGATAGTGATGATATTTGTTTTTATTTCCGAATCAGAAGACATAATATTACTACCGGTATACGACAAATCTAGAAATACCAAAATAAGACTACCTGTGTTTTGACAATTCTTAAAAAAAAATAAAAAAAAAAAAGCAACAAAAGCAACCATGGCGTGAATATTCGGTGTCGACAGATCGATTTTGTGAGGAACAAACATAATGTCCCAACTGTTGACCCCGATCAGCAATTCGACAGAAAGCGACGACGACGACAACGAACAGATCGTTTACTTTCAATGCAGGTCAAAAATAAAGTATAATACTATAAAAAGTATGTTTCATGTTAATTCGAAAATGTTTAATGTAGACAAAGCCGCTGAATTAATTGTATAAATGCCTCCTTTGAGAGTGACCCCACTCGGATGTCACGATAACAGCATACTCAACTAAACAGCCGGAGTCCGGTCCCCTGAACAGACGAGAACAATTTGGAAGACAACTGCCCTACTATGTGGGTTTGTCTGAGTACTCCGATTTCTACCTCAGTAAGACTTATCGCGCATTATAACCAGGCCAACAAAAGCTTTTCGCAATATCAAAAAAAATAATAAACTATTACCATACAGTTCTTTCTTCTGAATTTGAAATAAATCTTAATCCATACTTATGAACATCAGGTGCTTACATCTATCTCAAATTACTTTAAAGGGAGACAGCTTGTTCATTGCGCTGAGAAAATCGATTTCCTTTTAATGTGATTTTTGTCCTTATACATTAGTACACGTACCTTATTGATCGGTTCATACATCCCCTACATTATCTTGTTCTTGGATTATGTCTACTGCAGGTAAAGAAGCTTAATATAAACAATCGTTTCCGGTGTCGAACATTGATAAACCAAGTTGTGTTGATCCCAATGCAAAAATATTTTTCAGACGCGAAATGAAGCTCGATATGCTTGTTAATATTCGTTGTCACTGATCTGGTTCTCAAATTTGTGAACGTGACATTACTTAGTTTCGGCCCTCATTTAGTTTACTTTTCGGATCGGGGACCACAATAGGTCAGTCAGTTAGAGTGCCGGCCACGTAATCTTATGTGAAGATCCGAGATGCGTTGTTCGACGCCCTAAATGACTCAAAGTGTCAGTGAGCCATAAGATTATTCAATATCAATACGTATACTCCTTACTCCTGGCAGTATCTGTTTTGTTGGATCTTGACAAAAGCTGCGTGGCTTGTGTCCTTGGGCAAGATACCATCCTGATAGAATGTGTACGGTCCGTATATTGTTCAGTGAGGTAACTACTAACTACTACACGGAAACCTCGCCTCATGGTGTTCACCGGGCGATACACCCAACAAACTTTCCGGACCAACTGTTCTTATTCTCGTATTAAGTATGCAATTTAAGAGATATGACTGGAAAACATTCCAAGTATATTTCCAAGTTTGTTTTTCCAACAGCTAAGGTCATTTAAGGACGACCTATCTTGTGTGCGAGATGCATGCTAGTAGTAAGTGTGTGTGTGTGAGGGTGTGTTTGTGTGTGAGGGTGTGAGGGTGTGATAATGTGGGAGTGTGTGGTAATGTGGGAGTGTGTGAGGGTGTGATAATGTGGGAGTGTGTGAGGGTGTGATAATGTGGGAGTGTGAGGGTGTGATAATGTGGGAGTGTGAGGGTGTGATAATGTGGGAGTGTGAGGGTGTGGTAATGTGGGAGTGTGAGGGTGTGATAATGTGGGAGTGCGTTAGGGTGTGAGAATGTGAGAATGTGTGAGGGTGTGAGAATGTGAGAATGTGTTAGGGTGTGAGAATATGAGAGCGTGTTAGGGTGTGAGAATGTGGGAGTGTGAGAATGTAGGAGTGTGTGAGGGTGCGAGAATATGGGAGTGTGTGACAATGTGGGAGTGTGGGAGGGTGTAAAATGGGAGATATTTTGATTTAGGAAGTTGTTTGGAAAGAAGAAAAAAGACAATGTTCCAAAAGTCGCTTCTTACGATTGGGAAGTCCTAACTGCAGGGCAGAATAATGATGGATATATCATAACATCGCTATTCAGATAGCAAAACCAACAATATACACAAGATAGCATTCTATGTGAGCATACTGACACCCAAATCGTGACATCATTCCATTCGTTCATTTTATAATTATATTTTATTTGCACGCAACACAGCCATTCAATGTTGGCATTAATGAAATTTCACATTAATTTCAATAATATCCAAAAAATAATTTGATAAGACCGTATTACAGGGACATCCACTATCTATTGCTTTACACACGCTGAAGGGTCATCTATATAGCAGAATAATGTTGTATTTCAAACACGAATAAATATCTTAAATTTGCACAAAAATAGTCATATAATATACCAAAATGTTTGTTTGGACATGTAGTGTCTTAAAATCACAAATAATTTGATGTAGATGCTAAAAATTTCTTCTATAGAGTTACTTTGTGATAAGTTGTAGCATGGAATAATTCTAAGTCACAAAAATAACCAAAACTGAAAAATAGCCCAGCTGTCATGCTCACAAGTGTCTATACCACAGGGTAGGAGCCTTTGTTTGACCGGATTTGACTATATGTAGGTATAAACACATATTTTGTTTTGACCTTGAAATGCAAATGGCGGTTGTGGATAATATTACACAAATATGGCATAAAGGGGGGCATTTCAGCCATTAAAAATGCTCCTATATCATACTTTTAAGACATCTGATTATAGTAAGAATGACATTTTTAAGACAAATTGTTAAACTGGTGAGTTTTGGGCCTTTTTCAGAAATATGTATCTTTTACCCCAAACTGAACGGATGAACAATTTTTCCTAAAAACATTCTTCCTGCCATGTCTAGAGTTCTTTATAGTATCTAATAAGAGCATTTTTGACGTTTAAAATACCTTCTTATATGCCATAATTGTGTTATATTATACATAACCGCCATTTGCATTTCAAGGTCAAAATAAAATCAGTGTTAATATATATCATAAGCCAAATCTAGTCAAACCAATGCTCCTATATTGTGCTTTAGACTCTTGTGAACAAAACGACATTACAGTTTTGCACAATAAATGCGATACAAATGAGTTTATTATGTCCCCCTGAAACATACATTTTTCTCGTGTTTTGTTGAAATTGACAACAACTGAACAAATTAAATGTCACCAGCAAGGCCCACAGTTTGACATGATACATATCAAAATTTTATCAAGTTACTTCTATTAAATTGTACCCTAGTAGGGATTTATAGCCTTGTAAAATATCAACTGTTTTGGCTGGATTTGCTGTTTATATGCCCCTTAAGTGATAATGTAAACAGACAGCCTAAGCGAACGCAAAGTCTACGATACAGTGACTAGCCCCTGTGTTCCGCCCTCGTTAGCAACGTTTAGTATCGATCTGTAACATTGATAACCGGACCGCGTTCCTAGCATTTTGTCTAAAACTTAGGCTGTTTTAACGACTACCAACCGTCGTCATGTCTCTGTGCGGTAGATGGATAAGTTCACACCATGTTTCTTTGGTTATTCAAGCTTCACTTTTAAGTCCAAAATCGACGTATGCAAATTCATTCATGCGCAAAATATAGCCGTTTTCCCCTTATCCTGACCTAGGTCACGTACAGCGATAATCTGGGCTAAAAATACAGGTAAAATATCATGTGACCCCAGTGATTCCCACAGTACCAAAATAGATCGTCATGGTCCATTGGCGCGATGTGCGTTGTGAACGGATTATATAGTCAATCAATGTCATATGAAAATTGACATGTTAAATAGTAATTTTACACTACCCGTCAATGTATGCCTGTATAAACTGAACTGAAGTGTGGAGAGTGCGAATCTGCAGTCAATTTTGTGTCGGGCAAGTATGACGAGCTCAGTGCCAGCATGGTAAGGTGCCAGGAACTATCGGAGGCAGTTAAGGAACAGGAGGTAGCCATCAGTGGATTGTGTAGGGAGACTCTCAGATTGGACCGCGACAATACGAAACAAACAGTTCTAGACCTTCAGTGCAGGTCTATGAAATACAATCTTGTATTCACAGGTCTAGCAGGGGAAAACCGAGACGAAGATACCTTGGCTCTTATCAGAGACTTCATATGTATATAGAACTTGGTATCGAACGCAGGATTGACTTTGTAAATGTCCACAGGTATGGTAGGCACATACGTGGTAAGCCTCGACCGATTGTTGCTAGGTTCGTGTACAACCAAGATCTCCAACTAGTCAAAAGTAGGTCATTCCATCTGAAAGGAAGCATTCACGAACAGTACCCGGCAGAAATAGAGGAAAGAAGGAAGAGGTTGCATCCAGTCCTCAAACGTAGCAAACAGCTGGTAACAACGCTAAGCTCATCCGAGACAGGCTATACATAGACGGCAGTTTATATGAGGAACGACCAGAAGTCGCGCACAGTAGCGATGCCAGACACGTCCACAACAGCGTTCACCAACACACCGGCTGACCAGGTGACCATTCTGCTGGACGAACCACCTGAGCCCCTGACACAGGATGTCAACAGCCTACTGCTGCCCCGCGGCAGAGATACACACCAGTTACCCAGCCTCGCGCTACCAACAGACCCGCAGTCCAACAACAGGGGGCCTCAACGGCCTTGGGAACCATCAATCACCCCCCAACCGAGGCAGAACAACAGGTAGGACATACAGGAGGGTAAGTTGCCATTCCTGTCATGGAACATTGGTAAAGGACTTACAAACTCAAGGAAACAGACTTTCTAGAAATGGTTTATAAGCACGACATGTTTCTATCAGAATGTTGGATCTCAAAAACAGACGAGATTGAGCTTCCAGGCTACGATGCTTATGTAATGCCAAAAACAACTGGGAAAGGTGGAGGTGTGGTTATTTTCTACAAAAGTAGTTACGCCAATGATATTAGGCTCGTTGAAAATATGCACGACTGTATCTTTTGGATAGAAATTAATAGTACATTATAGACTTTGTTTTTATGTTTTTGATACTTCCCACCAGAAAACAGCGTTTTTTACCACAACCGTGATATCGATATTTTCCAAGATCTCGAAGACTCTATAGGTCGATACAAAACGAATGGTAATATATATGTTTTCGGAGATCTTAACGCTAGAAAAGGTACTGGATTCGATTTTATCAATAATGGTGGACTTTATAGATTGGATAACGGACTTTTATCTGACTATAATAAGGATTCTGTTATCACAAAACGTAAAAACATGGACAAAACTGTTAACACTTTTGGAAAAAAATTGTTGTCTTTATGTAAATCTTCAAGCATGCGCACTGTAAATGGGCGTCATAAAAGTGATAGGGAAGGAAGTTTTACTTTTTGTAGCAGTAATGGTAAAAGTCTTATCGATTATTTACTCATAGACTGAATATATTACATGTGTTCGAAACTTTTCCTCGGGTAAGTTTAACACTGTATCTGATCATTCACCATTGTCATTTGATATACTATTAAGGCTGCCGATATTCGACAAACAAAATGTGCATCAAGCTTTTAATACAGACGACCATTTTAGATCGAAATGTCAAACAGTTAGATGGAATGAAGTGAACGCTAATCTTATTCGGGATAAATTACAACAGAATATTGAAAATATTGAGAAAGAGTTGGATATTGAACTGTCGAGTCAATTGTTAGTGAACAACTGTGTTACAAATATATGTATAAATGAATGTACTGTACCTCATTGTACAGACTGTAGCAATACAAATGACGACCGTCCCAAGCTTTTGAATAGAAACAATAGAGTCATTGATAAGCCTTGGTTTACAGAGGAATGTAAAACTTTATTTAATGAATATAAGAGAGCCTTAAAGAATTTTAATAAAAGCAAATGTGATGCTAACCATGAGGTTCTGAAAAACGCAAAGCGACGGTATAAACTAACGGAATTTAGGCTCAAACGTAAATACAAACGACAAGAAGGTGATATGCTGGATCGTTTAAAAATATCAAGTCCTAAACATTTTTATAAATTATATTCAAAGAAAAAAAACAAGTAATACCTCTGTACTAGGAAATGAAGATTGTTATCAACATTTTCTCAACCTCATGGGTGGCAAAGAATAAGGAAATAAGAAGGAATATTACATAACCTGATTTAGACCAGGAAACTGTATATGAAGAACTTGATTCAGTTATCAGCAGATCTGAAATTTTAAAAGCAATTAATAAACTGAAGCCTAATAAAAGTTGTAGTGAAGATCTTATTATAAATGATTTTTTTTAAGAAATGTAAAGATTTATTGTTGTCTTGTCTGGAGAGTCTGTTCAATGCTATTTATAGCTCTGGATTTTTTCCAGAGTCATGGTCCCAATCATGCATTGTGCCTATATTTAAAAAAGGAGATGTCAATGATGTCAATAATTATCGTGGAATTTCTCTTGTCAGCTGTTTTGGGAAACGTTTTACAAGTATTTTTTTGAATAATAGAATAATGGTTTGGGAAAAACAGAATAGTATTCTAACAGACGCTCAGTTCGGATTTCGAAATGGATTGTCTACAGTAGATGCAATTTTTGTTTTACAGTCATTAATTAATAAGACATTAAGAAATAAGAAAAGATTGTATTGTTGTTTCATTGACTTTCGCAAAGCGTTTGATTTTGTAGACAGGTTAAAGTTATGGGGAAAATTGATCAATTACGGTTTTCGTGGTAAATTTCTCAAAATATTATATTCTTTATATCAAAATGTTAAGTCATGCGTTTAATACAATAATACGTATAACATGTCAGGCCTCTTACAGGGGGAAATATTGTCCCCGATAATGTTTTCTTTATATATAAATGACTTTGAAATGAACTTTATTAAGGATACTTGTCCCGGCATTGAAATATAAATGATAAATATGTTTCTTTTGATGTATGCGGACGATATGGTGTTACTTGCTGAAACCCCAGAAGGACTGCAATCAATGTTAGATAGTCTGAGTAATTACAGCAAAACATGGAACATGGAAGTAAATATAGAAAAGACTAAGATTGTAGTATTTAGAAATGGTAGAATTTTAAAAAAACAACGAAAGTTGGACATACGATAACAAACAAGTACAACTTGTCGATGAGCTTAAGTATTTGGGTGTTCTGTTGAAATATAATGGTAAATTTGCAAAAACTCAGAAGCGTTTAGCAGAACAGGGTAGAAAAGCTTTATATTCACTTATGTCCTCTTTAAGAAACTATTCTTTAAATATAGAAACGCTCTGTTCTGTTTTTGATACGTATATTAGTAGCATACTTGGCTATGGATCAGAAATATGTGGATTCTATAAAGCGTATGATATAGAAAAGGTACATTTAGCGTTTTGTAAGAACATTTTAGGAGTAAGAAAAAGTACAAGTAACGATTTAGTATACAGTGAATTGGGAAGATTACCATTGTTAAATAGTAGAAAGTTAAGGGCTTTCAAATACTGGTTAAAACTTAGGTACACAGACAACTGCATTTGGAAGCATGTTATGACAGTGTGTGAGTGGAAATGATATCTGGATGTGTAATATTAAACATGAATTGTCAATTCTAGGTCTTCATTATTTGTTTGAGAACGAGTTGCCCGTCTCTGTGGCATATGATATTATAAAACAAAGATTATTAGAAGTTAATGAACAGGAAATGCTTAGCAGAATTAAAAACTCATCAAAAGGATTTTTGTACCAACATCTTACTGATAATTTTGATATACGGTCATCGTTTGGTCGAAACAGGCCAATATGCGCCATAACCTCTTTGAACCGGGTGGCAATTCGAAAAAATAGATACTTCGTAATTGATAATCGCACTGTTCAATAAATACAAGATAATAAAATAACATGATTTCATCGATAATAATTAATGGTGAAAAACTTGCATATTTATTGAATTTTTATGATTTTGTTTACCAATCTGCCCGCGACTACATCTGAGTTTTCTAGCTGTTGAACCCGAATGATGGGGCTTTCGATAAGACGGAGAGTTTTAACCATAGCTTGAACTTTAATTTGCATATCTTTTAAACGAGGCTTTGAAAACGCAAATATAAGCATTAAAATGTCTCGGTTTGGTACCGTATCTATTGCCGATGAACTTTACAGATAAACATATCACACTACGCTAAAGCGCAATATTACGTTTGTCTGCAAAGCTTTGGCATTAAAATCGACCATAGGTACCATGACACGGCAGTTTGATGCTTAGATAGTAAGCTACTACAATTACAAACAGAATACAAAGGCTCAATTGTCAAGAGTTTATTTGTTTGTGTGTTTGCTGTTTTGGTTTTTTGTTTTTGTATCGTTTTTATTTTTCAAATTGACTAAATGCATAGAAATACAAAAAAAAAATGCTTCTCTCTTGGTCGACATGTTTTCGGGTTTTATTTGAATTCAAACTAATAGAAAAACCAATTAAATTATGGTATACGATTCCTTGCCAGGTCGTACAATTTCACATCAATATGTCCCTCGTTTTTCCGTATAAGCCTTTTTCTCCGTTGTTTCCTACATGTAACTATTTCGATTTCCCTGACGTTTTTTCTACGTGGACGACCTATTGATTTGTAGATAGGAACACCGAAATGTATGTAGTATTGATAAAACGATAGTTCACTGGTATAGAAAGTCTGCAGTAGATCTGTCTGCCTTGTTTTATTAATATTTAAACACGTTTCTGTATATGGCTACATGTATATCAGCATTAAGCTGAATAATCCGAAACCAAGTTCTACACTGAGAATGTCCAGTGGGAGTTTTGGCATACGACGTCAGTCTAAGTGAATTTACGCTAACATGTATCCTAGTTCCAACATCCTTCCAATGAGTTAATATTCATATGTCTGAAACAACAGCTTTCAGAAATAAATACCTTGTTATCAGTTAGAACAGGTCTGTCTGTGTTGTTAAAGTGTACAGTGTGCAAAAACTAAAATTTAAAAAAAAATCAAAAATCAAAAAAATCCTTGATTTGATTTTTTTTCCTGTCTGAACTTGTGAAATAGGTATTTAATCGTTGATATTCAATCACAATGTTAACAAGCTATCTAACAGAAGCCTCGTCCTCAGACCTCGGGGTTACATTTCTTTATCTTTGAAAAATCAATAGATGAAGACATTAAACCGCTCATCAACAGTGACGTATATTTCCGAACAACGTTCTTTTCGATCGCCGCACAGAAACAAGACAGTAATCACTGAATTGAAAAATCCAAACGAGTCTCGTCTTAAAGAAACAGACATTTAGATAAAGACTATCCCATAGGACACGTAAAAATAGAAAATATATTATTGTTGATGTTGAAACTGTGACAGAAAAAAAAAATTACAGGGACCTTTTTAATTTCAAAACACCGAAGAGGATTTAATTTCATTTTTGTTTTAAATATGTGAAAAAAATGCTTGAATTTGTTTCTGTCTGAACTTGTAAAATAGGTAATTAACAAGCTCCCAACATATACCTCGTCCTCAGACCCCAGGGTCACATTTCTTTATCTTAAAACAAATCGATAGATAAAACACGTTAAACCGCTCATCAATAGTGACGTATATTTCCGAACAATGTTCTTTTCGATCGCCGCACAGAAACAAGATAGTAATCACTGAATTGAAAAATCCAAATGAGCCTCGTCTTAACGAAACAGATATTTAGATAAAGACGATCCCATAGGACACGTAAACATACAAATATAGTATTGTTGATTATGACAGACAAAAATACCTTACATGGACCTTTTTCATATCAGAACACCGGAGAGGATTTTATTTCAATTTTGAAAAAAAACACGTGAACTCTTATAAGAAAGTAGGGAAATGGCGCAGTGACCCAGTCGACATGGAATAAATAAAAACTCGGTCGACATCGCAAACAATCGATAACACGTGGAGACAATGTAGTTCTCAGTGGAAACCAGACAGGCGGACGACACTAACACTCCCGGACACAGTAACGGTATATGTCCCACAGCAAGCTGGGGAAAGTCTACTTCTGACTTAATAACAAGACATCTGTAGTCGCGTGGCCTGTTGACAATAACCATACAAGGAAACACAAGCGTTTTTTTGGAGACAGTTCTCGCTGGGGTTTTTCCGTATGGTAGCTGTCTCCGTTTGTAGGCAGTTCTCGTTGTTTTGCCCTGAAGGAAGGACGTCAGAATGATCGTAAGAGGCGACTAAATTTGGGATCTAATCTGTCCTCTTCTTTCTGAACAACTTTCTTCTTCCTAGTGTCTCCCTTGACAATGCCGCACTTTTAGTCTTCAGTTGAGCGGTCGCCCCTATGAGGAAGGCTTTGGGTTCTGTTCACTGACCTTTAGTTGAGCGTTCACCCCTTTTAAGGAGACATAACACAAACATACCGCAGCCTCCCAAAACACACATACCTTCAATGACCTTAGCTGTCGATAGGGCGTTTAAACAAATCAAACCAAACTAAACCAAATCTTGTTGGGTTTTTCCCCGTATAATACGTGTTTAGGATTGGAGGCAGTTCTCGCTGTTTTTTCGTTTTTGTGTTTGGCTTTGATTGAAAGCTGTTCTTGCTGTTGTTTTTTTTATTTTATTTTTGCGCGTGGTACTTAGCTCGGTGACGGAAACACATTGCATCGACTCAACTCAATCTAGCAGACAATGAAGCCATTACAAAAAGTATCGAACATCCAACGTTTTGGCTATAAAAGTTTCCATGTTAGGGAATGGTTGCCCAGAAATGTCTTATAGGATCAAGCTGAAGACACCTGGTAGTTTAAATGTCATGTCCTGGAACATTGACGGTATCAGGACCGGTATGCTTTACCTTGTAGAGTGTTCTTCATACACATGACATTAACGTATGTGGTATCTCTGAGCATTGGCTCAGGGGATGTAATGCTTGGTTTTTTGAATCTTTTAAGAACACTGGTTACTGGTGTTTTGTTAAACCTGTCAATGAAATTGATCATTTTCGATATAGATGTACTATCAGAGGTAATGTTTGGATGTTATTCATGGAGAATTTGAGAATGCAAGAAAGTATTGCCGATTGTCCAAGAAATCCTAGGTTTCGAATTTAAAAGGTAAAAGGTGAGTACCTATATGTTTTCTAGGTTTACTGCTACCTCTAGGCCGATCGATATATCTGGTAAGGGTTTAATCAGAGGAAGATTAAGTTTTTGTACTCGGAGGTATGAACGTGGATTCCAGGGCCGTGGTGTCGATTTGCTGGTAATGACAGTTGTTAAGAGCTGTTTAAGAGTTCAAGATTTTTTTTATTATACAAATATGGCGTCTGTTAATAGGACCGAAACGTGCAAAGGTCCAATCCAACAATGGTCCAATCCAACAAGGGTCCAATCCAACAATGGTCCAATCCAACAAGGGTCCAATCCAACAAGGGTCCAATCCAACAAGGGGGTATCGCACTATTATCGAACATATTATTAGTTTTAAGTTGATAGATTTGGTTGAACATTGTAAAGCTTTAGACGATCATGAATTAAGTGTTTCAGAATGCAAGCCTGTAATTTTCCTGATGAATATTCCCGAACAATTTTGCGAAGTTTTAAGACCGGGAGGGGTCCCATTTTACTGTACCAGGTGAGAGTGGTCGGGTGACATAGTGGTAACACACTCGTCCTTCACCTAGGCGGCCGGAGTGCGATTCCCCGATCGGACGTGAAAAGGTATTGGGTCACATGCCCCACCACGTGGGTTTTCTCTGGGTACTCCGGTTTCCTCCCACTGTAAGACCCTCATCCGAGCGAACAAGCATGGTCAAAATGAGTTCATATAACTTGTTTCGCAATTGTTGTAAGATATATAGTTTCCTTTTTCTAACTGGAGAAAAGCTGAATAATGAGTTCATTGAGCTTGATGTAAATACCCTCCTTGACAATGTTGAAATACCTCAATAGGTTGTTTGTACTACTGATGTTGATATACAACGAAATCAAATGATGTTTACTTAAGGCGTCAGACAAGTCGGTTTAGACAAGTTCTTTTATGATTTCAAAGATTTTAAACCAACTTGGAACAAGCAAGTATCTAAATTGCACACTGAAATGGCTTCCAAGACGTCGTATTGGAATACGTCTGGTAGACAATGAGGTAATGATTAATTGTTATTGCAAGGCTCTAAAAACAAAATTCGAGTGATGACTTCGTCATGTTTTTGATAAAATATAATGTAGCAATTCGCCAAAATAGATAAATCCGGAGATGTTTACCAAACTCTCTTCTGGAAACTACTTCAATAGTTCTAGTAATGTAAGTTGTTCCCAAACAGACATGAATTACTATGATACCACACGGTGTGAACAAATTGTAGACGTTCAATAATGAAACGCTTGAGTCATTTTATGGAATCTTTTGTCGAGATGTTTTACTAAAGGCCAATGAAATTCAAAATAAGTCTTATCAAGAAGTAGATATTTTTGTCAGAAATGTTCACCGCTGACGACATGCGGGTAGTATGTAAGAAACGCAAAGCTGGTGGGTATGATAGTCTGGTCTACGATCACAGATCTGGTGGGTATAATAGCCTGGTCTATAATCACAAGGCTGGTGGGTATGATAGCCTGGTTTACGATCACAAAACTGGTGGGTATGATAGCCTGGTTTACGATCACAACGCTGGTGGGTATGATAGCCTGGTTTACGATCACAACGCTGGTGGGTATGATAGCCTGGTTTACGATCACAAGGCTGGTGGGTATGATAGCCTGGTCTACGATCACAAAACTGGTGGGTATGATAGTCTGGTCTACGATCACAAGGCTGGTGGGTATGATAGCCTGGTTTACGATCACAAAGCTGGTGGGTATGATAGCCTGGTCTACGATCACAAAACTGGTGGGTATGATAGTCTGGTCTACGATCACAAAACTGGTGGGTATGATAGCCTGGTCTACGATCACAAAACTGGTGGGTATGATAGCCTGGTTTACGATCACAAAGCTGGTGGGTATGATGGCCTGGTCTACGATCACAAAGCTGGTGGGTATGATAGCCTGGTCTACGATCCCAACGTTGGTGGGTATGATAGCCTGGTCTACGATCACAAAGCTTGTGGGTATGATGGCCTGGTCTATGATCACAAAGCTGGTGGGTACGATAGCCTGGTCTACGATCACAAAGCTGGTGGGTACGATAGCCTGGTCTACGATCACAATTTGGTGGGTATGATAGTCTGGTCTACGATCACAAAGTTGATGGGTATGATGGCCTGGTCTACGATAACAAAGTTGATGGGTATGATAGCCTGGTCTACGATCACAAAGCTGGTGGGTATGATGACCTGGTGTATGATCACAAAGCTGGTGGGTATGATAGCCTGGTCTACGATCCCAAAGCTGGTGGGTATGATAGCCTGGTCTACGATCATAAAGCTGGTGGGTATGATAGCCTGGTCTACGATCACAAAGCTGGTGGGTATGATAGTCTGGTCTACGATCACAAAGCTAGTGGGTATGATAGTCTGGTATACGATCACAAAGCTGGTGGGTATAATAGCCTGGTCTACGATCACAAAGCTGGTGGGTATGATAGCCTGGTCTACGATCACAAAGCTGGTGGGTATGATAGCCTGGTCTACGATCACAAAGCTGGTGGGTATGATAGCCTGGTCTACGATCACAAAGCTGGTGGGTATGATAGCCTGGTCTATAATCACAAAGTTGGTGGGTATGATAGCCTGGTTTACGATCACAAGGCTGGTGGGTATGATAGCCCGGTCTATAATCACAAAGCTGGTGGGTATGATAGCCTGGTCTACGATCACAAAACTGGTGGGTATGATAGCCTGGTCTACGATCACAAATTTAGTGGGTATGATAGCCTGGTCTACGATCACAAAACTGGTGGGTATGATAGCCTGGTCTACGATCACAAAGTCGTTGGGTATGATAGCCTGGTCTACGATCACAAAGCTGGTGGGTATGATAGTCTGGTCTACGATCACAAAGTCGTTGGGTATGATAGTCTGGTCTACGATCACAAAGCTGGTGGGTATGATAGTCTGGTCTACGAACACAAAGCTGGTGGGTATGATAGTCTGGTCTACGAACACAAAGCTGGTGGGTATGATAGCCTGGTCTACGATCATAAAGCTGGTGGGTATGATAGTCTGGTCTACGATCACAAAGCTGGTGGGTATGATAGTCTGGTCTACGATCATAAAGCTGGTATGTTTGCATAGATGTCGTCACGGTACACCTATATAGATGTCGTCACGGTACACCTATATAGATGTCATCACGGTACACCTATATAGATGTCATCACGGTACACCTATATAGATGTCGTCACGATACACCTGTATAGGTATCGTCACGATACACCTTTATAGATGTCGTCACGGTACACCTGTATATATGTCGTCACGGTACACCTGTATAGATGTGGTCACGGTACACCTATATTTATGTCATCACGGTACACCCGTATAGGTACCGTCACGGTACACCTGTATAGATGATGTTTGATCTAAGAGACAATATACTTTTACATTTTAAAAGCTGGTCACTTGTTGTACATTACTAATTGCGGTACGATCCTACAGATACACAGCTCTAAAGAAATGCAGGTTGACATTTTGCCAATAGATTGAATATATTCCTCTTTAGTTCACGTGTAAGTAGACATGGGTCGGTCAGCCCTGTCACTCATTGCCACGTTATTAAGTGTAAATCAAAGCGTATCACGTCCAGTGTATCTTCGAACTCACTCAATGCTTGTTTACCATTAGACAAAATGTCTTGTCCCTCAATGAATGTTGGAAATGCCGACAGTGAATGGCACCATTTACCGATAATAGAGGAAAGGACTGACCACTCCTGTACGGTATGTTAAACTTTGTATACATGCATCATGATGACGTAGCTAGGACAGATTATGTAATCCTCTATATTAACACTACATTACGCCTATATCATGGTTTTATTCACGCAGAGTCAAGGATATGACAATGCAACACAATGTCCACGTGACGTTATTGAATTTTTCGATGTGGCGTCATTGCATTATGCCGTGACGTCATTGTATTTTTTGCTAGCACGTGCTTTGTCATACCCGAGGGGTTGACAGATAACTCATACCCTAGGGGTGACAAATATCTAACATCTTAGGGGTGACAGATCTAGATATCTAACATCCTAGGGTTGACAGATATCTAACATCCTAGGGTTGACAGATATCTAACATCCTAAGGGTGACAGATATCTAACATCCTAGGGTTGACAGATATCTAACATCCTAGGGTTGACAGACATCTAACACCCTAGGGTTGACAGATATCTAACATCCTAGGGTTGACAGATATCTAACATCCTAGGGGTGACAGATATCTAACATCCTAGGGTTGACAGATATCTAACATCCTAGGGTTGACAGATATCTAACATCCTAGGGGTGACAGATATCTAACATCCTAAGGGTGACAGATATCTAACACCCTAAAGGTGACAGATATCTAACACCCTAGGAGTGACGTAGATCTAACACCCTAGGGGTGACATAGATCTAACACCCTAGGGGTGACAGATATCTAACATCCTAGGGTTGACAGATATCTAACATCCTAGGGGTGACAGATATCTAACATCATAGGGGTGACAGATATCTAACACCCTAAAGGTGACAGATATCTAACACCCTAGGAGTGACATAGATCTAACATCCTAGGGTTGATAGATATCTAACAGCCTAGGGTTGACAGATATCTAACATCCTAGGGTTGACAGATATCTAACATCCTAGGGGTGACAGATATCTAACACCCTAGGAGTGACATAGATCTAACACCCTAGGGGTGACATAGATCTAACACCCTAGGGTTGACAGATATCTAACACCCTAGGGGTGACAGATATCTAACATCCTAGGGGTGACAGATATCTAACACCCTAGGGGTAACAGAGAAAACATACCCGGGAGGTCAACATAGATATCACACCCTAGAGGATGACAGAGAAATTATGAACAAATAAAATAATATACAAGTCTTGGAATGATGGTATAATCTCTTTTATAATCCAAACAATGATAGGTAGAGAATTATGTTTATAAGGAGATGCTGCGCGAAACTAAATACCAATGAACTAATTCCGACTTGGCCAACTGCGAAGTATACAGTATTTTATAATTATTCATTTTATTCTCTTTACACCTGCATGACACACAATTGTTTATGCACATTTATTTAAATATGAATGCTTAAAGTAATCACGGTATCTACAATATACATGTCTCAGTACAACACAGGGGTTTGTCATTGTTGACACGGTAAGCAGTAAGATATCCGATCAGAGGATTTTCCTTTGTTTGCAATACATAGATATACATCGCTAACGAATTTTGTTAAACAATGTTTGACATTGTTTACGCTATAACGAATTTAATGTTAAACGTTATAACTAATTCTAACACGATTCGTTTGCAACACGTGTTTTGATTGGTTACGGGCCATGTTCTAATCTGCGATAGAACCATGATCTATCGTGTTTAGCCACGCCCCGTTTTTAATCAAAACAATATGGCGTCAAGTTCGACTCGTAGCGAAATTTAACACTCTGCACCATTTATGATTGATGATCCATGAGATTGGAATCGAAAGTGAAGAAATCGAAAAGAATGAATTAACTTAATAAATTTAACAAAAATCGTTAGCATCATTCTTACCGTCATTTATTGATTGAAACGTTCGTTTCGTCCGTGTGTAGGCATCTCTAGCCAAGTAAAATGCGAAATGAAATGGAACAAGTGCACACAACTTCACATAACGATTGAGCCTGTAGAAACATATCAACACTGACTTTGTCAAAACGCCCATGTCGTTATGCATACTGCATAACGACATGTAAATCCAAATATGTCGTTAAATCTTCGGTAACAGGACTTTCACAACGATCCAAATACACCGCTTCGTCAACATACAGATCGAACTCTCGCCGGTATAGGCGTGGCCAATTGACCGACTTTAAAAGCTTCTTTCTGATTGGTCAATCCGTCACAGTATGACACGTCACTAGTGGAGGTCACAGTACTTAACAGCGTACTTGTAGCGATGCAAAACAATGTTTCTAAATATATGCGATAGTAAACGTGTTAGAATGGGGATAGTACGTTGTTTTTCGTGGCTATACTGGCGATTAGAACATGAAATTTGGTTTAATCTCTCGACCCATCGGTCTCGAGTTCAAACCAAATTCCATGTCCTAATCGCCAGTATAGTCACTCAAAACAACGTACTATCCCCTAATTCGATATTATACAATGTTTGCCATTATTGAGGTTATAACGAATTAGATGCTATACATTGTTTGACATTATTGAGGTTATAACGAATTAGATGCTATACATTGTTTGACATTGTTTACGCTATAACGAATTAGATGTTGTTATACATTGTTTGACATTGTTGAGGCTATAACTTTGACGTTTATTTAAGCATTGAACTGTGAAAACTGTTCAAAGCTTATATTTACATTCCTTCTACTTTAAAAAAAATAATTTAAATACAGTACTATAATTCATATTTAAAATTCATAATTCCCGCCTTACCAGTCAGCAGATTTTTTGTCAGTCGTTGGAACAGCCGGAACATGGTCGCGTGCTTTTTGGCAAACAAAATAGTTTATAATTTTTTTTGTAAAAACCTCAATTTTGTTAAACATTTTATTATTAACGTAATGCGCAAATGTTTTATAACAAATAATGTTGACAAACTAATTTGTCGTTAAACTTAATTTTCCTGGATATTGTAGTTCCGGTTTGTGTTGTATTAATACGCTGATAAGTGTAGCGCGTGATGGATAGCATTTAAACGTACATCAATGCCAGAGCTCTCAAACAGACTATATAGTGACAATGCCAGACAAATGTAAATATAACGAATTATACGAGGGATGATTGATATGTTGTGACCCTCGTATTGAAGGAGGTACTGAATAGCCCTACTATTCTGTGACTATATATGGACGTGTACCCAAGGAAAGGTCTCATTTGGTTAGTTTATATCGACGTATTTTCATTTGCTCTGCATTGTCACTATATACTTTACCAAACAAAAGAGAAAGTTATCAGATTTTAATTCTAACAAAATTCCCATTTGTGTAGTGATATTTAGCTCAATGTTCGTGACGTCATCACTAAATGACGTCGTTTTGTCTGACGTCACTATATATAGTTCGTTGAAATAAACACAAAATCGTCAATTGAATTAATTTCAACATTTTAAAATGTTGAAATTAATTCAATTTGTGATTTTGTGTTTATTTCAACGAACTTTATTTTTGCCGAGAACGGCCGCACGTTATTCAATGTGTCTGCAATTTTGTGAGAATTAAAGGACAAAAAACTTTTCAAAGAAGACAATCAATTTGAATTTATCATACATTGTTTGCCATTTCTGTCACCATAAGGAAGTATATGTTTTAACTGACCGTTACTCTTTGCAGACGATAAAAAGAATTAAATTTTACTCCACTATTTGATTCAGGACATCGATGTGACTATAAACCTTCCACTGTCTCACAGCCAAACTTCAGGACAGACTAAATCTCGTGTGAAAGTCCTACAGACCGCCATCTCTGACTTATACCGGAAATGGTACGTCTTCTGGTGGAGGACGGTCTACACGTTGTTGGTGACAGCTTACTTTGTATATTTCTGTTACGCCATGTTTCACAAGTTTGGGGATGAAGGTTCGATTCGGCTCCTGGTGTGTACCGTCTTGGTCACCACTTTCTTCGTTGTAAAATTTATCTACAAACGATTCGATGCCAGCAACTGTTGTTTTGGTTTCCCTCTAGACCGCAACAAATCGCAAAGGATGTTCGATGCGTAAGTATTACTTAGAGGTTGAACGTAGATATGTTGGGGATATCCTGATAGACAAAGTTAAAGTTATATATAAGAAAGATAAAAAAGAAGGTGTACTATCTGTATACTACAACCAATACCTGTAATATGTAATCTCTATACCAACAATACATGTACCTGTAGTGTTTATTTTCCCTATACATGTACAACGAAACCTTGCTCGCTTTTTGTCTTTGTCTTCAGATTTCGGACACCTCTTGCAATTGGAACAGCTTTGTTTATCGTCATCTATATAATAATGGACATCTCCATGGAAACACCCAGGAATCTGACATCTTTGACGGGAGTCGTGTTCTTTGTTATCGCTCTCTTTGTATTTTCGCACGACCCATCAGGGGTAAGATCTGTACACACGACCCATCAGGGGTAAGATCTGTACACACGACCATCAGGGGTAAGATCTGTACACACGACCATCAGGGGTAAGATCTGTACACACGACCCATCAGGGGTAAGATCTATACACACGACCCATCAGGGGTAAGATCTGTACACACGACCCATCAGGGGTAAGATCTGTACACACGACCCATCAGGGGTAAGATCTGTACACACGACCCATCAGGGGTAAGATCTGTACACGGCCCTTCGGGGTAAGATCTGTACACACGACCCATCAGGGGTGAGATCTATACACACGGCCCATCAGGGGTAAGATCTGTACACACGACCCATCAGGGGTAAGATCTATACACACGGCCCATCAGGGGTAAGATCTGTACACACGACCCATCAGGGTAAGATCTGTACACACGACCCATCAGGGGTAAGATCTGTACACACGACCCATCAGGGGTAAGATCTATACACACGACCCGTCAGGGGTAAGATCTATACACACGACCCGTCAGGGGTAAGATCTGTACACACGACCCATCAGGGGTAAGATCTGTACACACGACCGATCAGGGGTTAGATCTGTACACACGACCCATCAGGGGTAAGATCTGTACATACGACCCATCAGGGGTAAGATTTGTACACACGACCCATCAGGGGTAAGATTTGTACACACGACCCATCAGGGGTAAGATTTGTACACACGACCCATCAGGGGTAAGATCTATACACACGAACCATCAGGGGTAAGATCTATACACGCGACCCATCAGGGGTAAGATCTGTACACACGACCCATCAGGGGTAAGATCTGTACACACGACCCATCAGGGGTAAGATCTATACACGCGACCCATCAGGGGTAAGATCTATACACACCACCCGTCAGGGGTAAGATCTATACACACGACCCATCAGGGGTAAGATCTATATACACGACCCATCAGGGGTAAGATCTATATACACGACCCATCAGGGGTAAGATCTGTACACACGGCCCATCAGGGGTAAGATCTGTACACACGACCCATCAGGGGTAAGATCTGTACACACGACCCATCAGGGGTAAGATCTGTACACACGGCCCATCAGGGGTAAGATCTGTACACACGACCCATCAGGGGTAAGATCTGTACACACGACCCAACAGGGGTAAGATATGTACACACGACCCAACAGGGGTAAAATATATACACACGACCCATCAGGGGTAAGATATGTACACACGACCCATCAGGGGTAAGATTTGTACACACGACCCATCAGGTGTAAGATATGTACACACGACCCATCAGGTGTAAGATCTGTACACACGACCCATCAGGGGTAAGATCTGTACACACGACCCATCAGGGGTAAGATCTATACACACGACCCATCAGGGGTAAGATATATACACACGACCCATCAGGGGTAAGATCTGTACACACGACCCATCAGGGGTAAGATCTATACACACGACCCATCAGGGGTAAGATATATACACACGACCCATCAGGGGTAAGATCTGTACACACGACCCATCAGGGATAGGATCTGTACACACGACCCATCAGGGGTAAGATTTGTACACACGACCCATCAGGTGTAAGATCTGTACACACGACCCATCAGGGGTAAGATATGTACACACGACCCATCAGGGGTAAGATCTGTACACACGACCCAACAGGGGTAAGATCTGTACACACGACCCATCAGGGGTAAGATCTATACACACGACCCATCAGGGGTAAGATATATACACACGACCCATCAGGGGTAAGATCTGTACACACGACCCATCAGGGGTAAGATCTATACACACGACCCATCAGGGGTAAGATATGTACACACGACCCATCAGGGGTAAGATCTGTACACACGACCCATCAGGGGTAAGATCTATACACACGACCCATCAGGGGTAAGATCTGTACACACGACCCATCAGGGGTAAGATCTGTACACACGACCCATCAGAGGTAAGATCTGTACACACGACCCATCAGGTGTAAGATCTGTACACACGACCCATCAGGGGTAAGATTTGTATACACACGACCCATCAGGTGTAAGATCTATACACACGACCCATCAGGGGTAAGATCTATACACACGACCCTTCAGGGGTAAGATCTGTATACACGACCCATCCAGGGTAAGATCTATACACACGACCCTTCAGGGGTAAGATCTGTACACTCGACCATCAGGGGTAAGATCTATACACACGACCAATCAGGGGTAAGATCTATACACACGACCCATCAGGGGTAAGATCTGTACACACGACCCAACAGGGGTAAGATATGTACACACGGCCCATCAGGGGTAAGATCTGTACACACGACCCATCAGGGGTAAGATCTGTACACACGACCCATCAGGGGTAAGATCTGTACACAAGACCCATCAGAGGTACATGTACATTTTGTAAGATCTGTACACACGACCCATCAGGGGTAAGATCTATACACACGACCCATCAGGGGTAAGATCTGTACACACGACCCATCAGGGGTAAGATCTATACACACGACCCATCAGGGGTAAGATCTATACACACGACCCATGAGGGGTAAGATCTGTACACACGACCCATCAAGGTAAGATCTGTACACCCGACCCATCAGGGGTAAGATCTATACACACGACCCATCAGGGGTAAGATCTGTACACACGACCCATCAGGGGTAAGATCTATACACACGACCCATCAGGGGTAAGATCTGTACACACGACCCATCAGGGGTAAGATCTATACACACGACCCATCAGGGGTAAGATCTGTACACACGACCCAACAGGGGTAAGATCTGTACACACGACCCAACAGGGGTAAGATCTGTACACACGACCCATCAGGGGTAAGATCTATACACACGACCCATCAGGGTAAGATATGTACACACGACCCATCAGGGGTAAGATCTGTACACACGACCCATCAGGGGTAAGATCTATATACACGACCCATCAGGGGTAAGATCTGTACACACGACCCATCAGGGGTAAGATATGTACACACGCCCCATCAGGGGTAAGATATGTTCACACGACCCATCAGGGGTAAGATATGTACACACGACCCATCAGGGGTAAGATCTATACACACTACCCATCAGGGGTAAGATCTATACACACGACCCATCAGGGGTAAGATCTGTACACACGACCCAACAGGGGTAAGATCTATACACACGACCCATCAGGGGTAAGATATGTACACACGACCCAACAGGGGTAAGATCTGTACACACGACCCATCAGGGGTAAGATCTATACACACGACCCATCAGGGGTAAGATCTGTACACACGACCCAACAGGGGTAAGATATGTACACACGACCCAACAGGGGTAAGATCTGTACACACGACCCATCAGGGGTAAGATCTATACACACGACCCATCAGGGGTAAGATATGTACACACGACCCATCAGGGGTAAGATCTGTACACACGAACCATCAGGGGTAAGATCTATATACACGACCCATCAGGGGTAAGATCTATACACACGACCCATGAGGGGTAAGATCTGTACACACGACCCATCAGGGGTAAGATCTGTACACACGACCCATCAGGGGTAAGATCTATACACACGACCCATCAGGGGTAAGATCTGTACACACGACCCAACAGGGGTAAGATCTGTACACACGACCCAACAGGGGTAAGATCTGTACACACGACCCATCAGGGGTAAGATCTATACACACGACCCATCAGGGGTAAGATCTGTACACACGACCCAACAGGGGTAAGATCTGTACACACGACCCATCGGGGTAAGATCTATACACACGACCCATCAGGGGTAAGATCTGTACACACGACCCAACAGGGGTAAGATCTATACACACGACCCATCAGGGGTAAGATCTGTACACACGACCCATCAGGGGTAAGATCTATACACACGACCCAACAGGGGTAAGATCTGTACACACGACCCATCGGGGTAAGATCTGTACACACGACCCATCAGGGGTAAGATCTGTACACACGACCCATCAGGGGTAAGATCTGTACACACGACCCATCAGGGGTAAGATCTATACACACGACCCATCAGGGATAAGATCTGTACACACGACCCATCAGGTGTAAGATCTGTACACACGACCCATCAGGGGTAAGATTTGTACACACAACACATCAGGGGTAAGATCTGTTCACACAACCCATTGGGGGTAAGATCTGTACACACGACCCATCAGGGGTAAGATATGTACACACGACCCGTCAGGGGTAAGATCTGTACACACGACCCATCAGGGGTAAGATCTATACACACGACCCGTCAGGGGTAAGATCTATACACACGACCCATCAGGGGTAGGATCTATACACGCGACCCATCAGGGGTAAGATCTATACACACGACCCATCAGGGGTAAGATTTGTACACACGACCCATCCGGGGTAAGATCTGTACACACGACCCATCAGGGGTAAGATCTGTACACACGACCCATCAGGGGTAAGATCTATACTCAACATCCATCAGGGGTAAGATCTATACACACGACCCTTCAGGGGTAAGATCTGTACACACGACCCTTCAGGGGTAAGATCTGTACACACGACCCTTCAGGGGTAAGATCTGTACACACGACCCTTCAGGGGTAAGATCTATACACAACACCCATCAGGGGTAAGATCTATACACGCGACCCATCAGGGGTAAGATCTATACACGCGACCCATCAGGGGTAAGATCTGTACACACGACCCATCAGAGGTAAGATCTGTACACACGACCCATCAGGGGTAAGATCTGTACACAAGACCCATCAGGGGTAAGATCTGTACACACGACCCATCAGGGGTAAGATCTGTACACACGATCTATCAGATGTAAGATCTGTACACACGACCCATCCAGGGTAAGATCTATACACACGACCCTTCAGGGGTAAGATCTGTACACACGACCCATCAGGGGTAAGATATGTACACACGACCCATCAGGGGTAAGATCTATACACAACACCCATCAGGGGTAAGATCTATATACACGACCAATCAGGGGTAAGATCTGTACACACAACCCATCAGGGGTAAGATCTGTACACACGACCCAACAGGGGTAAGATATGTACACACGACCCATCAGGGGTAAGATCTGTACACACGACCCATCAGGGGTAAGATCTGTACACACGACCCATCGGGGTAAGATATGTACACACGACCCATCGGGGTAAGATCTGTACACACGACCCATCAGGGGTAAGATATGTACACACGGCCCATCAGGGGTAAGATCTGTACACACGACCCATCAGGGGTAAGATCTGTACACACGACCCATCAGATGTAAGATCTGTACACACGACCCATCAGGGGTAAGATATGTACACACGACCCATCGGGGTAAGATCTGTACACACGACCCATCAGGGGTAAGATATGTACACACGGCCCATCAGGGGTAAGATCTGTACACACGACCCATCAGGGGTAAGATCTGTACACACGACCCATCTGGGGTAAGATCTGTACACACGACCCATCAGGGGTAAGATCTGTACACACGACCCATCAGGGGTAAGATCTGTACACACGACCCATCAGGGGTAAGATATGTACACACGACCCATCAGGGGTAAGATATGTATACACGACCCATCAGGGGTAAGATATGTACACACGACCCATCAGGGGTAAGATCTGTACACACGACCCATCAGGGGGAAGATCTGTATACACGACCCATCAGGGGTAAGATCTGTACACACGACCCATCAGGGGTAAGATCTGTACACACGACCCATCAGGGGTAAGATCTGTACACACGACCCATCAGGGGTAAGATATGTACAAACGACCCATCAGGGGTAAGATATATATACACGACCCATTAGGGGTAAGATCTGTACACACTACCCATCAGGGGTAAGATCTGTACACACTACCCATCAGGGGTAAGATCTGCACGCCCGACCCATCAGGGGTAAGATCTGTACACACGACCCATCAGGGGTAAGATTTGTACACACGACCCATCAGGGGTAAGATCTGTACACACGACCCATCAGGGGTAAGACATACACACACGGCCCTTCAGGGGTAAGATCTGTACACACGACCCATCAGGGGTAAGATATGTACACACGACCCATCAGGGGTTAGATCTATACACACGACCCAACAGGGATAAGATCTGTACACACGACCCATCAGGGGTAAGATCTGTACACACGACCCATCAGGGGTAAGATCTGTACACACGACCCATCAGGGGTAAGATCTGTACACACGACCCATCAGGGGTAAGATCTGTACACACGACCCATCAGGGGTAAGATCTATATACACGACCCATCAGGGGTAAGATCTGTACACACGACCCATCAGGGGTAAGATCTGTACACACGACCCATCAGGGGTAAGATCTGTACACACGACCCATCAGGGGTAAGATCTGTACACACGACCCATCAGAGGTAAGATCTGTAAACACGACCCATCAGAGGTAAGATCTATACACACGACCCGTCAGGGGTAAGATCTATACACACGACCCATCAGGGGTAAGATCTATATACACGACCCATCAGAGGTAAGATCTGTACACACGACCCATCAGGGGTAAGATCTGTACACACGACCCATCAGGGGTAAGATCTGTACACACGACCCTTCAGGGGTAAGATCTATACACACGACCCACCAGGGGTAAGATCTGTACACACGACCCATCAGGGGTAAGATGTGTACACACGACCCATCAGGGGTAAGATCTGTACACACGATCCATCAGGGGTAAGATCTGTACACACGACCCATCAGGGGTAAGATCTGTACACACGACCCATCAGGGGTAAGATCTGTATACACGACCCATCAGGGGTAAGATCTGTACACACGACCCATCAGGGGTAAGATCTGTACACACGACCCATCAGGGGTAAGATCTGTACACACGACCCATCAGGGGTAAGATCTGTATACACGACCCATCAGGGGTAAGATCTGTACACACGACCCATCAGGGGTAAGATCTATACACACGACCCATCAGGGGTAAGATCTGTACACACGACCCATCAGGGGTAAGATCTGTACACACGACCCAACAGGGGTAAGATCTGTACACACCACCCATCAGGGGTAAGTTCTATACACACGACCCATCAGGGGTAAGATCTGTACACACGACCCATCAGGGGTAAGATCTGTACACACGACCCAACAGGGGTAAGATCTGTACACACGACCCATCAGGGGTAAGATCTGTACACACGACCCATCAGGGGTAATATCTGTACACACGACCCATCGGGGGTAAGATCTGTACACACGACCCATCAGGGGTAAGATCTATACACACGACCCATCAGGGGTAAGATCTGTATTATATTGCTGAGAAAAGATATTAATGTTGGTGAAATATTCGTAAAAGAAAATCTTAAACAAATTAATTAACATTTACCTTTATATCTATTCTAATCATATAAATAAGTATACTACACTTACCTATGAACAAGTATTGGAAACATCAATTTTAACTTTGAAAATATGTTAATATGTACGTTTAAGACTCCCAGTTTATGACAAATTTGTATCGAACTAAAGCTGTACTTTTATTGAAGGTGAAGTGGCGTCCTGTATTTTGGGGCTTGGCCCTCCAATTCCTGTTTGCTCTGCTCATCCTGAGGTGGCATTTCGGCCTCCAGGCGTTTAAGTGGCTTGGGCAGCGTGTCTATGAATTCCTTTCCTACACCGACAAAGGCTCAATGTTCGTTTTTGGAGAGAAGTACACAGATCATTTCTTTGCATTTAAGGTAACCACGTGTCTTAAGGTAACCCAGTGTTTAAGGTAACCCAGATTTAAGGTAACTCTGTGTTTAAGGTAACCCAGTGTTTAAGGTATCCCAGTGTTTAAGGTAATCCAATGTTTAAGGTAAACTAGTGTTTAAGGTAACCCGGTGTCTTAAGGTAACCCAGTGTTTAAGGTAACCCAGTGTTTAAGGTAACCCAGTGTTTAAGGTAACCCAGTGTTAAAGGTAAACCGGTGTCTTAAGGTAACCCAGAGTTTAAGGTAACCCCATGTATGTAAGGTAACCCCGTGTCTATAAGGTAACCCCATGTCTATAAGGTAACCATGTGTCTATAAGGTAACCCTGGGTCTTAAGGTAACCCTGTGCCTTTCAGGTAATCCATATGTGTGTGATTTGTAAAGAAGATGAGATATTCCATTCAGACCCTACCTAATCCACATGTGTGCAATTTGTAAAGAAGATGACATATCTCATTCAGACCCTACCTAATCCACATGTTTGTAATTTGTAGAGGAGATGAGATATTCCATTCAGACCCTACCTAATCCACATGTGTGTGATTTGTAGAGGAGATGAGATATTCCATTCAGACCCTACCTAATCCACATGTGTGTAATTTGTAGAGGAGATGAGATATTCCATTCAGACCCTACCTAATCCACATGTGTGTAATTTGTAGAGGAGATGATATATTCCATTCAGACCCAACCTAATCCACATGTGTGTGATTTGTAGAGGAGATGAGATATTCCATTCAGACCCTACCTAATCCACATGTGTGTAATTTGAAGAGAAGATGAGATATTCCATTCAGACCCTACCTAATCCACATGTGTGTAATTTGTAGAGGAGATGAGATATTCCATTCAGACCCTACCTAATCCACATGTGTGTAATTTGTAGAGGAGATGAGATATTCCATTCAGACCCTACCTAATCCACATGTTTGTAATTTGTAGAGGAGATGAGATACATTTGTATCTAATGAAGACCCTACCTAATCCACATGTGTGTGATTTGTAGAGAAGATGAGATATTCCATTCAGACCCTACCTAATCCACATGTGTGTGATTTTTAGAGGAGATGACATATCTCGTTCAGACCCTACCTAATCCACATGTGTGTGATTTGAAGAGAAGATCTGATATTCCATTCAGACCCAACCTAATCCACATGTGTGTAATTTGTAGAGGAGATGAGATATTCCATTCAGACCCTACCTAATCCACATGTGTGTAATTTGTAGAGGAGATGAGATATTCCATTCAGACCCTACCTAATCCACATGTGTGTGATTTGTAGAGGAGATGAGATATTCCATTCAGACCCTACCTAATCCACATGTGTGTGATTTGTAGAGGAGATGAGATATTCCATTCAGACTCTACCTAATCCACATGTCTGTAATGTACAACCATTGTTGTCAGTATTTAGCCTGATAATAAGTTGTAAACTACAGCGTACAGTAACTGACGCATTGATCACAGGTTCGAAATGTCAAGTCTTTGAGCAACCAGAGCCAGGTTTTTTCATAATTGCTCGTTTTGTCTCTTTCAGTTCATAATTTCTTGTTTTCCCTATTATTCGAATCAATATCTTCCTAGACTAATTAATTTTCATCGGAAATACAATCCGAAATAACTTGATGTTAATAACTACAGTTGTATGCTAAGAAATCTTAATATCCTGGCTTTTATCCGAGAGTATGAGGTCGACATGTTTTTAACATTAAGGTTCATGTAAAAATAAAATCCAGTGATATCTTACAAGCATATATTTACACTTGCAAAGTTTTGTCACTATATAACAATACCAGACCGATTTGCTTACCATTCTTGCATGGAAACATTGACCTTTGAACTTGCGTATGAAAATATGACAGGCTACGGGAACTACTTTCGCTAAGCACATGGCTTTGTTTACATTTACAATTTAAGTTACAAAGGGTTATTTTCTAATTTGAAATCTAAATAACATGTTTGATAATATTAAATATGATAATCTATCAAAATGTTTTTGTTATTTATGTTAATATCATAATAAAAACTATTTTTTTACCGCGGAAAAAAAGTCTCAATTTGTTGTGAAGCGCCACAATTGACTGTTCTAATAATTGACTCCTCCCACTGTGTCCGACTTTTATATGATTTTTTTTATTTACAAAGAAAAAATATTGTAATCACAAAGACTTATAGAAACAACATCCGTAAGTGTAAATATAGGGATTGGATTTCACTTTTATGTGAACCATGCTTTTATGGAGCAATTCCTCTAAGAATATATTCTAAATGGGCGAACCATAGAATATATTCTTAGAGGAATTGCTCCATAAAAGCATGGTTAACATAAAAGTGAAATCCAATCTCTATATATTTGCTACAGGCCCTGACAGTGGTAGTACATGTATATATATTTACACTGTATATGTTTATATTTGTTACAGGCCCTGACGGTGGTAGTACATGTATATATATTTACACTGTATATGTTTATATTTGCTACAGGCCCTGACAGTGGTAGTACATGTATATATATTTACACTATATATGTTTATATTTGTTACAGGCCCTGACGGTGGTAGTACATGTATATATATTTACACTATATATGTTTATATTTGTTACAGGCCCTGACGGTGGTAGTATGTATATATATTTACACTATATATGTTTATATTTGTTACAGGCCCTGACGGTGGTAGTGTTTATATTTACAATGTATATGTTTATATTTGTTACAGGCCCTGACGGTGGTAGTGTTTATATTTACACTGTATATGTTTATATTTGTTACAGGCCCTGACGGTGGTAGTGTTTAAATTTACACTGTATATGTTTATATTTGTTACAGGCCCTGACGGTGGTAGTGTTTATATTTACACTGTATATGTTTATATTTACTACAGGCCCTGACGGTGGTAGTGTTTATATTTACACTGTATATGTTTATATTTACTACAGGCCCTCACGGTGGTAGTGTTTATATTTACACTGTATATGTTTATATTTACTACAGGCCCTCACGGTGGTAGTGTTTATATTTACACTGTATATGTTTATATTTACTACAGGCCCTGACGGTGGTAGTGTATATATTTACACTGTATATGTTTATATTTGTTACAGGCCCTGACGGTGGTAGTGTATATATTTACACTGTATATGTTTATATTTGTAACAGGCCCTGACGGTGGTAGTGTTTTTATTTACACTGTATATGTTTATATTTGTTACAGGCCCTCACGGTGGTAGTGTTAATATTTACACTGTATATGTTTATATTTGTTACAGGCCCTGACGGTGGTAGTGTTTTTCAGTACCACCGTATCCGTCCTCTATTACCTGGGCGTCATGCAGTTCATCATCTGTAACATCGCCCGCTTCATGGCCTCCACTCTCGGCACTTCGCCCACTGAGTCGCTAAACGCAGCTGCCAACATATTTATTGGACACGTAAATATCGAACACCTGTGGCCTCCTGGCTGACACAGTAAGATAACTATAACTCGGTACTATTGTGCGCACTTTAATGGCCATTTGCTTCTGTGATATCGTCAGCTTTGTCGGAATACTGGCACAGTACATTAACGACAGATTCCTAATACAGTGTTAACACCAACCTCGAGAATCTTCCTTATACACACTGCGTAACCTTTTAAATGTCGAAAAGGCATCAAAAGGCTAAACATGTTTACCAATGTTTCAAATCTATGACGTAAATTGCACAAAATTTCAGCGCAAAGGGTGTTAAGTGCGAGAGGCGCCTAATATAGGATAACTTTCACAATTTGTCTCACTTATAGCACGTGTCCTCTTCTTTAGATGTAGATTAGAGGTTGTATCACTAGTACTGTCACGTGATAAACAAGGGTTCATAGAAAACTTTGTACTGTAAAAGTGGTTATTTTCGCGGGGGGTTGATTTCACGATTTCGATACATAAACTATACGCGCGGGGGTAATTTTCGCGATTGACCCACCTTCGTTCGTAGTTCGAGCTTACTCAAATTAACATCAAAATAATACACGTGTGGGAAATTTTCGCGATTAAAAGGAATCCGCGTAATTAGCGTAAATCCCCCCCCCCCCCCCCCCCCCCCCCCCCCCCCCCGCGTAAATTTCCACGTTTACAGTAATTACGACATTGCTGAAACCGTATTAGCCTGTAAATCGGGTATATATTTACTAGCGCAATCAAACGATAGTGAACACATTGAAATAATACGTCCGCCTTCCCTACCACTTGAACGTATTAACATCCACATATAAATCCGAGAATATTCGTTCCTTTGGCGGCCGCGGCACTTGTTTCGAATCTTTGTGCTTCAGAGTACGACGAACAAAAACCCAGGCTACCTAGAGTCTCAATAAGGAACTTGGAGCCAAATTGGTGATGAAGCAGGATACCTAGTGAATCGGCATCCTTGGTGCAAACATGATTTTTTTTTTTTGAGAATCCGATGTTCGCTGTACATGACCAAGATCCGATCCATTGGGAAAAACTTAAAGCATACGTGGGGGTGGGGAAACAAAAAAGGCTGGTGGAAACGATAATAACGAAACAAACAATACTGAAATATGAACGCATATCACGCCTGATCAAAATACTAGTATAACGCAGTATGTATGCAATTTTTAACATGTTTCTGGAATTTTGCATGAAAATAGAATATTCATTCATTATTATGTACATGTACCACTACATAATATATTATTTACAAAGTTTGAAAATATTTCAAATATTATAAATTCGCGTAATAAATTCAATATTGCAAGAAAATCGATGCAAGCATGCAAGCTACTCAAATTGCAAATGTTTACCGATGACCAATGTACAGGGCAACATTTCGAAAAATCTGGATTAATAAACAGTGAACACTTTTAAAATTTGACTTAACATATATAAACTGATATCATATTAAACAGAAAATGCATAATATACATTTTTGTACGATATTGATCGTGTTTTCCCCAATAGGTCTACACATCCTATAGTTTTCACGATTTTTACACGTGTACGGGCTTCCATACAGTTGAAAACCCGACAAAAATACGATACTCCTTCGAAGCCTTTCTTTAATAATTTCGTTAATAACTTTGAAAGGTGGCATACTGCAATCATATATGACCATCTTTAGATTATATACAGTGTACAGTGGTAGAGCTGAATTTTCAGAAAAATAACAGGTTTGGTTGCGTACCAGTTGAAGCGATTCGAAGTAAACAAACAAGCAGACGATGATCAAAACAAATTCTTTCCATATTTTTATTAATCTTGTTTTCAGAAAATCTCGTTGTAGACAGCATCTAAATCATTCTTAGTAACTATTTGAGAACTTACCATAGTAAACACAGCAGCAAACCAGCATTACGAAGATATAAAGTCATACGTCGAGATGTGATGTGCTACAACAATAAGCATCTGGTTATCTCCCTTACTGTGTACGGCAGCCCGCAACGGCAAACTGCGCAATACACAAATGCGCTGTATTTACATAACAAAATTAAACATGTTCCCCAACCAATATTTCCCGATATTTTTGATATGTTGTTTGTACACGTTTTCTGAATATTAAACAGAAGAAATAATTTCTATTGCATTTTTTTCGAAGATAAAACTTAATTTGACTGGACTAATAATCAATTCTACAAATTTGTAACTGTACATACAAACTGGGATCATTCAGTGTGTTATGATTTCTTTTCGTCTTGATTTTAAGCAGTAATTCATTTTGGGATTAGGGACCTAATTGGCTCAATCACTCTTAATGCAATCCAGGGAAGACTATATTCCACATTTATACGATCACCTTGTTATTAGTTATTATACCGATATACTCCTACATTACGGCGAGATGTAGATTTACGCTGGATTCGTTTAGTTAATGCATACGTACACAATGCAGGCTTGGGGTTGGTTGTCAGTAATTATGATCTATAAGCATAGGTCACGTGGTAAATTAAGTTGATATGAAATAGTTTCCGTGGATAAAAATATGCTTAATCGCATTATGGTTTCACTTCTACATATTTTATCGTTATATGAGGAAAATTACCTTGTATATGGTCGGAAACATTATGATTTTGTCATAATAAATGCTTAAATGTATTGTTGATAGCCTATTAAGTATAAACCTCGTCTTCAGGCTCATCCTCCATACAGCAAAGACAATACAATATTATTGAATCTTGCTTGTAACAAGCATTTTCATGGGCATAAACCGTTATGGGCTCATACGGCGGCGTGCAAATATTCCATAAATAAGAGTTGATTTCCACAGGGATTGTCTCCTGTGGATTAGATTATCACCACTCACCTGGACATGATGTGTATGTTGTAAATCTATAACACAAAACAGTTTGTACTCTATATAAACCGCTACTAGATGTCATAACAATGTATATTCAAGTTAATCCTTAGATACATAATGAAATATATTTACAAACGCATCTAAATACATGTGTTTATACACAAAATATCTAAACATTGATTATATTTTCACAAAATATAGGAATAGCTTATATAGATTAAAAATAACATATATTGTATTCAGTGATTGGGTTCTGTTTAAGAGAGAGGGCATTCATTGATCAGAATTAGGCTTAATTACTTATTAAGCCGTTCCTATTTTAGAGTGTGTCTCTTTTATTAATTAAGTCGTTTCTATTTCAGAGTGAGGCTCCTTTACTGATTAAACCATTTCTCCCGGATATGACGAACTCTGAGCTTCATGCTGTACTCACTGGAGGCTTTGCAACCATAGCGGGAACTGTCATGGCCGCCTATATCCTGATAAACGTACGTGAGGGAAACTGTGAAATAACAATATGTATAAATTGATGTTAAAGTAAACAATGGAGAATATATCCCATAGGACCTGTACCTTAGAAATGTGGAAATCTTTCATAGATGACAATAGTGGTTTGAAAGAGAAAATATCGAGAGTAAAACAACCTGTAATTCAAATTCAAAATCGAAAAACAAAAGGCATCAATTTAGACGGAGAACCTTGATAAGTAGAAGGATGATCAGACGAAGGGTCAACTGGTGACTTATTGATGCCTCGTTAGTGGGTATGAACAGGTATACTCACAATAACAAACAGTGAACAAACTAATTGAAATCTAGATCCTCACTTTTACTCCATTACATTAACATCTAACAACATCCTAAAAAGTAGTAATGCCAAGGTGACCTTTTTGATCAGCCAATCAAATGACTACTTCCAGAATCTTGGAAGTGAACTTTATATGTACGAATTACATGTAGCATGAGTAGAGTACATACAAAATCTGTCAATTTGTTTCAAGTCATTTCGTCCAACAAAGCATATAGTTTAAATAGTTTAATACTTGCTCTGTCGATATGGTTTGCTTCAGATGCAATGCTGTGACGAAATTGACAATTCGCCCTGAAAGTCGAATACACATCTCAGAGGTCATCAGAACGTGACCCCTTATAGGATGTTGTTAGATATTCATGTAACTTAGTGAGAACGAGGATCTAGATTTCAATTAGATTGTTCACTATTTAGTATTGTGTGTATACCTATACACTGTACATGTACATACCCACTAACGAGGCATCAATAAGTCACCAGTGGACCCCTCGTCTGATCATCCCTGTATTTTTCAAGGTTTTCCGCCTAAATTGATGCCTTTTGTGCTTATATTTAGAATTTGAATTTACATTTTAGTTCGATCAAGATTTCAATTTATTTGAGCAGTGAAGTGTGATAGACTGGTCCCATAGATGTGTAGTTGGAGAGGATTTCAGGGACTGATTAAAACTAAGCATCGTAAAAACAACGTACAGTATTAGATATTATGTTATTTTGTTACCAGTCAGCTCGACGACGATCGAGGGGATTGTGACGTCGCCAGGTCATGTCTGGCTGACCCTGTTATTGTCGCTTATCCAGTTGTAGCTGTTTATAAATAGATTCGCACGAGCATGCCTGGGGCGCAATCTCGGGTATATATTCGGGTGTCTGGCTCGCTCAGGGGGCAGTCGAACGGATTTGTTTCCGGAGGTGTGCCACATTTCAACAGGCCTTCGCTTAGCTGGATAGTTAGCAGAGGGGTACGTAAGCTTAGGCAGGGTCATAATGTTAGGTGGCGCGGGAGTCAAGCTCCTGTAAGATCATTCAGACAACACCCAGTCCTTGGTAACGTCATACAGACAACACCCAGTCCTGGGTAACATCATACAGACAACACTCTAGTCCTGGGTAACATCAAACAGACAACATTCAGTCCTGGGTAACATCACACAGACAACACCCAGTCCTGGGTAACATCATACAGACAACACCCAGTCCTGGGTAACATCATACAGACAACACCCAGTCCTGGGTAACATCATACAGACAACACTCAGTCCTGGGTAACATCATACAGACAACACCCAGCCCTGGGTAACATACAGACAACACCCAGTCCTGGGTAACATCATACAGACAACACTCAGTCCTGGGTAACGTCATACAGACAACACCCAGTCCTGGGTAACATCATACAGACAACACTCAGTCCTGGGCAACATCATACAGACAACACCCAGTCCTGGGTAACATCATACAGACAACACTCAGTCCTGGGTAACATCATACAGACAACACTCAGTCCTGGGTACATCATACAGACAACACACATTCCTGGGTAACATCATACAGACAACACTCAGTCCTGGGTAACATCATAGAGACAACATCCAGTCCTGGGTAACATCATACAGACATCACTCTGTCCTGGGTAACATCATACAGACAACACTCAGTCCTGGGTAACATCGTACAAACAACACCCAGTCCCGGGTAACATCATACAGACAACACCCAGTCCTGGGTAACATCATACAGACAACACTCAGTCCTGGGTAACATCATACAGACAACACTCAGTCCTGGGTAACATCATACAGACAACACCAAGTCCTGGGTAACATCGTACTGACAACACCCAGTCCTGGGTAACATCATACAGACAACACTCCAGTCCTAGGTAACATCATACAGACAACACTCAGTCCTGGGTAACATCATACAGACAACACTCAGTCCTGGGTAACATCATACAGACAACACCCAGTCCTGGGTAACATCATACAGACAACACTCAGTCCTGGGTAACATCATACAGACAACACTCAGTCCTGGGTAATATCATACAGACAACACTCCAGTCCGGGGTAACATACATACAACACCCAGTCCTGGGTAACGTCATACAGACAACACCCCGTCTTGGGTAACATCATACAGACAACACCCCGTCCTGTGTAACATCAAACAGACAACACTCAGTCCTAGGTAACATCATACAGACAACACCCAGTCCTAGGTAACATTATACAGACAACACTCCAGTCCTGTGTAACATCATACAGACAACAACCAGTCCTGGGTAACATCATACAGACAACATTCAGTCCTGGGTAACATCATACAGACAACACCAAGTCCTGGGTAACATCATACAGACAACACCCAGTCCTGGGTAACGTCATACAGACAACACCCAATCCTAGGTAACATCATACAGACAACACTCAGTCCTTGGTAACATCATACAGACAACGCCCAGTCCTGGGTAACATCATACAGACAACACCCAGTCCATGGTAACATCATACAGACAACACCCAGTCCATGGTAACATCATACAGACAACACTCAGTTCTGGGTAACATCATACAGACAACACTCAGTTCTGGGTAACATCATACAGACAACACCCAGTCCTGGGTAACATTATACAGACAACACCCAGTCCTTGGTAACATCATACAGACAACACACAGTCCTTGGTAACATCATACAGACAACACCCAGTCCTGGGTAACATCAAACAGACAACACCCAGTCCTGGGTAACATCATACAGACAACACCCAGTCCTGGGTAACATCAAACAGACAACACTCCAGTCCTGGCTTATTTAACGTCATACCCTTTAAACCTCGCGTGTTATTTGCTTTACCCGCGAATAGATTCACCGAGAAAGATGTTATTGTTATAAGCAATGTTTTCTAAAGTAATTTACATAATGTCTAAACTTATACATCGTATTATCCTGATCTTGTTAAGCAACGTTGTATATTGTTCCACGTCATAGCACACTGCTTTTAAGATATGCGATGTGATAAAGATTAAAACGATAATGAATGGCACGGTTGATTTCGATTAGATTAATAATATAGGCTTTTAAGGATATGGGACATGCTCACCTTTTGATCCAATCAAAAATGTTGTACCATCCGTGTACAGTGTATACTTTCACATTCAGAGACGTGGACAAGTCTCGGAACGCAACTTATTTTACTTCTATATATTTTTACGGTCTCTGTATATTAAAATTCATTTCGACAAATTTTCAATGCGTTTTCGTGACTTTGTTTAATACACATGTAGACGATAATTAGCTCGCCCACCCGGTGTTTAATACACCTGTAGACGATAATTAGCTCGCCCACCCGGTGTTTAATACACCTGTAGACGATAATTAGCTCGCCCACCCGGTGTTTAATACACCTGTAGACGATAATTAGCTCGGCCACCCGGTGTTTAATACACCTGTAGACGATAATTAGCTCGCCCACCCGGTGTTTAATACACATGTAGACGATGATTAGCTCGCCCACCCGGTGTTTAATACACCTGTAGACGATAATTAGCTCGGCCACCCGGTATTTAATACACATGTAGACGATAATTAGCTCGCCCACCCGGTGTTTAATACACATGTAGGCGATAATTAGCTCGCCCACCCGGTGTTTAATACACCTGTAGACGATAATTAGCTCGCCCACCCGGTGTTTAATAAACCTGTAGACGATAATTAGCTCGCCCACCCGGTGTTTAATACACCTGTAGACGATAATTAGCTCGCCCACCCGGTGTTTAATACACCTGTAGACGATAATTAGCTCGCCCACCCGGTGTTTAATACACCTGTAGACGATAATTAGCTCGCCCACCCGGTGTTTAATACACCTGTAGACGATAATTAGCTCGCCCACCCGGTGTTTAATACACCTGTAGACGATAATTAGCTCGCCCACCCGGTGTTTAATACACATGTAGACGATAATTAGCTCGCCCACCCGGTGTTTAATACACATGTAAACGATAATTAGCTCGCCCACCCGGTGTTTAATACACCTGTAGACGATAATTAGCTCGCCCACCCGGTGTTTAATACACCTGTAGACGATAATTAGCTCGCCCACCCGGTGTTTAATACACATGTAGACGATAATTAGCTCGCCCACCCGGTGTTTAATACACCTGTAGACGATAATTAGCTCGCCCAGCCGGTGTTTAATACACATGTAGACGATAATTAGCTCGCCCACCCGGTGTTTAATACACCTGTAGACGATAATTAGCTCGCCCACCCGGTGTTTAATACACATGTAGACGATAATTAGCTCGCCCACCCGGTGTTTAATACACATGTAGACGATAATTAGCTCGCCCACCCGGTGTTTAATACACATGTAGACGATAATTAGCTCGCCCACCCGGTGTTTAATACACCTGTAGACGATAATTAGCTCGCCCACCCGGTGTTTAATACACCTGTAGACGATAATTAGCTCGGCCACCCGGTGTTTAATACACCTGTAGACGATAATTAGCTCGCCCACCCGGTGTTTAATACACATGTAGACGATAATTAGCTCGCCCACCCGGTGTTTAATACACCTGAAGACGATAATTAGCTCGCCCACCCGGTGTTTAATACACATGTAGACGATAATTAGCTCGCCCACCCGGTGTTTAATACACATGTAGACGATAATTAGCTCGCCCACCCGGTGAATGATAGATTTAAGACTACATGTGAATGTTTATCAGTATGTTTTAAGTTGAGTTTATTATGAAATGTAGCATTAGGTTTCACACTATTTGATGAAGTTTACCAGGTACTTATACTTCATGATGTTTAAGTTTATTTTGATGGGTAGTTACAGGTTTCTGCTGTCTATACCAACAGGTACCCGCTAACCATCTCCTCTCTGCCTCGGTCATGTCCGCGCCTGCTGCGTTAGCACTGTCAAAACTGATTTATCCAGAAACCAATCGACCACAGATGGACCCTGACAAAGTCTACCAGATGGACAAAGGGTAGGTAGCTATATTGTTCCTAATTCTCACTGGTGTCATTCCACTTCAGTCTGGCGAACATTAACATTCGTTAGTGAATTTAAAGTTCGAACGAATTGGTCCTAATTCCATTATCCAGTCCATGTAGATCAAAAAAGTATAGTTGTATACTTTAACAGTTCAACATTTCAAACAAAGCTATTTTATCACCGTACTTAAAAACCGTGTACGTTACGTCAACATGCACTTGAAAACCATCAACTGCTAGGGCACAGCAACGTTAGTACAATTTCTATTACAGCTCAGTCTGTAATGTGCAACGCTCATTTGTTCCTTGGGACTTCACGTGAAACTTAAGCGCGTGCAGCTTCACAATAAAGTTTCGAAACATCAATTTTCATAGTTTTACAGACACACGGATGGATAATACAATTATGTACATATAGCATAAAGATATACTCTAACAATCTCTGGTCCAATCATTATTAATAGAGCGTTGTCACAAAGGAGTCAGGGGCGTAGCGTCCATTCCAAAACAAAGCCCGGGCTTACACATAAAAATCATACCTTTATGTTATGGTCCAACATTTCAAGTAGCCTCCGAGAAAAAGTGAGTGATTATGACTTCAAAGTTTTGATTTAATATTATAACCAAATGATTGATAATACCAGAAAATGTACCACTGTGTGCTATATATTATAAAATAAAATGAATTCTACCATGTTTGCTATGCAACGCCAGTTTTGATTGGTTTAAAACCATGTATTATTTTCCAATAATACACGCTCGTGTCAATAACACACGCTCGTGAGTCACGTCTGTTACAATGTTATGTATCTAATATTCACCCAGAAATAATACGGTTACTATAGCCGAGTGGGCTAATGGTTAGTCTTTGCTTATTTTGTATCACGACGCGAGTTCGAATCCCACGAAGGCCTTAAAAAATCAATGCCATACGATAGATGTTCTTGATTGTAGTACTGTAGTGCCTGTAAAGAAATGTACATTTTATCAACAAAATAATGCAATACTCAAGAAATAAATTACAAGGTTTTCCCGGGTTTCTTTGCCGTTTTTCTATTAGAAAGAGGTCGATCTCAGAACTAAACAGTACATGGTAGAATAGAAATAATCAACTTTGACTCGTGTATTGTTGCAGGATATACAACTCGGACTTAGATATTTTGCAATTTTAATTAATAACTCAGGCCTGCGGCCTTCGTTATTAATTTAATTGCAAAATATCCTCGTCCTCGTTGTATATCATGCAACAATACACGAATCATCGTTAATTATTTCTTAAATAAATATATGTCTAGTGCATTCTGGAATATCTATCACATCATATTTGTCCATTACTGTCAACCCCCTGTTTCCGGTTGTGTAATGTTGAAAAGTGTATCTATTCAAAATGAAGAAGGCTTCAAAAAATGGATCGAAACATTCTTCAAACCCAAGGAAGAAGAATCAGCGACTAAAAAGTTGAACCAGTCTGCTGATAGCTCATTTCCTGGCCCAAGTAACGTACATTATGTACCACAGACATATGGCAAAGTCGGACCTACATGTTCCGACCACAAATTATCCCAGAAAGGCCCGAATTACCTAGACATGAGATTTCTTACCCAAATTGAAAATGCCTTTAAATTTAGACAGACAATTGTCTTTTGTCTAAACTATAGAAACAAATGAACATTAATTATATGTTTATACCGGAAAACTTGTAGTTCAGTATGATTTAGAATTAAACATATTTTGAAATTACTATCTCGGAAATCAATTTTCAAACCCTCATAAAATATTTAAGTTCATTTTCCGTCGGAGGGCTTCGCCCCCTAATCTCCCTACCAGGGCTCTGCCCTGGACCCGCTGGGGGCCTAGGCGGCCCCCACACCCCTCACCTGGGCTTACACATTTGTGTTGGCCTAGCTACGCCCCCGGGAGTGTATTGCTGAGCACGTAACCTCTGGTGAGGGGGCCGTGATAGCTTAATCGGTAGAGCGCTGACCACGTTACCTTAGGTGAGGGTACCGTGATATCTTAGTCAGGTGAGGGGCCGCAATAGCTCAGTCGGTTCTGTCGGTTTGAGCGCCAGCCAAGTAACCTCAGGTGAGGGGGCCGTGATAGCTCAACCGCTTAGAGCCCCGGCCAAGTAACCTCAGGTGAGGGGGCCGTGATAGTTTGGTCGGTTAGAGCGCCGGCCACGTAACCTCAGGAGAGGGGGCCGTGATAGCTCAGTCAGAGCGCCGACGTCCACATAACCTTAGGTGAGGGCGTCGCGATAGCTCAGCCGGTGTAAGGTAGAGACTAGGTCAGCAGGACCCTGGGTCACTGTTTATCGTTGAATATGGACCCTGGGTCACTTTTTAACGTTGAATATGGACCCGGATGCCGTTGAAAATGGGTCGTGTCGTTGAAAAATGACGGCTTAAAAGGTCAATTCTAAACGGATGGTTTGTTGAAAATTGTCCGATGAAAATTGACTGTTCAACACAAGCTTCACCGATCTGCCTGGGGCCTTAGATTGCCTTTTTCGCTGTAAGCACCCTCTTCTAAGTAGCTATTTGAATTACATTAGCTTCCAATTCATCGTCTTGAAGCAATTTCCTGTCCGTTAGTCGACATATTTTGTTTCGACGGATGGTTTTTGATATTTTTAAGCACACAACCAGGCCATAGGATATTTGGGCTTGGTTGTTTGATACGAGAGTTTCAAAGATAGTAAAAATGATGTAAAACTAAATGGTTTGAGTACGATATTCCCACCAAAATGTGACGCCACAATCACCGAAGGTTGGACAATCCGGGAGAATCGTACTCGTAATTTTATGTATTTTTTACTATCTCGAAGCTCCCGTAAACTCCCGTTGTTTATCACTTTGGAGCCATATGATTGGTCCCCTGACTTCCTGTTGTATACGTCAGCAATGTTCGAATGACGTCACGCGGTCTTGTGCTGACATGCTATGTGATGTACAGACTTTTGCAATCTTTATTTGTCCAATGTGGTCCCCTCCTTCGTTCTTTCATCATTGATAATTACTATTTTATTCACTATTTTCCTATATCAATAATTTTTATTTTTTTATTATCAAACATTCGATTTTTTTTTTTACATCAGAAATTAAGATTTCAATTTTGATCCTTGATATCATATCAGAAAATCGATTTTCGAGATCAAACAATAAATTAAAATTTATGTTTTGATATAACTAATGTTTTTATATAAAAAAAAATACGTGTATCTGATATCAGAATACGGCAAAGCATATACTTTTGTCTATCCTGAAGCCAGTCACGCCATTAAAATATGCAACCGAGATATAGAGATAAAGAGATTTACACATACACGTAGGGATCTGTTTTTAACATTGATTAGGAGACACGTTACAAGGGAGTGATATTTAACGAATTGTAGATAGAACACTGACAGATCGGAAAGGACTGGCCAGTTATGTCACAGAATACGAAATGTCGTATGTCGAGCTACACGACATTCAAAAGTTCCCTCGTTGGGCAATAATTACTGTTGAATGTCGAATATTGAGCTTCAAGTGAAATCAATAAATGAATAACTCGTCGCATGACCTTGAACTTTGAACTAGTGCCATTGACATTTGTTTTGGTCGATTCGGCCATATTTATCGAGTCGACATGGCGGGTTAAGTTGCAAAATGGTAAAGCATTTGTAATGGGGTCAGTTTTAATCGGGGTCCATATTCCAGGGTCGGATTGAAGAATGCGCTGATGGCTTAATTTTCAACGGTATTCAGGGTCAATATTCAACGTTGAAAACTGACCCCGGGTTGATTTTCAACGTTACACTGGCCACGTAACTTCAGGTGAATGTCCCTTGGGCAAGGCACTTAACCCTAATGATTGTTCTGGATGGCAAGCGACTGGCTCCCGTATGTTGTTCAGCGAGGTAGTCACCAACTACTACAAGGTGTCCCTGCCTCAAAATGACCCTGGCTGTTCACGAAGCGATGAACCAAACAAACTGCACTCGTGCTCTTACTAACATACCCACAAACTATGACAATTCATTAACATTGTACAACTGATGAGATAATGTGATGACGTGTTCTTAATAAGTGCTAACCATGTTTATCACCGTGTAAGTGCCTAGCTTCGTGTGTCTGTTGAGAAGGAATATGAAGTACACAATTATTTGCAGAAAGTGATAATTTATATGCTTATTTACGAAATATTGTGATTTATTTTACCGTTCTGTTAATTTTTTCGGACTTTTAACGACCGTGAAATATTATTTAATTTGTGATATTTGGTTGAACAGGTTTTATAAAAAGAAAAATGTTAACTCAGTGAGAATGAATTGTTCCTTAACCCACATTCTACTTTACTTCCGGTTCCGGTATCACTAAGTCCAGAGAGGAATGTGATCGAGGCAGCTTCCAACGGCGCATCCCAGTCGATCACTCTGATAGCAAACATAGCCGTGAATATGATCGCATTCATCGCAATGCTTGAATTTGTCAACGCCACTTTGGATTGGTTTGGGGCACGAGTAGGACTAGAACCACCGGAGTACGAGCGACTAACATTTCAGGTTAGTTACACATCTGATGACATTCATATAACAGCAATTTATATCATTATCAAATGACTATAAAACGTATTGACATACCATGGTCAAGTCCTATAATATGTATGCCTTCCAAGGTTCGTATAGCGAATTTAACATACTTTATCGGATATTTATTTTATTATTTACCGGACCTCAAAGTCAAATCGATAGTTGGCAAAAAAAGAGCACATTTCCATATATATGCGCCTTTAAATTATCTTGGCCAGTATTTCAAATACACCTACATTGGCCCATATTTCAAATACACCTACATTGGCCCATATTTCAAATACACCTACATTGGCCCATATTTCAAATACACCTACATTGGCCCATATTTCAAATACTCCTACATTGGCCCATATTTCAACTACACATACATTAGCCCATATTTCAAATACACCTACATTGGCCCATATTTCAAATACACCTACATTGGCCCATATTTCAAATACTCCTACATTGGCCCATATTTCAAATACACATACCTTGGCCCATATTTCAAATACACCTTCATTGGCGCATATTTCAAATACACATACCTTGGCCCATATTTCAAATAATCCTACATTGACCTTTATTTCAAATACACATACCTTGGCCCATATTTCAAATAATCCTACTTTGACCTTTATTTCAAATACACCTTCATTGGCCCATAATTCAAATACACCTACATTGGCCCATATTACAAATACACCTACATTGGCCCATATTACAAATACACCTTCATTGGTCCATATTTCAAATACAACTTCATTGGCCGATATTTCAAATACACCTTCATTGGCGCATATTTCAAATACACCTTCATTGGTGCATATTTCAAATACACATACCTTGGCCCATATTTCAAATAATCCTACATTGACCTTTATTTCAAATACACCTTCATTGGCCCATAATTCAAATAATCCTACATTGACCTTTATTACAAATACACCTACATTGGCCCATATTACAAATACACCTACATTGGCCCATATTACAAATACACCTTCATTGGTCCATGTTTCAAATACACCTACATTGGCCGATATTTCAAATACACCTTCATTGGCGCATATTTCAAATACACCTTCATTGGTCCATGTTTCAAATACACCTACATTGGCCGATATTTCAAATACACCTTCATTGGCCGATATTTCAAATACACCTTCATTGGCGCATATTTCAAATACACCTTCATTGGCGCATATTTCAAATACACATACCTTGGCCCATATTTCAAATAATCCTATATTGACCTTTATTTCAAATACACCTACATAATAAAGAGAAACGAATGGTTCCAGCAATCGAGAGGTATTGCATACACGTCATGTGACAAACATCGACGCTCACTCCAGATTACTTGACATAGGTCAAACGTGCTTATGAACGTAACTAACTAATTAGTACTTATTATCGCAAATATATTTCTACTTCTGAGCCCTTGATGTGTAATTGGCCACAAGAACAGTTTCGAAATTGATCAGCTATTTGATTAAAATATAATCAACTTTTGAAATTAGGCATAATATTTTAACCACAGCGAATAAACATTTATTAAATCCAATAATGACTTTATGTAATTTAGTTAGGTGAAATATTGAAACACAAAATATAATAAGCGTGTCAACCTAATTAGACAGTCCAAAGAAAATTATTTCAAAAAACTGTCATTAGAACTACCGTCCCAAATCAGTCAAAGTCATGTTGGAAAATCCTCTAAAAGTTCACCAAAATAGATACTGACAAAACTAACATTCCAACAATCATTAGTTACGGAATTAACTACAATGAGGATAATGATAAAGCCGACATTTTTAACTTTTATTTTTCTAGCCCATCTAGAGTTGATGACTCCCGTACTACAGGAAGATGATTCGTGTATCTCTCGTACCAAGCTTAGTCATATTACAATAGTTCCAACTAATGATGTAAAGGATGTATTGGTTAATCTTGATCAGTCTAAAGCAGTTAGACCCAACTTCATTAGTCCCAAAGTATTAAAAGAGACTACAGATATTCTTTTTAATGCTCTAGCCGGTTTCTTCAATAAATGTTTTGCCATGTCAAAATCCCCGTCGTCATGGAAAAAGCTAATGTCATACTTGTATATAAAAAAACCCGTAACGACGTCAAAAATTATCATCCTATATGTCTATAAAGTGTCTCAGGCAAAGTATTTGAACGTTGTACAAATCCCTTCATCAAAATAGTCTCATTACCAGCTATTAATCGGGGTTCACGCCCGGCGACTCTACTATAAATCAATCACACAGTATATCTAACGAATTCCGTAAAGCTCTAGATTCAGGCAAAGACATCCGTGTAGTATTTCGTGACATCAGCACAGCTTTCGATCGTGTTCGGCTACAAGGCCTTCATTTCAAACTTCAAAGTTTTTTGGCATATGTGGAAAGTTATTATCCTGGCTTAAAGTTTATCTTTTCGACCGAAAACAGGGATCATATTTAAACAATTGCAGGTATAATTGGGAATATATTATTGTACTTCTTATCGGGCATCTATTAATGCCGGGGCACTCCAAGGCCCTATACTTTGTCCTACGCTATTCTTAGTGTACATTAATGACATTGTTTCTGATATAAATTCAATATAAAACTGCTTGCCGACAATACGTCTTTGTAGAAAATCTTGTAACGACACACGAAATACAAGAATCGGACTTGAAAAAATAAATGCATGATCACGTCACGTGGCTTGTAGATTTAAACCCTAATGAATCGGAAAACATCACCATAAGTAGGAAAAGAACCCCCCTAAATCACCCTAAAATATGACATCAGCACATCGGAGTCTTTTGCCCTTCCAACGGTAGTTGTACAGACAACGTTAACTACATTATCTCTAAAACATCACAGACACTTAACTTCATGCGAACATCGAAATTCCAACTTGATAGAAACACTTAACAAACAATATATTTTTAATTTATAAGATCTTAACCTGAGTATGAAGATATTGTGTGGAGAAATATACCGTGTGAGCTAGGGAAAAAACCTGAAAACTTCAATATTGAAGCCGCCCGAAATGTAATAGGTGCAACTTAATTAGTAAACATTAAAAAACTAGAATCAGGCTGGCTCAGCTTATTTGATCGGAGGCAAATTCATAATTATTGTCAGTTCCATAAGATATTTTATCAATACACACCAGAGTACCTACACCTCCTCATCCAATGTACTGTATCTGAAGGTCATCGGTATGACACCAGGAATATATTTTTTTATCTTTCCCACCTTCTGTTATAGATACATTCGTAGTTGGAATAGTTTGTCTTCCACAAAATGTTCGTTCAAATCCATATACTGCTGCTTTAAAAGCAATACACTCAGGAAACGCCTATATATTATAGTTTTGGTACCAAGAAGGGTCAAATATATCATGCACGACTACGAATGGAGTGTAGCTCTTTAAATGACCATTTATTTGCAAAAAAAATATTTCTCTATATCCGTTATCTATAAAAAAAAAAAAAATGCGGTTTACACACCATCATACGATAAAAAAACAAGAATTATTCCTTAAACAAACGTTTCAAAATCACGATCCAAACCTTTGAAGGCATGTTATAGGACCAATCATGATACTGTAGCTTGTAATTCTAATTGTCATGGGAAACATTAGCCATCCAAATGGCAGCAGCCGTTTTTTAACCCTTTTTTCTTTGCCGAAATCTTGTTGTGTTTTCACGTTACATCTAAAAGGTCTACAAAGGGAGTTAGGGAGCAGATAATCTGCCTTTAAATTGTACTTTGACGGCGAGGCGCCTGTGAAGGTTTGTCGCGTGTTACATAAAAGTGTCATGGGGTCTACGATATTCGTGGGAAAGATATACAATGTATGTTCAGTTATCAGGGAATGGACTCTCAATATTAATAAATTAATTAAAATACCTTAAATTATTTTGTTTAATCCTGCAACTGACACACACCTTAACCAATAACTACTGACGGATAAACGTATGATTTATCCTTCAATACGATTGCTTTATCTGACAATACAATGACTTTATCTGTACAGGATCTGACATAACACTGACACTCTCGATAGCACCGAGCTCATGACCTACATTGTACGTAGCGCAGTAGGTCTAACGTCAGCTCTATCTCGAATGCCATGCTTGATACCATTTCAGTGGTCACAGAAAATAAACCTAAATTTAAACACTATTTAACAACACAAAACAGACTGGTAGCAGAAGTATGCTATTAGACTGCATCACATACGGTCACAGGGGTTCGGCGTTAAATTTTGAGTAACATATGACATCTATAAATAATCGAAAGAGTAAAATTCCAACATTCATTCAAATAATAAAACCTTAAAAATCGATTTTTTTCAAGACTTTAGAGAGTATATAACACTGTTTTTTAACGTTGCGATATTTCACTGAACTGTCGTCACGTAAACCCTGTGCTCATTTTTTTAGCCGAGTCCCTGTTTCTCGAGTGACCAAATCGCACACATACTGTACTATACCGTCAACACTGCACTTTAAATTCGTATTTATATGGGTATTTTTTATTTTTTATTATACAATATCGTAAATATTTGTTATAAATGAATATTTTACCTTGAAAATATCGTATTTATGTGTATCAACATCGTAATAATCAAAACGTGTATGACACTATATTTTGTGTTGCCTTGGCGACGAGAATAGTTGACTATTTGCTGTTCCACTACTGTGCACACATGTACGATAAGTATAACAATATTACAAAGTGAAGCACTTACGTCACACTGTTGCGACCTAATTTTGAAATCTTGTGGCGAAGTTTTTAATTTGGTTAACATAAATATAAGGATTGATTGTCAATTTTGTTGCTAGCATGGACTGATGAAGGGAAGTGAACCTCGTGCAAATGAAGTGAACTGCTTTGCAGTTCATGTACCATTTGCACGAGGTTCACTTCCCTTCATCAGTCCATACAAGCAACAAAATTGACAATCAATCCTTAAGTAATTAGACCCCTGTGTAAACAAATCCTGTTTCTCCCAAAAAAAAATTTACCTGGATTTTCAGTTTTGTGAGAAACAGGATTAAACCATTGTAACATGCTAGCCATGTATACTCAATTTCACTGTCATGATTACAATTAAGGAGATATTGAAAGGTGCTTTCAGTTGTAATAATAATAACCTACCTGGAATATCTATTTCCCAGATACAGAATTCGTTATATTTTAAGGTCAGTTCATTTCGTTTTTCATTATCGTAGATTCTAAACCTGTCATAATCAAACTATTTTAATGCATATAAACATGCTTTGATGATTCATTGGTTTATTTGTTTTAAAATTATGTTTTGCCATCAAAATGTTTAAATACTTCCCTATCTATCCTTTCAGTTTTTGTGCTCCTATATATTTTGGCCTATAGCCGCTATGATGGGAGTTGACCTTGGTGACTGTCGGAAAGTGGCGGAAATGATTGGAACCAAAATATTCATAAATGAACTAGTTGCGTATACGGAACTTTCTGTTTACATGGATAACAACTACAATCTAACATGGTATCAACAAAGGACGAGGAACATTACGTCGGGGGTTGCTAACGGAAGTGACGTCACAAGATGGTACTACTCAGGAGATGATATTGTGTACACAGATCTGAACATTACTCTAAGGAAAGGAATCATGTCTGTAAGTTTTTTTATCTCGTGTGTACGTGTACTTTTACACTTGCCTACTACTTAAAATGAGCTTTAGCGTGTGAAGCTTCAATCAAAGATCTCATTTTGATGAACCAATACCTTAAAGTAACATATTTCAAGCCTCTTTTTCTGTAAAAAAACATAAGTCTAGATTTAGGGTTAAAATCGTCATCCCAAATACTTCAAGCTGGCAAATTTGCTTATTTATACTTTGGTAACAAAATAGGATATTTTTTTGCGTTATAAAATCTAAGATCTTTTTGGTGTGACATTACAGGATAGGTCGATCGTTATTTCGACATATGCCTTGTGTGGCTTCTCCAACATCAGCTCCCTGGGGATTATGTTGGGAGCACTTGGTGCTCTGGCTCCGTCTCGTAAGACTGATGTATCAGCCTTGGTGATCAGCGCCATGGTAACGGGGAATGCAGCTTGCTTCATGACGGCATGTATTGCAGGTAAAAGTATTGTTAAAACTGAAAAAAAAATGAAATGTTCATGTTTCTAGTGTTAATGTGTGAAACTCGTATCGCTCTAGGCGAGTTTAAATTTCAAAGATATAATGTTGATAGTGGTCCAATTACCAATACATTTATTTATGAGTAGCTCTCCTTATAATGAGAACTGTATCAGTTACGAAGCTATGGTGGCTGATATGTGCCATTTCCTGCTGTCATGACTTCGCCCCGAAATAAAGATACTTGTCGGTTTTTTTTTATCTCGCTAAACGTGATCTTTTCGTAGCTCCGAAACGAAATAAGGAAATACGCAACTCGAAATAAGAAATCATGTACTCGAAAAAGGAAGCATTTAACTTAAAATAAAGAAAAATGTAATTCGAAATAAGAAAACATGTAACTCGAAATAAGGAAAAAATGTAACTGGAAATAACGAAACAATCAACTCGAAATAAGGAAATATTTTACTCGAAATAAGGAAAAAATGTAACTCGAAATAAGGAAAAAAATGTAACTCGAAATAAAGAAAATTGTAACTCGAAATAAGGCAAAAAAGTTACTCGAAATAAGGAAAAATGTAACTCGAAATAAGGAAAAAATTTACTCGAAATAAGAAATCATGTAACTCGAAATAAGAAATCATGTAACTCGAAAAAGGAAACATTGAACTTAAAGTTAAGAAAAATGTAACTCGAAGTAAGAAAACATAGTGCTCGAAATAAAGATAAATGTAACTCGAAATAAGAAAACATGTAACTCGAGTTAAGAAAAAATGTAACTCGAAATAACGAAACACTTAACTCGAAATAAGGAAATATTCAACTCAAAATAAGAAAACATACAACTCGAAATAAGGAAAGATTTAACTCGAAATAAGGAAAAAATGTTACTAGAAATAAGAATACATGTAACTCGAAATAAGGCAAAATTTAACTCGAAATAAGGAAAAATGTAACTCGAAATAAGGAAAAAAATCATTAAGAATATTGACATTCGAAAACGATCTATAATCCACTATGAAAACCACGTACGAAGTTACAAATTGATCCGGGCAAACGATTGCGAAAAGAGGTTTGAAAAAAAACTCATTATAAGAATTTTCTTTGTGCGAAAGGCCGTCACACCAACAGAAACTTGAATATTGACATGGGATGCGAAGTCGATCTATAATTAATTTAAGAAAGCAATATACACAGTTTTGAATTGATCTGGAAAGCAGTCGGGGAAAATATAGTCCGAAAAGCTGAAGGGTGAGTGATGAAGACTTTGAAGACGGACAAAATTGTCACAAAGTAATGGTCACGCCCCGCATGCGACGCAAACATGAGTCGCTCCTCACGCGACACAAACATGACACACTCCTCACGCGACACAAACATGACTTGTTCCTCATCTGATACAAACATGACACACTCCTCACGCGACACAAACATGACACACTCCTCACGCGACACAAACATGACTCGTTCCTCATCTGACACAAACGTGACACACTCCTCACGCGACACAAACATGACACACTCCTCACGCGACATAAACATGACACACTCCTCACGCGACACAAACGTGACACACTCCTCACGCGATACACACATGACACACTCCTCATGCGACACAAACGTGACACACTCCTCACGCGACACAAACATGACACACTCCTCACGCGACACAAACGTGACACACTCCTCATGCGACACAAACATGACACACTCCTCACGCGACACAAACATGAGTCGCTCCTCACGCGACACAAACATGACACACTCCTCACGCGACACAAACATGACTTGTTCCTCATCTGATACAAACATGACACAATCCTCACGCGACACAAACATGACACACTCCTCACGCGACACAAACATGACTCGTTCCTCATCTGACACAAACGTGACACACTCCTCACGCGACACAAACATGACACACTCCTCACGCGACATAAACATGACACACTCCTCACGCGACACAAACGTGACACACTCCTCACGCGATACACACATGACACACTCCTCACGCGACACAAACGTGACACACTCCTCACGCGACACAAACATGACACACTCCTCACGCGACACAAACGTGACACACTCCTCACGCGACACAAACATGACACACTCCTCACGCGACACAAACATGAGTCGCTCCTCACGCGACACAAACATGACACACTCCTCACGCGACACAAACATGACTTGTTCCTCATCTGATACAAACATGACACACTCCTCACGCGACACAAACATGACACACTCCTCACGCGACACAAACATGACTCGTTCCTCATCTGACACAAACGTGACACACTCCTCACGCGACACAAACATGACACACTCCTCACGCGACATAAACATGACACACTCCTCACGCGACACAAACGTGACACACTCCTCACGCGATACACACATGACACACTCCTCACGCGACACAAACGTGACACACTCCTCACGCGACACAAACATGACACACTCCTCACGCGACACAAACGTGACACACTCCTCACGCGACACAAACATGACACACTCCTCACGCGACACAAACATGAATCGTTCCTCACGCGACATAAACATGAAGTCGCTGCTTCGACGCGAGATACAACCCGCTAATAAGAGTTATTATTCGTCGTGAAAAGACGATAATCTTCATCCCGTCGCCAGGCGTGGCAAAACCATAGACAACAAAATCAGAGTGGCAACATATTTCAGGCCGGTACACTGCGACTTCATTTCTTTCGGTATTTGAATTTAACATTATTTTGTTCCGCTATGAAAAGCCAATTATCTTTATTTGGGGCGACAAAACGAAACAAGAAAATGGCGCATATCAACCCTCCATACATTGTATCAAAATTTGACACGATCATATAGCTCATTGCTGTCGTCATAAAACAATTATTTAGATAAAAACAATTAAATTGCATCACATAACAATCAGTGTATGAAATGTGTTGGAAAATATCAAAGTCACGGATAGTTTACCGAAAACAGCATCAAAAACAAAGAAATGAAGTTATACATAAACGAATAAAACTAGATACAGGAATTCCCGCAAATCAACAGTGTGAGTATAGCGTTTCATGTTGTACAAGGTGTCGGGTCACGCCGATCCTTGTTGTCGGCCTCTGTTGGCTCCAGAACAACGTTACATCGATCCTGGCCATACATCCTCTAGTACCTATACAGCATAACTATGGAATCGTTGACGACGATGGCATTTAGGCTTCCATTGATGTAGTGAAGATATGATCGATAAAGATATGTGTACTAATAACACTGATACCATTCGAGGCGCCAGTTATATCATCTGTATAGGAACCACGTGGTAGCTCATTTGGCTCATATAGAAGACTGCATGTAGACTACCCAAGCCGCCCCAGGGAACTGTCTGGCCAAGCATTTTGGGCATAGAAGGCAGTGAGTGTCGTTCTGACCTTAACCACTGAATTAGACATATTTAATGCCGTTCTGACCTTAATACCACTGAATTAGACCGATCCTAAGTAGGTGCCAAGTTATCAAATTCAAATAAGATTTTGATAATTTAATCATTTTATCTTAATGTTATTATCATTATTTTACTTGAATCTGGAATAGTGATTAGATGATGCGTAGTTCGATTGAAATACATATCATTGATACTACAGGCCGGGGGGACCTAATTGATCGTATCCAACGCCAACTGACGGTATCGATCAGTACACACCTGTACATAACTAAGGAAACTATGGTACCTTGTTTTATTTGTAGTTGTCAACACCGGTAACATGGCTGCAAAGTCAACTTAAAAACTCGCATCATTTTACAGATTCCAGATAATTTCGTCAGGATGGGACTGTCTTTCGCATTTTGTGATGCTTAACAAAGTCAGTGAATCAACCGAACAATGTGGTCTTAGATAAAATAAACCATCAAAAGTCTTATCTCAAAAGCCACCATGATGCAACAGCTAGCTCTAGATGTAAGCATCTTAAAACATATGAAAGCGAGAGGGGTGACATGCACTCCCCTAGAATGGCTTCGCAATCACGCCTCGGGCGTAACGCACGACTTTCTGCATACATATCGGAAACAGCCTGACTACGCACCTGCTGTATATATATGTGTGTAATTAAATGTATGTATTCCTTGACGGTTCGTACTCCAGCACCTAGATGGTCCGGGCACATGTACTGACGATACCACTATGTCTATATATGGTTTCGCTAGTCTGAGATGATGTTGTCGGTCTTTTCGAGATCGAGAGAGTAGATAACGTTGTACAGTAAATACTTGACCAATATAGCATAAAACTACCTAGCGCAGGGGAATCGCTATCTGGAGTGGGGTGGGGTCGCTTTTGGTTTGGCTGTTGGGAGTCGCTTTTTACGTCGAAAAACACTCTAAAGAGGATTTTTCAGACTGTGCTGGTATTTTGTTTTCTATTTATTTGTTATTTTCCTCATAATATAACAAAAAATTGTACACCATGGAATATTAAACTGATCTACATATGGATTCCAGCAAAAAACGCAAGTAATCAAACATTTTGACTGAATTAGACATATCTCATGTCGGTCTCACCTGAATAGCACTGAATTAGACATATCTCATGCCGGTCTGACCTTAATACCACTGATTTCGACAGTTCTCATGTCGGTCTGACCTTAATACCACTGATTTCGACAGATCTCATGTCGGTTTGACCTTAACACCACTGAATTAGACAGATCTCATGTCGGTCTGACCTTAATACCACTGAAAACAGACATTTTGGAATAAAATAGGTATAATAACCCATTTGATCAATAGACGAGAATGAGTGGCTGTTTTGCTAAGGGTGAAGACTGATGGAACCCCGTAAACTAAACTTACGGCTCGTTATCGTCATCTATCCATCATGTTGTATTTGTTTGTGTGACATCATCAATTCTTATTAACGTAACTAATGATCACGCCTAATGTAAATTGGATACATAGTCAACGAGTTAATTCCCTACAGTAAGTTTTATTAGTGGTTTCTCTGTACACCGCATTTTTCATTTTGATATTCTATAAATTAAGACTTGTTCACCGCATTATCGCTCCTTACCTGTATGTACAATTTATTCGTAATTAACGAATGCCACCAGTTTAGTTTTACATGCTAATATCAATCATCATGTGCTGATTTTGACGTGCTTAAATGCAAATAGTTAGCTTCATATGCTGATTTCGCCATGCCAATTATTTAACTCTGCATGTTAGTTTCAAATGCTGACATGATATTCAAAACCTTTATAAAATACAGTCAAACCTGCCTTAGCGATCATCTGAATTAAGCGACTCCCTCTCATATGCTACCATATTATTTCCTCAAAGCGGCGACCTGTCAGACGCGACTTACGACCATCGTGTCTGTGCCTCAAATACTGAAAAGCGGCTTTGAACACGATGTCAGTTTTCACAAGGACATGCTATTAGAGTATGTATTTAGCTGTTGTTTGTTACAATTTTACTGATGAAGAAATTGCCATAGTCTTGTATTTTTGTCGTTATTCTTCTGAGATTCTTCATTGCAGGTATCTTTGAGAGGAGTTTTCTTCTTTGATGAATACGAAGAAAACCACAACAACAACATCACAGCCAATACTATAGAATTCTGCTTAAGATACAGAGTTCACAGTGAATGACCCCGATGTTGTTGTTTATTTTATCTTATTTTATTTTTTTATTTTTTTTTTTGTGTTTGTGTGTTTTTCTCCCTTTTGATACATTCAAAAACAAAAGATTTAAAATGAATTATGACATTCCTGTTATGACAAGTACTGTAAAAGGTTTCGAACAAAGTCATCTACAAGGTGAGCAATGACATGTTAGTAAGATTGAAGACTTCTGTTATGTGCCTTAAATCATTCCCATTTCTCGTAAACTAGGTAGTAGATTCAATGTTGATCATACACTAGAGAGTTCAGATGCTGTGCTCTGATTGGATTATAACTCCATGCTTTACATCGCCATTTTAACTCTTTCCATACTTTGTGTGTCCTTTCCAGATTAAGTACCGGAAGTAGTTATTTTAAAAAGTCGTTAAATTCAAAATGACTTGGGTAATCGATAAGGATCGCCACGAATTCCCATGTTCACTATCCACTGTAATCCAATGTTGACCTAGTATCGGTATCAATATTACAGACCATAAGACAAAGGACACGTAAACGATATGTAGGCAGTTTATTTCTGGCATACACCGCTGCAAAGTGAGGAGAAATGGTATCTAAGATCGGTTTTATTTCAAGCGTATTCATCACACTCTATGATAAAAATGATATGTCTAATACGATCGATTTCTATGACGTTCAGCGTACACGACGACGTTGATCGTATTAGATAGGGTTGCCCCGAAATCCACTTCCAAAGACATCTTTCTCTTTTTTATAAGATGAAATGTGCCCACATCTGACAGGTCTGGAGTTAAATCGAATCCTAGCAAAGTAAAACCAGTGCCATACTCGTCTCTAAATGTTGGTGCCTTCGTCGTGATCTGTTTTACCGGTAGTCGTAAACAGCCCCATGTAGCTTCTTATGTAATGCTTCTCAGCGATATTGATGGAGACTTGTTCGCCATCCACGTTCAAGAGAACGAAATTGATTTTTGAAACTTTAAAATGAAAAGGATTCTTGGAGACGGGTCAACTATATGCGTCAGTGTCGACTCAACGAAATTATGTTTTCCCTCATGAAACAGAACACACCTTCATTAAGATTCTTCTGATGGGGTATTTGACGGACGATATCTCCATGGCTTTATTCATTGGCTAGTCTCACCGACGGACTCGGTCTCGCTTTTCTCACATTTAGATATATGTCCTTGGTTGCCACTTTAAATTCATTGTCTTCTCCCATCAAACAAAACAAGTCTTTACTTTAAATAAATAATTCCAAGAGCAGTCTTCTTATCATTTAGACGGGTGGGTGACGGCCGTCAACGGTTTCCTCTTGATGTAACCCTAGTTCTTGTCTCCGGTCGTATCCATGTTTGTAGCCGTGTCCTTATACCACTTCCCGTCATTAACTGCGATTCCCTGGCAGTTGATCCGTAGCTCGGCTGCGTTTCCAGTTAAGTTCTGAACTGATACATGTTGGGTGAAGAGACAATTTTTTTCGTTGAGACTGACGCTGACATCAGCGAAAAGCTAACACAACCAGAGATTAATGGGCGACACATTCTGACCGGTAAGGTCCGTATCATCGTTACTAATGATCTGAGCTGTCACGTTAGGGAACTATTTGCTAAATATATGTTATCGTCTCCAGCTCCAGACACGTTGAAGACGTAAGGACCACCGTCATTGATGGAAGTGACCGTTCCTATTTGATGCCAGCATCATTCTTCAACGCATGTTTGAGTGGGTTGAGAAGCGAATAAATCTAATTCCGATTGGGCACACGAATTCTGATGTACTAAACACATCTTTACGGAAACGATGGATGGCTCCACACTTTTTTGGGGTTAATCATGAATCAAAGATATCTTTATCTCGATGCAGATTTTCGTCTCTTTATTCTCTCTCCAGGTGGTTCGACGTTTTACATTTAAGTTGATCTCTAGCTAAGATAGCACGTTTTCTTGTTGCAGTTTTGATATTTCTTCCTTTTAACAAATCTCCTGCCAAAGTCATGCCAGAATAGATTGCTTGTTGTCCTACAAATATCATCCCTTTCTTCAAGATTTGCGTGATGGTCTTTATTCAAGATTTCAGTAAAGGCCTGACCGATGAAATAAATATCTAAACATACCTCCCTTGCCATGACCTCTCTGCATTCGCGTTCCTCTAAAGACATTTTCACCACAACCCCCTCCAGCTCGGTTCAAATAATACCTTTCGAATAGGTTTTTATCGCTTTGGTGAGCAGCTTTCATATTGATTTTTTTCCCCAATTTTTGACGTCATTCATTCCTTATATAGAGTATCTAGATGTGGTTGATCAAGCTTTACAAACGTCTTCTGAAATGAAAGGTAGCCGCGGCAACTTGTCCTCTCACGAATGGAATGGGTTAACCGGTATCGTCTCTCAAGATTTATATTTCTTGAAATTGTCGTTGTTGTAATCGTATTCAGTGAATGGGTTGGAATGTTTGAATGATGACGTTTGCGGGGGTACCTTTGATAGGAACTCGCCCACTATCCGGTATGTTTATCTTCGGAAAAGCGTGAAGATTCGAATCCTATCAATTGTTGCTCAATTAAGCGTAAACATGTAGTCACCTTAAACGTCACCCTCTGATCGAATTCGTCCGTTGCAATCTTGAATATATTTCCGTCTGATACCATTCGTTTAGCACCTCATAGGTACTCTAAAATTCCGATCACGTTTGGATAATAACCTGCTTTAACGTGAAATCTTACTGCAGCTGCGGAATCGAATTTCACGCTGGCAATGTTTTCACTGCAACCTACGACCATCTTCAACCATAATTCACCTTCAAGGACGTTAAACTTGGGATATTGAATTTCGGTCAAACACACTTCCCACAAACTTCTTAGTTCAATGGGTTCATGCAGACGTGTGGTTTAAGTCGCATTGTTACTGGGTAGGGTTATACAATATTTCTTTCCTTTTTAGAGGAGTAGTTCTAGGTACTACCACTGCTCAACAAAGAAACCACAGAGACTCTAGGGGATGACGTGTGCTTAGATGACATATGCTACAGACGATGACAGTGTAGTTGATGCAAAAAATAAAATCATCTGGTTATGGATTGGTCCAAACCCAATTGTATATGTGATGCACCATAACTATGATTGATTAAAATGATCGTTGCAAATGATGATATCAACCCTTTCTTTTACAAATATTTGATCCAACGATGATGACGTCTAGGAGGCGCTTCTCGCACTAACTTTTAGTAAGCGTCTCATACCATTTCATGACTTGAACTCCTTACCGCAGTGGTCATAGAGAAGCGTCGCCGAATCCGGTCAATGGAAAGATATATCCATAACTTTAAATCTGAAAAATGAACATATGTCAATCTTCAGTTGTTTCGGAACCAATCAATAACCAGATAATTTGATTTTTTGAAACCAATCAGTAGCATTGTTTCAAAAACGTGGATTCTATAACGTTGGACCAATCCTCAACATAAATAATTTGTTTATCCCTTGATTTTCGGGGGAAAAAAGTATAGGCCTGTGGACACGAACAGTATATGACATGTTATCTGATCTCACTGGGGAGTATTTCTGACTAGGTGGCGAGACATAAGACCCTTGATATAATTCGATACCGACACATTATAACGAAAGATCTGATTCAACAATTCGTCCACAGTCACGATGGATTGACAAGTATCTTGCCAGTTGTCTGAGTTCAGTATGGTATTTCTCATGGTCACAATGTGTGTACAAACAACTGATCTGGTAGTACAAACAACTGATCTGGTAGCTTGATGTTAAGACCTACTTTCTTCGATCGTCCTGGTCCGTCATCTTGAAAAGACCATTATATACCACGTTATCGTAAGTTGTTTAGGCCAAGCGACCTTGTAGAATGCGCTCACATAAACAGCATACGAAACTTTAACTGGCTTTTTAGAAGATAGCTTTATGTATTGAAGGTTTAGCCCGGCAGAAAAACTCCCAAGTCTTTGCAATGTTTCACGAGATACGAAGACATCCTCGAAAACATGACATTTATTTCTTAAAAATAGGGGGTCAAGATTGATCAAGAAATCGATTTTTTGGGCTAGCGTAATCATTTGACCAAAGCTGATTTCTTTCCTTTTATCTTCTTCAGGCTTCTTCTATTTTCCACTACGTTTCTTTTGGTTTGTTGACCTTCTGCTTTTCTTGAGCGTAAAAAGCTCCTTCTATCTGTTCGCCAATCATATCTTTGACTTTGTAAACAGGAACACTCAGTAGTATCTGTGAGAGACGCTGAATATTTCTTCCGTCCACTTTTACTGCCACCAACGACGAAACTCTCGTGCTTTTCAACTCAGTCTCCCTTGATCTCCCCTTTTTGAATTTGTGTGGCTTCGTCTTGGTAGGTTCTTGGTCTCTTCTGAAAAAAGATGACGTTTTGTGTGTATATGTTCACATCGTTTGGTGCCAATCCATACGGACAAGAGTGTTTTCTACTGATGTAACTTCTAACGAGATCCGATGATACGTCGATAATGGTGAAGGTCTGATGTGAATGCAAGTATCTATACAGCTTGTTTTTCGATTACCCTAAATACGATTCAGCAAATAGAGCTTAATGAGCATTGTCACTTGCAATGTGGGTGACCCAAATGGATTTACAATGTTGTCGGAATGGAAGGTTGAAAAATTCTTTCCTGATCTGATCCGACGATGTTGGGGGTTCTCTCGACAAATATCATCCAATACAGTGCTGGCGTTCTTCTTCTTCAGAGGAAGTGCCCAAGCATAGCACGGGAAATGATATAAAACGACTAGTAAGAAGGTGACTTAATCGATAAAGTATCCGATACTGGAGACATTTGCTAAATCAGTATTCCACATTTAATCCAGATTCATCAAAAGAAGTTTGTTTGGAAGTGTTTTGTGTCGAGCCTGGCTTCAAACACTGTAAGGATCTTGATTCTGCAACCAATCGGTGATCTGTGATGACTTATTTTCAGCTTGCTTTCCTTTTTGATGCCCTTATAGCCAAGCACGTGTTTTTGGTCATACCATATCTCCCTAAGAAAATCTTGCTGCTTCTGCGATATTTCGACATTTATTGACTACAGCTTACGGATAGTTCTCCTCATACATTTGTCTGTGCTACTAACTTTTGAAATTGCTAAAGAAACGAATCACTTCTTTGTACTTACTATCATAAATCATTGGTAAATATTTCACAAATTGATCGTCTATGTAAACTTGTACGGTCTATATTATTTATCGCCTTCCAATAATCTTTTTGTTTGAGTACTCATCATCATTGACATCCTTCTTTTTCTCAGTTTCTACCTCAAGTAAAATTTGAACGGAGCATGAAGTATTGCCAATATGATGTAAGTCGAGTCATAAACATTGAATCGATTTCCTATAAATGAATTCCATTTATACAATTTTTGTTGCCATGCAACCTTTCAATGTAAACTGTTATTGTGTAAAATGGCGTATGAAGATATATTGGTACTTATAATTTGTAAAGATGCAGCCTTGATTTCCATTGGTATTTGTATTCTTTTGCTCAAATCTAATTGGTCTTTATCCCTTTGGTTGTTGAATTCGTTTTCTCAAAACTGAACGATTGATGTCTGATCGGTCTGTGTATTCGTTTGTTCAAATCTGATTGGTCAATATCTGATATACTCAAATCTGATTGGTCAATATCTGATAGCTAGAGGATTCGATTACTCAAATCTGACTGGTCAATATCTGATAGCTACAGTATTCGATTACTCAAATCTGATTCGCTGTAGTAAATAACGTGCTGTATCCAGGAGCTATTGAGATACGTTATAACGGAAGGTCGCTCTGGTAATTCTATTCCGCTTGGTGCAGAGAGTTTACAATCTTTTATATATGAATATTCACAAAAGATCTTTTTGTCAAAGAAGATTGGTTTTGTTAGAGGATAATATTTTTATCAGAATTCTATTGTAATGGCTACAATAGTTTTGGTATTCATCACAGATCCTCAAGATACCTGTAATTGAAGGAACGCCGGAGGATGACGACAGAGATATGACAGGAATATATAATTTCCTACAACAGCAGCTAACATCAGCCACAAACATATTCTAAAAACACGTCAAAATATCAATCTAATTAAAATTAAACTTGTGATTTCTGCTCCTCTACGATACACTGCAATACAATACAATACAATACAATACAATACAATACAATACAATACAATACAATGCCTCCATTTATGCTATGTTTGTGTAATATTATTCACTGTTTCTATCGTGTTGTGAGAATAACAATATGGCTATTTTCAGGTTTGATTATTTGTGTGACTTGGAACTATCCCGAACGACATCTTACAACGAAGTAACTCTATAGAAGACACTGTTAGCATCTACAGTAAATTATTGGTGATTTAAAGAAACTACATGTACAAACAAACATTTTGGTGTATTACATGACTAGTTTTGTGCATTGCAGATATTTATTAGTGTTTGAAATTCAACATTATTCTGCTATATGTATGAAACTTAATATTGGTATACCACCATATTGAATTCATCCATTCCATTATTGATCAGCATGCAACACGTGTTTACACACTACATAAGTTGCCATTATACACGATCCTTTCTGTTTACACACTACATACGTTGCCATTATACACGATCCTTTCTGTTACTAGAGTCACACCTTATCATACAGCCTTTGCATTTTTTACATTTTTTTTTTTTTTTTGCAGGACTTTTGTACAGAGGGGAAGTTTGACCACGCGATGAGTGACGAAGCTGACAGGGAAACAGACATAGTATATATGCACCGGCGAAGAAAAAATTTAGCACCTACAAATATATTTTTTCTATTAACATAACCTAACGTAACAATGTCTATTAATTAATGATATTAATGAAACATCGATTTTCATCTCAAGTATGTGTTTGTCTGCCTAGTTGACATGTCTCTAATAGGCTCAGATGTGACCAACTCTCGCGGGTTTTTTTTCTGGATTTCCACAATATGACAAAACATATTAAGACATTGTATGGTTGCTTTTTACAAGATTATTTCTTCTTTTTTTTTCTTTTTTTTTTGTCAATGGTATAAATATAGCTATCAAGCATAAAATCAAATTTATACTGTTTCGTTGTTGTTTTTTTTTATTATCATACAATTAATATGCAAACAGCAAAGTATTTTCATAATCAAGTTTTTATCATTTCCAATACGAGTACCGTTGTCTCCAGGCCTGTTGTTGTCACTTGCTTTATTACATTATATATTTAAACATTACGCGGAAAAGTGTGTCATTATGATGCCTGTGGACGCTGCTGCTGCTGCTGTTTTGTTTTTTTGTTTTTTTTAATGATTGATAAAAATAGTCACCATCAATTTCTGTTTCCCCTGCGGTCTCTGTCGCGTACATTGTGCACGGTAGGGATGAGGTAGAGTGAGGGGAAATAGAATATCACCACAAGCAAGGAAAACAGAATGTATGAGCAATTTTGTATTGTTGAATAGATTTCCAGACAGAAACGAAGCAGTAGCTACCATATTAAATGCGACAGAATCGCACCAAAACGACGAAAACAGGTGGTCTCTCAAAATATTTGAAGAATTGTATCTTTCTAACACGCCTTATTAAGTATATATGCGGGAAGAGGTTATTTTACTGTAGAAGTCAGCGATATGTAAAAAGTGGCTTTAGAAGCATGTATATTTTTCTAACAATTATCACCTCATGTTGAAGATATACAAACGTAACAGAGTGATTCGTCTCACGATGATATCAATTGCATATTACATATTGCCTGAGACTGGGAACATGTCGACATGACGTCTGGTATAAAGTAAAGGGCTGTAATTACACAGGTCTGGAGACTGGGAACATGTCGACATGACGTCTGGTATAAAGTACAGGGCTGTAATTACACAGGTCTGGAGACTGGGAACATGTCGACATGACGTCTGGTATAAAGTAAAGGGCTGTAATTACACAGGTCTGGAGACTGGGGACATGTCGACATGACGTCTGGTATAAAGTTAACGGCTATATAATCATCGTAAAAGAGTCCGCGTACGTAGCTACATTTTGTAATCAAATTGTAACGGTGACTGGTCCACAGGTTCAACAAAGTACATTCAAAGTGTCTGGTCATTCAAAATTTCACCTCCATTTTGAGTCACAATTAAAGCGCCAATAAATTAAGTATCAGAATTCAAATATATAGATCACCGAGCATAAACTTACATTAAGATTCAGTAACATGATATTTGGTTATTCTAGACCATTCTAAAAACTCACTGTAAACATGCATGTCTTAGAAACTTTAGGGCTGGAACCATTAACTGCACTTGTTATATTTGCGCTAATTACGCTTTTTAATGCCAGTTTTATGGCAAATAAATATTACTGGCGCGCTAATTAACCAACGAGTTGGAATGTTAGTGTGCCAAAAAATAGTGCATTTACACTAAAACCAAAATGTAAAATAACTGTTAGAATTATAAAAACCAACGTTGGTCTTTAAATCTATAATAGACAGGTAGATAATTGGCTCTGTTTCAGCTAATTACTTAACAGTAATCTGAAATTAGTTAAAGATAAAATGTGTGTCAAATCATTTATATGAAACTACTGGTGGGGCGACACCTGAAGGATGTCACAGAAAGAATGAAGCGTAGTGAGGGGCGATAACTCAGTTTTTAGGTCTCACACAACTAATTATTTCACTATATGGTATTACCAATGACTCAATCCCCTCAATCGCTCATTTCAAGTTCAAAATGTTGTGAAATTTGTATCAAATTAAAGTTTGAAGATTTCCCTACCAGAAAAAAGATGGTATTGCATAGGTTTAATAGCATATAAGAGCACATCTGTACTTGGAAGACAGTAACCCTGATATTTACAGTGCACAGGGGAACCCCCACCTGGGGAATTTCCCGCCTTTTTACACCTGGATTCCTACATCTTTCTATTTATACCAGGAGTGTATATTTTTGATTTTTTTTTAAATATCAAGACCCTACTCTTTATTCTCGTATATAGCAAGTACCCATTGCGTGTGTTATATACTCAGGAAATAGCTACAAACCAAAGAAACACATTTTCCTCAGGGACCTGGTTCATGTGAAACACCAGCTGATTGGCTGAATTAGCTGTGTGAGACCTTCATCAAAACCACTCAATATCTATTTCAACCAACGAGAAGACTTGTGTTGTTGGGCCGCACTCAGGGTTGCGAGTTCGAAACACACGTGGGGCAGTTGCCTTGTATTGACCGTAGGTCAGTGGTTTTTCTCCGGGTACTCCAGCTTTCCCCCACCACCAAAACCAGGCACGTCTTTAAATGTTTAAATGTTTTAATATGACGTTAAACAAAAATAAGTAAAACTGTGTTGTTGCCAAGGAAATGGAGCCCATTAAGTTGAATTTGCTGTTCCATAATACCCCTATTTAATTGAAATCAGACAATATCTAAATTTGGACCAATCAGAGGCCAAGAAATGGCGACCATATCGGTAAAATGTGAAAATGAGGTTAACAGAGGGACCAGTGTCCCATGATGTACCTACATATCATTTCATTAAAATCAGACAATATCTTAATTTGGACCAATCAGCGGCTGGGAAATGGCGGTCATTTGTTTAAAAAAAATAAAGTGAGGTTACAAGAGTAACCGGTGTCCCATGATGTACCTACATACCAAATATCATTGCAATCGGACAATATCTGAATTTGGACAAATATCCCCGAACAATAGGGATTAACTCGTTCAGATAGGAATATCCAGGATTTGATGGGAATTTACTCACCCAATATTAATCTTGGAGGAAATTGTTAATAAATCACACTTGCGCGAAGAAAATCCCATGTTTGTATTAATTCCCAAGTAGAACTATAATGATGCAAATGAGAGAAGGAAAGCTGTTTGTTTGTTTGACAAAACCATTTTATTTAAATGACATTTCGAGATTTCCCCGTAGTTCAAAGCCAGTATCAGTGTCTTTGTCAGTGGTCCATGTCGAGTATGAAACTACTATACGGCTGTTTCGTCCTTCTAATACTTGTCAGTGATGCTACGTAGGGACATTATACTGCTGCTTCGTCCCCTAGGACTCTTCAGTGATGCTAGGGATATCACACAGCTGTTTCAACCGTCCTAGACATCCTACCGCTGTCACATCTTTCTAGGATTCGTCGGTGACGCTAGATATATCATACAGCTGTTTTGTCCTTCTAGGACTCATCAGTCTTTTAGGGACATCATACAGTTGCTGTTAAGTCCGTCTAGGACTCGTCAGTCATGCTAGGGACATGATACACCTGTTTCTTCCGTCTAGGACTCGACAATGATGATAGGGACATCATACACTTGTTTCGCCCGTCAAGGACTCGTCAGCCATATTAGGGACATCATACAGCTGTTTTATCCGTCTAGGTCTCGTCAGTGATGCTAGTGATCAAAAGTGTGGAATTCCAGAAAGAAGTCGTGTCAAAGAGAATGATGTCACTTCCAGTGACCGATTAAGCTGCTTTGTGTTATAGCTGCCCAAGTGAGCTATAGAAGTATAATGTTTTCGATAATTTAGAGAAATTACAAATGGGTTCATAATTGTGAAGTTGTAAGATTATGGATTTGCTGATATTTGTACGATATAGGCCATACAACTTTGGCAAGTAGAAGTAAACACGACGGCGCTCCAGACTCCGACAAGCCTACAAAGAATAAGAAAGAAAAGACAGGAACGAACTCAAAAGGCGTTCTAGTTGTTGAAGGATGCAATCTCCAGTCGATTCGACATTCAGGACCCCGATGGGAAGTGACTAGAGCAAGAAGGACATGAGATAGTGTATAAAACAAATCCTCCACAGAACCTAAGGCGAATGTGCCAGGGTTGTAAAAATGTAAACATCATTTCTGGACCCAGTGTTTGAATAAAACGGAGAAGGAATTATGTAAGCTGATAAGGATATGATATGAGCAATCGAATTGAAACTGGCAGTAAATGTGACGAAGCAAAGGTTCAAGGAAATCGTTAAAGGAAAAAAAATGGAGGAAAAATGCAAGTCATATAATCCCAAGGAAGTGGAAGAAAAGAAAACATTATAAATGATGAAGATGTTGACTGTAGCCATGGAGACGGTCATAACAGAGATGAAAGAGAGGCAGTCAGGAGAAAACAACATTGTTGTTCACGGGATAGATATAGTAAAATCAGGCAACAAATTACAAAGGAAGCAATAGGATACTGAAGCAGTTAAAAAAATACGTAATACATGTAAAGATATACCAAGGAAAACAGCATTGTAAAAGTAATCAGTCTTGGTAGATACCATAAACCAAATGTACAGAATGAAAGAGACAATAATACTAGGAAAAAACATGGAGGAAGACCAATACTGGTGTCATTTAACATAAATGATTTGAAAGCTGGGCTTTTCAAAAATATAAGGCATCTACATAGAAAAGGAGAATACAAGAATATAAGGATTGCAAATGGCTATTATTTGCGACTGAAAACAAACAAATTGTACCAGATGTAAATAAGTTGAATAATTGGTGGGACATAAGAAAGACAAAAATCGAACTTGCTCTGTTTTAGTACAGTATAAAAGCTGACAGTTTCCTAAACAAGATGGAGGAAACCAATTCTAAAAGAAAATCAAAGAGTGGAGTACCAGAACTTCATGAAGGAAATAGGAGGGGACCTTCATTGCCAGCAAAGATGAAGACAAGGTAGAGGAACTAGCAATCTTTTTAGTAGTGTTTTCACTGAAAAGGACTGTGATGATATTCCAGTACTAAAATGTAAAGACAAAACACAAGATGCTGTAAATAGCATTGCCATTAAATCATATGTGTGTATATCCTTCACATCAGCATGTATGCAGAGACTGGTAGGTGTGTTAGTTTCAGACAATTTTGTCAAATAAGTTTTACAAGAAATTATTTATGGGGATTTTAGTATTGTTGTTAAACTGTGATTAGCCTAATTACCTTTTGAACAACCTGGCCCTGGAGAACATGAAGAGTAAAAATTATATCGGAGTAACCATTGACAAAAACCTCACGTTTGAGAAGTATATACAGCTACAAGTGACCAAGCCAAACAGGTCATTGAGTTAATAAAAGGCATTGATTCGCCCATATGTGGAGCTAATATGTAATTAATTTCCGGTCACCGAACAAGAAAAAGGAGACGGAACGATCGAGAAGGTACAGAGATGAGCAACAAGGATGTTACCACAGTTAAAAAGCATGGATAATGAGCAACGTCTAAAGTACCTAAAGTTACCGACAATGAAATTCAAACGACTGAGGGGAGATATGATAGAAAAGCATTTAGAATTCTGAAGGGGATATATGACCAGAAAGTTACAGAGAACTTGGTGCAGTTAAATATGGCTAGAGATACAAGGGAAACTCATTGAAATTAGCCAAGCAGCATTGTAACAAAGACATCAAGGAATACTATTTTTATACAGCATTGTGGACACATGGAACAGCCTACCGGAGAATGTTATCTTAGCCAGATCTACAAATCAGTTCAAAAACAGACTTGACAAACTATTGGTTTGATCCACAGCCAGCTATGGACCAGATAATGGAAGGACGATAAGTTACCTAGCGTTAAATCAAAACTCTGAACTGGCTATAGAGGACCAATAGGTCCCGCAGGCGGAGACTACATAAGAAAACATAAGAAAAAAAGCAAATGTCTGAAATGTAATCATTACGTGGTTTCAGGCCTGGAAATTACCATTTTAATGCATTATTATAGCCAGTGTCTTATCTGGGTATCTCATTGAACGCAAAATACGCACGCTTCACAGCCCAGATTACTGTTTTATTAACATATAATCATAAAAGTGACCACGCAGCTCACAGCCAGTGGGGATGATCTAACATTTTTTCGTGTCTAGATCTGTAGTTTAAGGCATATTATTACCCCGACAGAGGGCGGTATGGATCGTTATACGAAATCAAATATCATGTAATATTGTAATGCTTGCATTATTATTTGGAGACATGGAGGTTGCCCAGGATACTAATTAGATTATTTTTATAAATGATCATCAAACCGAGCGATTTGTGACTAGTGTTATAACTGTATATTTGTGGTAAGTATATATGTAAGGGCCGAGTAGGTATAGGTAACAACCTCATCATCTGATTCCGACAACAAATACGTTTAAACTAAACGTAAGACAGCGTCATCTTGAACATGTTGATTTAGTTGTCGGCGATATCAAGTACGTTAATGGCCTTTTTAATGGAACTTTCCTTATCTTACATCAAATTATAGAGTTTATAGAGCTACCGGTTGTCACGTGATCCCTCACCAAAAATAGTATAATTACATCCACCGATTGGTTATATGGTCCGGGAACTAACATGCTGTTACCTATCCAACATCGTCCTCCATAATACATCATAGTCGTAGGAACAGGTCCGTCCGACCAGGATAACTACAACCTATACATATGTGTACATACATCAGGAATCCAGTTGCACATCTTTAAAAAATAATAATATAATAAAGTAAATAAATTGCGCTGCAGGTAGGACGTCAGAATTGTACCTGCTGCCCACATTGCATAGTCGTAAGAGGCGACTACATTTGGTATCTGATATTTTCTTTTCTTTCTAAATACCTTTCCTCTCCCTAAATGTTTACCTTGATACTGCCCCACTTATGGACTTTAGTTGAGCGTTTGCCCTTGCGAGGAAGGTTTTGGGTTCTGTCCCCTGGCCGAGACATGCTAGAGACCTGCTGGGTGTCCTCGGCAGTATGTTACAGAGAGGTAGTGAGACCTGCTGGGTGTCCTCGGCAGTATGATTACAGAGATGTAGTAAGACCTGTTGGGTGTCCTCGGCAGTATGTTACAGAGAGGTAGTGAGACCTGCTGGGTGTCCTCGGCAGTATGTTACAGAGAGGTAGTGAGACCTGCTGGGTGTCCTCGGCAGTATGATACAGAGAGGTAGTAAGACCTGCTGGGTGTCCTCGGCAGTATGTTACAGAGAGGTAGTGAGACCTGCTGGGTGTCCTCGGCAGTATGTTACAGAGAGGTAGTGAGACCTGCTGGGTGTCCTCGGCAGTATGTTACAGAGAGGTAGTGAGACCTGCTGGGTGTCCTCGGCAGTATGTTACAGAGAGGTAGGGAGACCTGCTGGGTGTCCTCGGCAGTATGTTACAGAGAGGTAGTAAGACCTGCTGGGTGTCCTCGGCAGTATGTTACAGAGAGGTAGTGAGACCTGCTGGGTGTCCTCGGCAGTATGCTACAGAGAGGTAGTATTATACAGTCGGCATCAGTTTCGCGTTATCACATGAGGGACAAACACATTCACCACACAAATGTGTCTAGCGAATAGACAATGCCGTCCTGTAATGACGAAAGGACGTTAGATAATACTAAACCAAGCCAAACCAAGTGTATTTGCCTGTCACTATGTCGGCACTTAAGTACATGTACATGTACCAGTTGTGCTGTGTTATGGTCATCATTCTAAACGAATCATGTTCCTTTTAATGCTGAAATGAATAGCCTGTCTAGACATGGTTTCTTCTTTCATAAACTAATTTGTACTCTTCCTAAATGTATTGACCCACCTCAAAACATGTTTAATGCGACAGCAGAGCTGCTATATGCACTACACAACTCTGCATGCATGTGTTCTTTGTTTTGGATTTATATTAAAACGCAGCGAGTTTTAATTATACGCATATTTCAAATTTAGTGTCAACCTTTATTTTACCATTCAAAATCGTGCTACTCGTCAGAAGTGCAAACCAATAACTAATGTTAACGGTCACTATCTAAACACCTTGTGATGTTCAATTGCGATTAATACAGACGTCTAGCCGCTCCAATTTTCTGTGTGGGTGCACAATTATGAACATAAATGTATCGAGAAAAACATGTTGTTATGTCTGTACACAATCTACAACTTTTACAGTAACGGTCTTCTATAAAGCGGGGTTTATAAACAGGAGGATGAGATGCCCCAGGGGAAGTGAATTATCTTGTGCCACTCTCGTATAAGCTCCTTTCCTCATAATTATATCCATGCTACATTAAACGCATCCATTGTTTAAAAATAAATATCAAAAAGCCAACATTTCGTGTGTTTCTTCATCACGATTTCCGTGACAGTACGTGTGTTAAGATTTCCGTGACAATGCGTGTGTGAAGACTTTCGTGACAATGCGTGTGTTCAAATTTCCGTGACTGTGCTTGTGTTAAGATTTCCTTGACAATGCATGTGTTTTTTTCACGACTTCCATGAACGTGACAATGCATGTGTTTATTTTCTATTTCCATGACAATGCGTGTTTCTTTATCACGATTTCCGTAACAACGCATGTGTGTTTTTACGATTTCCGTGACAGTGCGTGTGTTTATACACGATTTCGGTGGCAATGCGTGTGTTTTTTATCACGATTTCCGTGGCAATGCGTGTGTTTATTTACGATTTTTGTGACATTGATTGTGTTTCTTCATCACGATTTCCGTGAAAGTGGTGCATGTGTTCAGATTTCTTTGACAGTCCTAGTGTTCAGATTTCCGGAACATTACGTGTGTTCAGATTTCCGTGACAGTACGTGTGTTCAGATTTCCGTGACAGTGCTTGTGTTCAGATTTCCGTGACAGTGCGTGTGTTCAGATTTCCGTGACAGTGCTTGTGTTCAGATTTCCGTGACAGTGCTTGTGTTCAGATTTCCGTGACGGTGCTTGTGTTCAGATTTCCGTGACAGTGCTTGTGTTCAGATTTCCGTGACAGTGCGTGTGTTCAGATTTCCGTGAAAGTGCTTGTGTTCAGATTTCCGTGACAGTGCTTGTGTTCAGATTTCCGTGACAGTACGTGTGCTCAGATTTCCGTGACAGTGCTTGTGTTCAGATTTCCGTAACAGTACGTGTGTTCAGATTTCCGTGATAGTACGTGTGTTCAGATTTCCGTGACAGCGCGCGTGTTCAGATTTCCGTGACGCTGTGTTACTCAACTCTCGGGCAATTTTGTAAACGTACATATATCACTAGTGGTAAAATGAACTTCCGGTCTTTGATTAGATTACATTTCGATTTAATTTTTTTTGCGTTTTTATGTCACAAAATTTTTGTGTACGTCATCAAAAGTTGGTCGACGTCTTGTTTAGATTGTTTAGATTGATGCACAGACTGCTACTGAATCTACTCTACCCTGGTATCAGAAACTGTTACGTTCTCCCCATCCGCTGCAAAATATTGCTTGTAACGACTTGTCTGATAAAGATTCTCTCGATAATTTTGATATTGGTCGCTTATTGCATTTGACAAGAATTTTCGGTGACATGAAGAAAGTCGAGATTTCTTTTCAAATATCTAGAGGGGAAAGCGGCCGATTGAAAAACATAGAAACAATATCTGTCGCGTAGTATGTTACTACTTAGAGGTTCTGTTTGGCGACAATTTAACAATTAACACGATACGTCACAGACCAATTCAGGGTCTTCAACTTCCACCGTGACAGTGATCAGCCGACGTTTTTGGCGGGAAGCAGATAGCACCGCGTTCCATACACGCGTGTGTATAGGCCACGACTGTTTATATGAAAATTTGAAAGACATATGATTATCATTGGTTTGTCATATAGTTGTTTCTGACTAAATAAATGTGAAAATGAAAATTATTCAAATCTATTTTTTATTATTGTATTAATTAATAACTTTATATATTCCACAGCTGCCGACTCATACAGATCAGTTCACAATCCCACAGCTGCCGACTCATACATATCAGGTCACAATCCCACAGCTGCCGACTCATACAGATCAAGTCACAATCACACGGCTTCCGACTCATACAGATTAGATCACAATCCCACAGCTGCCGACTCATACAGATCAGGTCACAATCCCACAGCTTCCGACTCATACAGATCAGGTCACAATACCACAGCTGCCGACTCATACAGATCAGGTCACAATCCCACAGCTTCCGACTCATACAGATCAGGTCACAATCCCACAGCTGCCGACTCATACACATCAGGTCACAACCCCGCAGCTGCCGACTCATACACATCAGGTCACAATCCCACAGCTGCCGACTCATACACATTAGGTCACAATCCCACAGCTACCGACTCATATAGATCAGGTCACAATCCCGCAGCTGCCGACTCATATAGAACAGGTCACAATCTCGCAGCTGCCGACTCATACAGATTAGGTCACAACCCCGCAGCTGCCGACTCATATAGAACAGGTCACAATCCCACAGCTGCCGACTCATACAGATCAAGTCACAATCCCACAGCTGCCGACCTCATACAGATCAGGTCACAATCCCACAGCTGCCGACTCATACAGATCGGGTCACAACCCCGCGGCTTCCGACTCATACAGATCAGGTCACAATCCCGAAGCTGCCGACTCATACAGATCAGGTCACAATCCCGAAGCTGCCGACTCATACAGATCAGGTCACAATCCCACAGCTGCCGACTCATACAGATCAGGTCACAATCCCGAAGCTGCCGACTCATACAGATCAGGTCACAATCCCACAGCTACCGACTCATACAGATCAGGTCACAATCCCACAGCTTCCGACTCATACAGATCAGGTCACAATCCCACAGCTGCCGACTCATATATATCAGGTCACAATCCCACAGCTGTCGACTTATATAGATTAGGTCACAATCCCACAGCTGCCGACTCATATAGAAGAGGTCACAATCCCACAGCTGCCGACTCATACAGATCAGTTCACAACCCCACAGCTGTCGACTCATACAGATCAGGTCACAAGCCCACAGCTGCCGACTCATACAGATCAGGTCACAATCCCACAGCTGCCGACTCATACACATCAGGTCACAATCCCGCAGCTGTCGACTCATACAGATCAGGTCACAAGCCCACAGCTGCCGACTCATACAGATCAGGTCACAATCCCACAGCTGCCGACTCATACAGATCAGTTCACAATCCCACAGCTGCCGACTCATATATATCAGGTCACAATCCCACAGCTTCCGACTCATACAGATCAGGTCACAACCCCACAGCTGCCGACTCATACAGATCAGTTCACAATCCCACAGCTGCCGACTCATATATATCAGGTCACAATCCCACAGCTGCCGACTCATACAGATCAGGTCACAATCCCACAGCTGTCAACTCATATAGATCAGGTCACAATCCCACAGCTTCCGACTTATTTTGATATATCAGGTCACAATCCCACAGCTGCCGACTCATACAGATCAGGTCACACTCATAGCTGCCGACTCATACAGATCAGGTCACAATCCCACAGCTACCGACTCATACAGATCAGGTCACAATCCTACAGCTGCCGACTCATACAAATCAGGTCACAACCCCGCAGCTTCCGAATCATACAGATCAGGTCACAATCCTGCAGCTGCCAATTCATACAGATCAGGTCACAATCCCACAGCTTCCGACTCATACAGATCAGGTCATAATCCCACAGCTTCCGACTCATACAGATCAGGTCACAATCCCACAGCTGCCGACTCATACAGATCAGGTCGCAATCCCACAGCTGCCGACTCATACAGATCAGGTCACAATCCCACAGCTGCCGACTCATATAGAACAGGTCACAATCCTGCAGCTTCCGACTCATATAGAACAGGTCACAATCCCACAGCTGCCGACTTATAGATCAGTTCACAATCCCACAACTGCCGACTCATACAGATCAGGTCAAAATCCCGCAGCTGCCGACTCATATAGAACAGGTCACAATCCTGCAGCTTCCGACTCATATATATCAGTTCACAATCCCATAGCTACCGACTCATACAGATTAGGTCACAATCCCGCAGCTTCGGACACATACAGATCAGGTCACAATCCCACAGCTTCCGACTCATACAGATCAGGTCACAATTCCACAGCTGCCGACTCATACAGATCAGGTCACAATCCCACAGCTGCCGACTCATACAGATCAGGTCACAATCCCACAGCTGCCGACTCATACAGATCAGTTCACAATCCCACAGCTGCCGACTCATACAGATCAGTTCACAATCCCACAGCTTCCGACTCATACAGATCAGTTCACAATCCCACAGCTGCCGACTCATACAGATCAGGTCACAATCCCACAGCTGCCGACTCATACAGATAGGTCACAATCCCACAGCTTCCGACTCATATAGAACAGGTCACAATCCCACAGCTGCCGACTCATACAGATCAGGTCACAATTCCACAGCTTCCGACTCATACAGATCAGTTCACAATCCCACAGATGCCGACTCATACAGATCAGGTCACAATCCCACAGCTGTCGACTCATATATATCAGTTCACAATCCCACAGCTGCCGACTTATATAGATAGATCAGGTCACAATCCCGCAGCTTCCGACTCTTGGTAGAGACACATCACATGACTCATGATTATTGGATATGGTGCTTATTTCACCCTCGTTAGTAATTCCATTAAGATAAACTCTCGTCACAGCTCGTGTCTTTTACATGTTTTTTCTAAAATGATGATGCATAATCTAACATAGAACAGACAAGGCCCCAGTTCAGCGACCACGGCGTAACACTCGTTTTGAGGTTTAACATACATACTGTAATGTACCTATATTTTTCGTAAGGTCCCTTCCATACTAGCTGTACACAGGGGCTTAAACCTCGAAAATTATACAAATTATATTCTCCCCACAATATATAAAGCTGGCCTCCGGACCAAAATTACTGAAAATACCATGGCCCAAAATATGATGATAATGAGCCCTCAGTCAGAGGGATGTCCGACCCATAGTCTTCACAGAATTGTCTCCCTTTACCCATGGGATACTCCTCACCAGTTTTGGGATGGGGGTGGAGTGGTTCAGGTGTGTCACACAAGATTGATCCCACTTCTCCCAGGGATATTTTAACCAGAATTTGTCCAAATTTTCAATCATTTCTACAGAATGCTAATTTATTCTTTCTGCATTTCCCATATTAGACCCATCCTTCAGGTCTGGGGGCAGACTCGCAATGTCAAACACGTTCTACTCATCCTGAATGTGTCGGACCATTCTTCGGAAATCCGTCAAGTTGTTTATATGTATATAGTATGTCTATGTCTATACATATGGTGCTGACCAACTTTAAAGTTTGAAGGGGAAATGTCAGGTAGTCGGCTGGTGGACGGATGACAGGAGCCGCACCATGCCGAAATCAGAGTCTGTAAATGAACTCACAAACGACGGAACTTCGTCAAAATCAAGAGTAGAAGATTAAGGGGATATGACATGGCCAGGACATAATAAACCGATTGTCATTAAAATTGACAAGCGTGATCTATGTGCTACCATTTGCTTTATCGCAAAAGCATACATTGTTCCATGCCCTTCCATACAATTTTCTCGGTATCTCGGCTTTTTGGAGGAAACATGCAATTTTTCAAAACAAGCGATTATTTAAAAAAACAGGATTACAAAATGCCACAATTCTCTGTATCTGTTAAGTAGAAACAGTGAGAAGCATATTTTATTTTTTTTATTGTATTTTATATCATGAAATTTTATTTTTAGAGGCATTTTTATTTCACAAGTTAGAATATGAATAATGTCAAGAATGAAATACAATATAACCTTCCTTGAGGTGATAGATTATGATAAGTATAAGATACTGGGAAAATGACACCATATAAACTTTATTGCTGTGATAGATTATGATAAGTATAAGATAATGGAAAAATGACACCATATAACCTTTATTGCTGTGATAGATTTGATAAGTATAAGATGATGGAAAAATAAATACATGGCCTGTACTGAAACGTAGGTCTGACGTTCGATTGTAAATGTTTTTCACGGGAGATAACATTTTATCAGTGTTTTATATCCCGTTACTTGGAGAAGCTTGAAAAAAGCATGAGATAAATGAATCCGTATGTTCTAAAAAGGTCACGGTCGACGACACCCTCTATATACATGTATTACCTTCCTGGAATTGTAGTAATGTCGCGCACGGCGTAGAAACATCAGGGCAATAAACAGTTATTATATAATCGACCTTCATATTGCATTAAGATATATGTGTTCTCAGTGTGGTCAATGTCATAAAGTTTTCCCCGCACTCCCCATTAACACGAATCCTAACCATAAAAGCCAGGTAGCAATCAACATCCATTTTGGATCTCGTGATTTTTAAGCAAGTCGTGTTAAGTTAACGACAGGGGAACTGATGACGTAAGCTTGTACAGTAACACATTGACGACGACCTCCCTGGGTACTGTGACGAACACAGAAAGGGCAATAACATCGGGCACAAGATATGGACTATTAATATCATTCAAGGTTATGCTTTGGCGTATAAAAAAATATAAAAACAATTTGTCATGGTAAGATAAGCCCTGGTTTAAAGTTCACGATAATGTAAATGTATTTAGCGTAAAATGTATTTAGTATAAATGTATTTAAGTGCGAGTACAATGCAGTTATACTTTGTAGAGGTATGGATCCTCGCTAAAAATCTGGGAATACCCAGTAACGGTTTTTATGAAGATGTAGCCTAACAGGGAAATCATACAGGGTTTCGTCCTTCAAGGCCTCGTCATTGAAGCTAGGACATACTTCAACTGTTCCGTCCTTCAAGGATTCGTCATTGAAGCTAGGACATACTTCAACTGTTCCGTCCTTCAAGGCCTCGTCATTGAAGCTAGGACATCCTTCAACTGTTCCGTCCTTCAAGGCCTCGTCATTGAAGCTAGGACATCCTTCAACTGTTCCGTCGTTCAAGGCCTCGTCATTGAAGCTAGGATATCCTTCAACTGTTCCGTCCTTCAAGGCTTCGTCGTTTATGATAGGGACATTCTACAGCTGTTTCCTTCTTTAATGCCTCATCATCGATGACAGGGAGAACCTGCAGGGTTTCGTCATTCAAGACCTCATCATTGTTGAAAGAGATATCCTACATGTATATCGGGTTCGTCCTTCAGGGCCTCCTCAATGATGCTAAGGACGTCCTAAAACTGTTTCGTTCTTCAATGTCTCGTCATTGATGTTAGGCACATCCTAAAGCTGTTTCATCCTTCAATATATAAGGATTTGATTTCACTTTTATGTTAACCATGCTTTTATGGAGCAATTCCTCTAAGAATATATTCTATGGGGCGCCCCATTTAGAATATATTCTTAGTGGAATTGCTCCATAAAAGCATGGTTAACATAAAAGTGAAATCAAATCCCTATATTTACACTTACGGATGTTGTTTCTATAAGTCTTTGTGATTACAATATTTTTTCTTTGTAAATAAAAAAAAATCATATAAAAGTCGGACACAGTGGGAGGAGTCAATTATTAGAACAGCCAATGGTGACGCTTCACAACAAATTGAGACTTTTTTTTCCGCGGTAAAAAATAGTTCTGTTTTTTATAATGATATTAACATAAATAACAAAAACATTTTGATATATTATCATATTCAATATTGTCAAACATGTTATTTTTATACATTTTCAAATTAAAAAATAAGCCTTTGTAACTTAAATTGTAAAGCCATGTGCTTGACGAAAGTAGTTCCCGTACCCTGTCATATTTTCATACGCAAGTTCAAAGGTCAATGTTTCCATGCAAGAATGGTAAACAAATCGGTCTGGTATTGTTATATAGTGACAACACTTTACAAGTGTAAATATATCGTCATTGATGCTAGGGACGTCCTATAAATAATTCGACCTTCAAGGCCTCGTCATTGATGTTAGGGACATCCTATAAATGTTTTGACCTTCAAGGCCTCGTCATTGTTGCTAGGGACATCCTAAAGCTGTTTCGTCCTTCAATGCCTCGTCATTGATGTTAGGGACATCCTATAAATGTTTTGACCTTCAATGCCTCGTCAATGATGTTAGGGACGTCCTAAAACTGTTTCGTCTTTCAAGGCCTCCTAGGTAATGCTATGGACACCTTAAAACTTGTTCGTTCTTCAAAGCCTCCTCAGCTATGGAAAGGATCACAACACAATATGGACATCCAGGCGAAACGTTTGGTCGGGAAATCAAACCCCGGCCACCTAAGTGAAAAGCAAGCGTGTTACAGTGTACGCATTGGACCACCGCCAACCAACTTACAGTGCAGCCGATTGCAAGGAGACATCTCCCAACAGTGAATCTTCGCAATTTATTAATTATACTAACCCTGGGTTTTATGGCGTTGATGAGGACTCTTTTGCGGTCATCCTCTCGTTCCCATTTCATATTCTGTACGATATGAAGATCAATACTCTTTAGTATCCCAGTCAATACCGCTTTCTCTTTTAGGGGCCTAGACATAGCGCTGTCGTCGATTAATGTGTTCCCCACCTCAAAATGTTACGTCATAGACTGTACTTTTTCAAGCGTATTATTTTCCTTTCCTCATTTTGATTTGAAATATACGCTTGTTGTCGAGGTCAAAATCATTCCACCTGATGAGCTATATACAGACATACACCCCAAGAAACACTGCTTTCACAGACAGATAATTAATAGATATCAAAGAAGTCTTCCAGACACTGTAATTTTATCCGTTACTTTTGTCAATCAAGAATTGATTAGTCGGCGTTTTCCTTGTTCATATGTTTTTCTCTCCTGTGATAAACATTCAAGCCACCTGAGCATTTGTTATAACAGACCGGGCTGCTAACTAGATAACTACAGTTTTTGGTTTCACATCGTTCTGAGTTATTTTTTAATGTAATTTTGACGATCGTCATAACGATCTCTGATACACGTACGGTATCAATTGACGATCATTTGGCGGTTATTATGACATAAAATAATGGTCACGCGCAGCTGACATAGTTCTTCAAATCTCCTTGTCCGATATAAAGATGTCGCCGTTACTACACCTTCCCTTATATGTCCATGTTTGTCCGATAGATGGCGCCGTTACTACACCTTCCCTTATGTGTCCATGCTTGTCCGATAGATGGCGCCGTTACTACACCTTCCCTTATATGTCCATGTTTGTCCGATAGATGGCGCCGTTACTACACCTTCCCTTATATGTCCATGTTTGTCCGATAGATGTCGCCGTTACTACACCTTCCCTTATATGTCCATGTTTGTCCGATAGATGGCGCCGTTACTACACCTTCCCTTATATGTCCATGTTTGTCCGATAGATGGCGCCGTTACTACACCTTCCCATATATGTCAGTGTATGTCCGATAGATGTCGCCGTTACTACACCTTCCCTTATATGTCCATGTTTGTCCGATAGATGTCGCCGTTACTACACCTTCCCTTATATGTCCATGTTTGTCAGATAGATGTCGCCGTTACTACACCTTCCCTTATATGTCAGTGTTTGTCCGATAGATGTCGCCGTTACTACACCTTCCCTTATATGTCTATGTTTGTCCGACAGATGTCGCCGTTACTACACCTTCCCTTATATGTCCATGTTTGTCCGATAGATGTCGCCGTTACTACACCTTCCCTTTTCGTCCATGTTTGTCCGATAGATGGCGCCGTTACTACACCTTCACGTATATGTCCATGCTTGTCCGATAGATGTCGCCGTTACTACACCTTCCATTATATATCCATGTTTGTCCGATCGATGTCGCCGTTACTACACCTTCCCTTATATGTCCATGTTTGTCCGATAGATGGCGCCGTTACTACACCTTCCTTTATATGTCCATGTTTGTCCGATAGATGTCACCGTTACTACATCTTCCCTTATGTGTCAATATTTGTCCGATAGATGGCGCCGTTACTACACCTTCCCTTATATGTCCATGTTTGTCCGATAGATGGCGCCGTTACTACACCTTACGTTATATGTCCATGTTTGTCCGATAGATGTCGCCGTTACTACACTTCCCTTATATGTCAGTGTTTGTCCGATAGATGGCGACGTTACTACACCTTCCCTTATAAATCAGTGTTTGTCCGATAGATGGCGCCGTTACTACACCTTCCCTTATATGTCAGTGTTTGTCCGATAGACGGCGCCGTTACTACACCTTCCCTTATATGTCTACGTTTGTCCGATAGATGGTGCCGTGACTGCCCATTTATTACTTTTCTGACACCTTTCCGGATCCCCATGCGTCGATATTCTTTGGTATCACTGACGAGTGACGAGGAGCTAATGTTGTTTAATTTTCATTACTTTCAGCGTTTTGTGTGATAAACATATATCACATGTGCCTTTAGCATTCCTTTGCGATTTTGGTAAGCTTTGGTGGTGGACCTTTAGTATCCTAGTTTTGTTCCCGTTAACCTGCACGCATTCTTGCTCAAGTTCATGATATATATATATATATTATTATACTGTATTATCGAAAATCCAAAACGTTTAGTTTCCTCATGTTTTCATTTTTAAATTCGAATATATCAACTTTGTGTTAAAAAGAGTAGCATAGGGCCTCACCCGGATATGTCAGTGATTATTGAAAATTGTGTACCCACATGGCATTGACCTTTAACCAAGTGACCTTGATATTTGGTCAGTTGACACCTTGTTTATTTCCGACCAACAAATTATTCATCTCCGATATGGGCACCTTAAATTAAGATAAAACCCTGTCATTCATGCAAAAGAAAGATTTTTAAAAAGTGGCTAAATTCCCCTATTGGAACCCCCTCCCCTAATCCCCTAGACCCATCGTTTATATGGCATTGATTCAGACAACATATGGACCAAACATTTCATTCATACAGAAGAAGGATTGTAGAGTATTTTCTATACTCCCCTATCGACCCCGCCCATCAGGCCCCTGTAAGGTCAGTCCAACCACTACAACTTTGAAACCCTACAACCTAGGGATGTATTCAGTGAAATGTGAGTGATATTCAGTGTATAGTTCAAGAGAAAAAGTCATGTATAACAATATAAACAAATTGTCACATGTTGGCCCCGCTCCTCAGCCCAAAGGGGGTCAGCTCAATCATTTTTCTTATTTTGAATCACAATCACCTAGGGATGTTTACAGTCAAATATGTATGATATTCACTCTTGATCTTGTCTCACATCGATCGTATTCACTCCCGACCTTGTCTCACACCAATCGTATTCACTCCCGACCTTGTCTCACACCGATCGTATTCATTCCCGACCTTGTCTCACACCGATCGTATTCATTCCCGACCTTGTCTCACACTGATCGTATTCACTCCCGACCTTGTCTCGCACCGATCGTATTCACTCCCGACCTTGTCTCACACCGATCGTATTCACTCCCGACCTTGTCTCGCACCGACCGTATTCACTCCCGACCTTGTCTCACATCGACCGTATTCACTCCCGACCTTGTCTCACACCGATCGTATTCACTCCCGACCTTGTCTCACACCGATCGTATTCACTCCCGACCTTGTCTCACATCGATCGTATTCACTCCCGACCTTGTCTCACATCGATCGTATTCACTCCCGACCTTGTCTCATACCGACCGTATTCACTCCCGACCTTGTCTCACACCGATCGTATTCACTCCCGACCTTGTCTCACATCGATCGTATTCACTCCCGACCTTGTCTCACACCGATCGTTTTCACTCCCGACCTTGTCTCACATCGATCGTATTCACTCCCGACCTTGTCTCACATTGATCGTATTCACTCCCGACCTTGTCTCACACCGACCGTATTCACTCCCGACCTTGTCTCATACCGACCGTATTCACTCCTGACCTTGTCTCACATCGATCGTATTCACTCCCGACCTTGTCTCACACCGACCGTATTCACTCCCGACCTTGTCTCACACTGATCGTATTCACTCCCGACCTTGTCTCGCACCGATCGTATTCACTCCCGACCTAGTCTCACACCGATCGTATTCACTCTCGACCTTGTCTCGCACCGATCGTATTCACTCTCGACCTTGTCTCACATCGATCGTATTCACTCCCGAACTTGTCTCACACCGATCGTTTTCACTCCCGACCTTGTCTCACATCGATCGTATTCACTCCCGACCTTGTCTCACATTGATCGTATTCACTCCCGACATTGTCTCACACTGATCGTATTCACTCCCGACCTTGTCTCGCACCGATCGTATTCACTCCCGACCTTGTCTCGCACCGATCGTATTCACTCCCGACCTAGTCTCACACCGATCGTATTCACTCCCGACCTTGTCTCACACCAATCGTATTCACTCCCGACCTTGTCTCACACCGATCGTATTCACTCTCGACCATGTCTCACACCGATCGTATTCACTCCCGACCTTGTCTCACACCGATCGTAATAGTAATAACTCCCGACCTTGTATCATACCGATCGTATTCACTCCCGACCTTGTCTCATACCGACCGTATTCACTCCCGACCTTGTCTCACACCGATCGTATTCACTCCCGACCTTGTCTCACACTGATCGTATTCACTCTCGACCTTGTCTCACACCGATCGTATTCACTCCCGACCTTGTCTCATACCGACCGTATTCACTCCCGACCTTGTCTCACACTGATCGTAATAACTCCCGACCTTGTCTCACACCGATCGTATTCACTCTCGACCTTGTCTCACACCGATCGTATTCACTCCCGACCTAGTCTCACATAGATCGTATTCACTCCCGACCTTGTCTCACACCGATCGTATTCACTCCCGACCTTGTCTCGCACCGATCGTATTCACTCCCGACCTTGTCTCACACCGATCGTATTCACTCCCGACCTTGTCTCACATCGATCGTATTCACTCCCGACCTTGTCTCACATTGATCGTATTCACTCCCGACCTTGTCTCACACCGACCGTATTCACTCCCGACCTTGTCTCATACCGACCGTATTCACTCCTGACCTTGTCTCACATCGATCGTATTCACTCCCGACCTTGTCTCACACCGACCGTATTCACTCCCGACCTTGTCTCACACTGATCGTATTCACTCCCGACCTTGTCTCGCACCGATCGTATTCACTCCCGACCTAGTCTCACACCGATCGTATTCACTCTCGACCTTGTCTCGCACCGATCGTATTCACTCTCGACCTTGTCTCACATCGATCGTATTCACTCCCGAACTTGTCTCACACCGATCGTTTTCACTCCCGACCTTGTCTCACATCGATCGTATTCACTCCCGACCTTGTCTCACATTGATCGTATTCACTCCCGACATTGTCTCACACTGATCGTATTCACTCCCGACCTTGTCTCGCACCGATCGTATTCACTCCCGACCTTGTCTCGCACCGATCGTATTCACTCCCGACCTAGTCTCACACCGATCGTATTCACTCCCGACCTTGTCTCACACCAATCGTATTCACTCCCGACCTTGTCTCACACCGATCGTATTCACTCTCGACCTTGTCTCACACCGATCGTATTCACTCCCGACCTTGTCTCACACCGATCGTAATAACTCCCGACCTTGTATCATACCGATCGTATTCACTCCCGACCTTGTCTCATACCGACCGTATTCACTCCCGACCTTGTCTCACACCGATCGTATTCACTCCCGACCTTGTCTCACACTGATCGTATTCACTCTCGACCTTGTCTCACACCGATCGTATTCACTCCCGACCTTGTCTCATACCGACCGTATTCACTCCCGACCTTGTCTCACACTGATCGTAATAACTCCCGACCTTGTCTCACACCGATCGTATTCACTCTCGACCTTGTCTCACACCGATCGTATTCACTCCCGACCTAGTCTCACATAGATCGTATTCACTCCCGACCTTGTCTCACACCGATCGTATTCACTCCCGACCTTGTCTCGCACCGATCGTATTCACTCCCGACCTTGTCTCACACCGATCGTATTCACTCTCGACCTTGTCTCGCACCGATCGTATTCACTCCCGACCTTGTCTCGCACCGATCGTATTCACTCCCGACCTTGTCTCATACCGACCGTATTCACTCCCGACCTTGTCTCGCACCGACCGTATTCACTCCCGACCTTGTCTCACACCGACCGTATTCACTCCCGACCTTGTCTCGCACCGATCGTATTCACTCCCGACCTTGTCTCACACCGACCGTATTCACTCCAGACCTTGTCTCACACCAATCGTATTCACTCCCGACCTTGTCTCACACCGATCGTATTCACTCCCGACCTTGTCTCACACCGATCGTATTCACTCCCGACCTTGTCTCACACCCATCGTATTCACTCCCGACCTTGTCTCACACTGATCGTAATAACTCCCGACCTAGTCTCACATAGATCGTATTCATTCCCGACCTTGTCTCACACCGATCGTATTCACTCTCGACCTTGTCTCACACCGATCGTATTCACTCCCGACCTTGTCTCACACCGATCGTATTCACTCCCGACCTTGTCTCACACCGACCGTATTCACTCCCGACCTTGTCTCACACCGATCGTATTCACTCCTGACCTTGTCTAAAACCGATCGTATTCACTTCAGACCTTGTCTAAAACCGATCGTATTCACTCCTGACCTTGTCTCACACCGATCGTTTCCACTCCCGACCTTGTCTCACACCGACCGTATTCACTCCCGACCTTGTCTCACACCGACCGTATTCATTTCCGACCTTGTCTAAAACCGATCGTATTCACTCCCGACCTTGTCTCGCACCGATCGTATTCACTCCCGACCTTGTCTCACACCGACCGTATTCACTCCTGACCTTGTCTCGCACCGATCGTATTCACTCCTGACCTTGTCTCACACCAATCGTATTCACTTCCGACCTTGTCTCACACCGATCGTATTCACTCCTGACCTTGTCTCACACCGATCGTATTCACTCCCGACCTTGTCTCGCACCGACCGTATTCACTCCCGACCTTGTCTCGCACCGACCGTATTCACTCCTGACCTTGTCTCGCACCGATCGTATTCACTCCTGACCTTGTCTCACACCAATCGTATTCACTCCCGACCTTGTCTCACACCGATCGTATTCACTCCTGACCTTGTCTCACACCAATCGTATTCACTCCCGACCTTGTCTCACACCGATCGTATTCACTCTCGACCTTGTCTCACACCGATCGTATTCACTCCCGACCTAGTCTCACATAGATCGTATTCACTCCCGACCTTGTCTCACACCGATCGTATTCACTCCCGACCTTGTCTCGCACCGATCGTATTCACTCCCGACCTTGTCTCACACCGATCGTATTCACTCTCGACCTTGTCTCGCACCGATCGTATTCACTCCCGACCTTGTCTCGCACCGATCGTATTCACTCCCGACCTTGTCTCATACCGACCGTATTCACTCCCGACCTTGTCTCGCACCGACCGTATTCACTCCCGACCTTGTCTCACACCGACCGTATTCACTCCCGACCTTGTCTCGCACCGATCGTATTCACTCCCGACCTTGTCTCACACCGACCGTATTCACTCCCGACCTTGTCTCACACCAATCGTATTCACTCCCGACCTTGTCTCACACCGATCGTATTCACTCCCGACCTTGTCTCACACCGATCGTATTCACTCCCGACCTTGTCTCACACCAATCGTATTCACTCCCGACCTTGTCTCACACTGATCGTAATAACTCCCGACCTAGTCTCACATAGATCGTATTCATTCCCGACCTTGTCTCACACCGATCGTATTCACTCTCGACCTTGTCTCACACCGATCGTATTCACTCCCGACCTTGTCTCACACCGATCGTATTCACTCCCGACCTTGTCTCACACCGACTGTATTCACTCCCGACCTTGTCTCACACCGATCGTATTCACTCCTGACCTTGTCTAAAACCGATCGTATTCACTTCAGACCTTGTCTAAAACCGATCGTATTCACTCCTGACCTTGTCTCACACCGATCGTTTCCACTCCCGACCTTGTCTCACACCGACCGTATTCACTCCCGACCTTGTCTCACACCGACCGTATTCATTTCCGGCCTTGTCTAAAACCGATCGTATTCACTCCCGACCTTGTCTCGCACCGATCGTATTCACTCCCGACCTTGTCTCACACCGACCGTATTCACTCCTGACCTTGTCTCGCACCGATCGTATTCACTCCTGACCTTGTCTCACACCAATCGTATTCACTCCCGACCTTGTCTCACACCGATCGTATTCACTCCTGACCTTGTCTCACACCGATCGTATTCACTCCCGACCTTGTCTCGCACCGACCGTATTCACTCCCGACCTTGTCTCGCACCGACCGTATTCACTCCTGACCTTGTCTCGCACCGATCGTATTCACTCCTGACCTTGTCTCACACCAATCGTATTCACTCCCGACCTTGTCTCACACCGATCGTATTCACTCCTGACCTTGTCTCACACCAATCGTATTCACTCCCGACCTTGTCTCACACCAATCGTATTCACTCCCGACCTTGTCTCACACCGATCGTATTCACTCCCGACCTTGTCTCACACCGACCGTATTCACTCCCGACCTTGTCTCACACCGATCGTATTCACTCCTGACCTTGTCTAAAACCGATCGTATTCACTTCAGACCTTGTCTAAAACCGATCGTATTCACTCCTGACCTTGTCTCACACCGATCGTTTCCACTCCCGACCTTGTCTCACACCGATCGTATTCACTCCCGACCTTGTCTCACACCGACCGTATTCATTTCCGACCTTGTCTCACACCGACCGTATTCACTTCAGACCTTGTCTAAAACCGATCGTATTCACTCCCGACCTAGTCTCACACCGATCGTATTCACTCCCGACCTTGTCTCACATCGATCGTATTCACTCCCGACCTTGTCTCACATCGATCGTTTCCACTCCCGACCTTGTCTCACACCGACCGTATTCATTTCCGACCTTGTCTCACATCGATCGTATTCACTCCCGACCTTGTCTCACACCGATCGTATTCACTCCCGACATTGTCTCACACCGATCGTATTCACTCCTGACCTTGTCTCACACCGACCGTATTCACTCCCGACCTTGTCTCACACCGATCGTATTCACTCCCGACCTTGTCTCACACCGATCGTATTCATTCCCGACCTTGTCTCACATCGATCGTATTCACTCCCGACCTTGTCTCACACCGACCGTATTCACTCCCGACCTTGTCTCACATCGATCGTATTCACTCCCGACCTTGTCTCACACCGACCGTATTCACTCCCGACCTTGTCTCACATCGATCGTATTCACTCCCGACCTTGTCTCACACCGATCGTATTCACTCCCGACCTTGTCTCACATCGATCGTTTCCACTCCCGACCTTGTCACACTCCCGACTTTGTCTCATACCGATCGAATTCACTCCTGATTTTGTTTTACAGATTGTAGCCATTCTGATAATAATTATCAATCTATTTTCCAAATTATTAGCCACATGCGCGTAATCTCTGTTATATCCATCGTTGCCAGTGTGTGTTTCGTTAGGCTCGTAACGACACTCTGATTTTATGATGTCAATACCATCATTCTCACTCAGAAAAATGTGTTATTAATAAAATTTCTGAAAGGTGATTGTTGTTGAAGACGCTGCTGCTTTTTTTTACCCCTTTTTTTACACGGTACCCTATGTATTCTCATACATGAAATCCCATTGTGCACGCATTCGTCCTCTTATGATTTACGACTAGGGCTGAGACGAAATACATAGGATGTAATTGTGAGAGTGACGACTAGAGCTCAGAGAAAATACATAGGATGTAATTGTGAGAGTGACGACTAGGGCTCAGAGGAAATACATCGAGGATGTAATTGTGAGAGTGACGACTAGGGCTCAGGGGAAATACATCGAGGATGTAATCGTGAGAGTGACGACTAGAGCTCAGAGGAAATACATAGGATGTAATTGTGAGAGTGACGACTAGGGCTCAGGGGAAATACATCGAGGATGTAATCGTGAGAGTGACGACTAGGGCTCAGAGGAAATACATCGAGGATGTAATCGTGAGAGTGACGACTAGGGCTCAGAGGAAATACATCGAGGATGTAATCGTGAGAGTGACGACTAGGGCTCAGACGAAATACATAGGATGTAATCGTGAGAGTGACGACTAGGGCTCAGAGGAAATACATCGAGGATGAAATCGTGAGAGTGACAACTAGGGCTCAGAGGAAATACATCGAGGATGTAATCGTGAGAGTGACGACTAGAGCTCAGAGGAAATACATCGAGGATGAAATCGTGAGAGTGACGACTAGGGCTCAGAGGAAATACATCGAGGATGAAACCGTGAGAGTGACGACTAGGGCTCAGAGGAAATACATCGAGGATGTAATCGTGAGAGTGACGACTAGAGCTCAGAGGAAATACATCGAGGATGAAATCGTGAGAGTGACGACTAGGGCTCAGAGGAAATACATCGACGACGTAATCGTGAGAGTGACGACTAGAGTTCAGAGGAAATACATCGACGATGTAATCGTGAGAGTGACGACTAGGGCTCAGAGGAAATACATCGAGGATGTAATTGTGAGAGTGACGACTAGGGCTCAGAGGAAATACATCGAGGATGTAATTGTGAGAGTGACGACTAGGGCTCAGAGGAAATACATCGAGGATGTAATCGTGAGAGTGACGACTAGGGTTCAGAGGAAATACATCGAGGATGAAATCGTGAGAGTGACAACTAGAGCTCAGAGGAAATACATCGAGGATGTAATCATGAGAGTGACGACTAGGGTTCAAAGGAAATACATCGAGGATGAAATCGTGAGAGTGACGACTAGGGCTCAGAGGAAATACATCGAGGATGTTATCGTGAGAGTGGCGACTAGAGCTCAGACGAAATACTTAGGATGTAAATGTGACAGTAACGACTAGGGCTCAGACGAAATACATATGATGTTATCGTGGGAGTGACGACTATAGGGCTCAGAGGAAATACATCGAGGATGTTTTAGGTAGTCTACATTTCAATTGTCCGTCTGTAGATGTTGCTACCCCCTCCCTCATCATACCGCGCCTGACTTTGTTTACCAGTCTGTCTTTCTGGTCAGTGGTCAGTGATGCCCATCTAATTTTGTCTGTCCTGTATCGTCCTAACTGTTCAGTCAGTCTATATTGTCCCGTACTCATGATGGCTCCTCTGAGATCTTTGTATTGTACTTGAATAAGAGAATGTTCTGATTCTACAAAATCAACTAAGGGCTTTGACTTCCAATCTACTAAATGTTTCAAAATATGATTAATTGATTCACAATTATTGTTTGTCCATTGCTTTGGTGTGTTGCCTAATATTTGTGGTTCATTGACTTTTTCTTTTAATTGAGGTTTCAGTCTATTTTCAAAGTAATTACCGAAATCAGGAGAGACCGACTGGAGTTCGTCACTCCTTTCGTCAATGCCGGGTACAAAGCACGTGAGTCGAATCTGTGAATGTGTTCGTTATAGCTTTTTCATGGCCTATTACTGTCCCAATCACTAATTTACTAAGGTCAGTACCTGTCAGTTTGATTTTCAGATGTGAAAAAAAAGCACTGTACTCTCAAAGTCGCTGCTGTCGTGGACGAACATAGGTCCGAAAAAGAGCGGCGGTTCACCATTGTTTGGTTTTTCCAGAGACCTATATTACTAGTATATAGGTCTCTGGTTTTTCTAAAGATAAATGTTTAAAACAAGAAGCAGTCACGTGCAAGTCACACATGTTAAATGTCTTGTCAAAACTCCATACAGTTTGACCTGAACAGCACAAATTCTTAATATCTGTCAGTTGTTCGTCCGTATAGAGTATGACTGATGGGGTCTTACCATGGTCATGCAGTACCTGTCGTACCAAAGGATGTCCTTCACGAACCATGTCCTGCAAGTGTACAAAGTGGTCGGCTATGTTTTGCCGGTTTGTGAACTGTCCATTAGTCTTTCTCTTTTTCACTTTGTCATTCCGTTTCTTGTCCCTAACCTGTCTAGGATTAGTTGGTCCCGTCGAGTCGTCATATTTAAGGTTCAACTTTTGGTAAACGTCCAGCGGTTTCATAGTCTTGCCTAACTCATCCATTTCTGTCATGACTTGGTCGTCAGTCCTAACAAACCCGTCAGTCTGTTGTGAGTTGCCATGCGGCAATAATCCCGGAAACTTCCCCAAGTATTCAACTACAGCACAGTCTGTGTCCGATTGTCCCAATGAGCCTACCATGTCTACCTTTTCTTATGTCTTGTCTGCTTTCAGTGTGGTGTAATATCTTTGTAAAACTACAATCAAATCTTCAGGAGGGCTAGGTTGGGTATGTACTGTCGTTCTTTGTTCACAACCTTCTCTGTACAATCAGAGACATATATATATGTCTCTGGTACAATAAACCCCTTTCTGACAAAGATCTTTTTGAGTGACCCCGATTCTGTCTTTATGTATGTCGTCTTTGGAGAAACATTTCCGATACGAATTTTGATTGGTTGTAACAGAGACATATATACAGAGAGATTGGTAACTCTCTATTTGCCCTTGTGTTAACATAGTGGCCCCTGACGGTCGCTCGGTTCAGTCTTCACTTGACGCCATATTAGAGAAATCGTGAAAACCACACACATAATTATCGATAATTTCTATTTAAAATCATCACCAAGATCCAATTATGTGCTTTAATTTTATTAATATCAAAGTGCAGAAGTGTCATCAATATGAAATATATCACAATTTGCTGTCCAAAGTGTTTGTATTTTGAGTATGAAAGTCAACCTCGCCGCAGGAAAGATCGGCGGGAATCTCCAATTTTCGAAAAGTCCCTATGGGGTTTTCGAGAATACGGATAAATGACAACAATGTGCATGATCAATAAGACTATATCCCATAAGTATGATAGTTTTTGGTTAATGTGGTAACTTTTGTAGTGGCCTAAATAAAACGATGTGTTTTTTGTGTGCGTTTAAAATTGACGATGTTTTGGTCTGACGTATGTACGTAATGGCTGCTTAATTACAAACTTGGACATGTCGAATAGGACCCAATGGATTTTCGAAAATACGGATAAATGACAACAATGTGCATGATCAATAAGACTATATCCCATAAGTTTGATAGTTTTTGGTTAATGTGGTAACTTTTGTATACATAAAACGATGTGCTTTTTGTGTGTATTTAAAATGACGATGTTTTGGTCTGACGTAATGGCGGATTAACCAGAACATGTCGAATAAGTTCCAGTACATCGATACACACATGCGCAAAGCCCGATTTACCTGTGCTCGCGTGTGTTTGATAGGGGACAGGGCGCTCTCGATAAGGGATATGCTTGAGTGGTCACGAATAAAGGGAGCCACCACCTGTACGGGGAAATATCTCTCTATATATGTCTCTGGTTGTAAGGAATGAGAAACCCTCTCAATTCAAATATAAACAATGTGTTGTTTAATTCAAACAAAATATGAATCCCTTCTTTTCTTAGCAAAATGCAAGCTAAACTTACGTACAACCTGTAAAAGCATATATTCGGAACATTTTTGAGGTGCAAGGAAACCATACGCGTCAAATCACAGGCAATTACCGGCGCGTGCCAATTAAAACGCCTGAAATCACGGACACCTGTGATGCTGTGACAGGTGTGAAGAGCGGGATGACCGTAATTTCACACCTTGTACTTGATGTATGGAATCGAATTTATCATAAAAGTAAACCCTTTTTTACGAATAAACAGCCAAAAACCGTAACTTTTCACGGTTGAGTGCAGCGTACACAAAATCACACTCTGAAAAATGTAAATCGACGATTACTAAAGTTGTAGGAATAATTTCCATTTCATTTAAAATGTCCGATTTTTCAAATATTAATCAGGATTTATCAGAAAAAAGTGAGATTTATTCATTGAGCCGTTGTTGAGAAAAATAATAATATGTATATTCCTGGTACGGGGACCGATAAAACGACTTATTTTGAATAGAAATATTTCTTTTTTGTTTAAAAATGCATACGATATGTAATTTATATATTAAGTAAGATAAATAATCGTAGTGGAGTCCGTCTACCATTCTGGTACATGTACATGTAGATGTATCACCGGGTGCCAGACGTTTCGCCCCAATGTCACAATGTCCCATGCCACAATGTCCCAATTTTTTTTCCTAATGTCCCAAATTTCTGTCACAATGTCCCAAGGAGGGTGTCACAATGTCCCAAATTATTTGGGACATTGTGCCTGTCATTACCACAATGTCCCAAAATACCTTGCCATGACACGATTTGCTATGTTAAGCTTTAAAAATGTGATTTAGGATGAAACTACACATGCTGAAAGTGCGATTTTTATAGCGACCTTAGTTTTAGAGTAATTGCGATTTTTCTCAAAATACACCCCTGAAGCCCAAAGCCGTTGACTTTGTTTCGGTGACCCCTGACCTATGACGTCACAGGTTTAACGGGATCAGAGCCGCCACATAGGAATATATAGACACAAACGTGAACACGTGCCTGCAATTAATGCGAATTAGACAACAATAATGTAAGTGCTTAATAAACTTTTGATATATATTTGGGAATTAGTTAATAACAAGTGCTACTGAAACCAGGGAAATATAATTTTCTGTTATAACGGGCCAAATACAACGTTTATCATCTTACTAATTATCTATTATAACGGGTCGTATATAACATGTGAAATCTGAATAATTTTCTATTTAACAGGGTCGTTGTAACATGTATAACATTTGAATAACGGGCCGTTTATAACATGTACCGACTTACATCATATAGCCTTTATTATGAGGGCATTTCCGGGTTGTTACATACCAATATTGATTTCGGTTATAATACTTCTAGTAATAGAAGTTTAAAATGCAATTCATACATGATGTGAAATAAATGCTGAACATTTTGAATTTTAACCAGCCAAAACAGTAATGGATACGTTGCAAACCACTTGAAGATACCGCTATTTGTGATTTTCGGATAATTGTCCGAAATTTATAAAACTTGTCCATGAAAGATCAGTAACTCCCAAACAAGATTCATTGGGTAAATTTTCGACATCGTGGGTATATGAATGAGCCAACTTAGGCTAATTATTCTATAGGCAAACCTTTGAGGTACGAGGGAAAACGAAACTCACTGAATTCCAAAAATAATGTGTTTGATTTCAACAACTTGAAAATGTATTCCCTACGAATCAAGTTCAATTTACGTACAACCTGTAAAAGCATATCTTCGGAACTTTTTTGAAGTGCATAGAAACCAATCGCGTCAACTCACAAGCAATTATCGGCGCGTGCCGATTAGCACACCAGAAATCACAGACACCTGTGGTGCAGTGACAGGTGTGACGAGCTTGTTGACCGTAATTTCACACCTGGTAATTGTTTAGCGGTATACTAACCCACTCAATTTCAATATCAATTTCTTTATTGACTTGAAAACTTGACTGTAGGCCATACGGCCCATAAGTACATATTATAAACAAAACAATACATGATAATGGCATAGAACAGCAATGCTACAGTACAAATACAAAGTGGAGTACGGATTAAAGATATAAAGATCGGATTTTGTTTGCTTCAAATATAAATTTGCCTAAGCGACTTAATTCTTTGATATTTTGTACACTTAATAACTGTATTAATTTGAACATTGAAGGCTTTTGCCAATAGTATTTCTTAATGAGGCGTCTTCTTAAATTGGCCACTCAAACTTGAGAATTCCTAATTCTCCGAACATGTTTGCATATTTTTTAAAGTCCTGTTTTAAGAGAAGACATGACTTTCGACACACAATCACAAGGGTCTCCATCACTTCAAGATAATTACACAATTACAAAAAGAAAGAATTAATAATTAAAAAAAATAAGAAAAATAAATAATAAAAAAAAATCATACACGAAAATCATTGCGAGTTTATAAGTTTTAGCATTAATTATGATTAGTCACGATGAACCAAATTTTATGTTGTTTTTTTTTATCATAAAAGAACGGAGCTAAAATTATGGTTTTTATAAGTACGTATGCTATGTACCTGTACATAAACTATCAATAATATTATAATTGTTGCGAAGCACTTTTATATAATTCCACTGACAACGATCGATGACATGTAAAATAAGGGATAAAATCTGTATATGTAACCAGTGTTCCAGCTAGGATTTCAAAAGGGCAGGTCACTGACCCCAAAAAAGGGCACTTTTGTACGCGATTTCAGATTTTTAGGGCATATTACATGTTGCATACATTGAAACGGTATAATACGTGTTAGATGACAAATATGCCAAAATGTGTTGTTTTTGCAAGGTGATTACAATATTACTGCATTCATATTTTTTTCTTAATTGGTTCTAGTAATAATGTATTGGGGCATCCAGTAAACATATGGGTTTGTTTTTGATGTGTAATCATTAAGTGTCTGTATAATATTGGAAATAAATTGAAAAGAACCTTACTTTTATGAATTTAAATTGCTAAAACTCGAGGGTCAGCTAGATGTTATAGTATATTAAATATGCTTTACTTCTCCAGATTTGTCTTCCACTTTAATAATTATGTTTGTAAAGTCCATTCAGCCTCATTTCAAGAATGATCTACCAGTTAATTAATAATTGTATCTTTTTGTAACCATTGAAATTTCATCATTGTTTTCTTTCAGAATTCAGTTATGCCCATGAGCTTGAATGGAATTTACAGTCTAAAAATAAATTAAAAAACAAAAGTTTAACATTAAAACTAAATTTATTAACAGTGTATCAATGAAAACATTACCTTACAACAATATTTTAATCAACAGTACGTTGTAGGTTCCAACACTGGTTTTTATACGGAAGAGATTTAGTCTATTGTAGATCATGATGATTATAATATATTACTTTCTGAATTAAGTGTCCTTCATGACTAAAAGCGGGTCTTGTATAGAATACAACCCACAAGTTTACTGTACGTGTGTGTCGTCTTGTCTCACAAACCAGAGTATCCAGAACTGTTGTATTGTTGGTATGTTTATTTGAATATTAATTTACGAATAAAATGGCGCATTATTTTATTAAAAACTGTTGATGCCGTGTTCCTTTTTATAGTAATGAGTAAGAAATGGTAAACACATAACTAATATACATTTATTGGTGATTGACCGATTATTACATCTGTCTGTGTTACCCAAGCGTCCATTTCACAAAAAAAAAAAAAAAAGCTCAAACTGATATTGATGGATTCCGACTTCTTGTCGGCAATATTCGCCAAAGTCATCAACCTCAAATCTCATATCCAGATCGTATTCAGACATGTCTGTGTTGCTACTGTTCACACTGTCGTCTTTTCTACTGGCCACCATTTCAGTTTCTCTGTTAACCTGTGACGTCATAGACTGAAGAGTGACCGACCGATACGCTGATTAGCAGTCGACCGAGAGGTGCAAATCGCGTACTTCGATGTGCGATATCTCGGCACTCTGCCGACCGATTTTGATGCGGTTTGCGACATTCTTAGTTGGTGATTACATAGAATAACATATTTGGATATCGTTTTTCGTTCCAGGGTACACTTTAAATGGCAACAAGGGCCCAATGGGCCCAAATCGCTCACCTGCAATGCAGTGATCTTTTCATATATGGATCCTGCAGTTATTTGAAAGCATGCTACAGGACCAATATAATAATGTCTCTCTGCACTTTGGCTTTTCACTAAAAGTCATTTAAAGATTTAAGCATACTTGATCGACGTGACCTTGAATGTGAGTCAGGGTCATTCATTTGAAAAAACTTGGTAGCCCTTTACCCCAGCATTTTACAGACCCAATATCAACTCCCTGGGACTCTTGGTTATTGAGAGGAAGTCGTTTAAAACATTTTAGCCTTTTTGATTCCTGTGACCTTGAATGAAAGTCAAGGTCATTCATTTGAACAAACTTGAGAGCCGTTCACCCCAGCATGCTACAGGCCAAATATTAGGTCTCTGGGACTGTTGGTTATTGAGAAGTCGTTTAAAGATTTTAGCCTTTTTGGCCCCTGTGACAGTGAATGAAGGTCAAGGTCATTCATTTGAACAAACTTGGTAGCCCTTCACACCAGCATGCTACAGACCCAATATCAACTCCCTGGGACTGTTGGTTATTGAGAAGAAGTCATTTAAAGATTTTAGCCTTTTTGACTCCTGTGACCTTGAATGAAGGTCAAGGTCATTCATTTGCACAAAAATGAGAGCCCTTCACACCAGCATGCTACAGACCCAATATCAACTCCCTGGGACTGTTGGTTATTGAGAAGAAGTCATTTAAAGATTTTTGCCTTTTTGACTCCTGTGACCTTGAATGAAGGTCAAGGTCATTCATTTGAACAAAACTGAGAGCCCTTCACCACAGCATGCTACAGGCCAAATATTAGGTCTCTGGGACTCTTGGTTATTGAGAAGAAGTCGTTTAAAGATTTTAGCCTTTTTGACTCCTGTGACCTTGAATAAAGGTCAAGGTCATTCATTTGAACAAACTTGGTAGCCCTTTACCCCAGCATGCTACAGACCTAATATCAACTCCCTGGGACTCTTGGTTATTGAGAAGAAGTCGTTTAAAGATTTTAGCCTTTTTGATTCCTGTGACCTTGAATGAAGGTCAAGGTCATTCATTTGAACAAACTTGGTAGCCCTTTACCCCAGCATGCTACAGACCCAATATCAACTCCCTGGGACTCTTGGTTATTGAGAAGAAGTCGTTTAAAAATTTTAGCCTTTTTGATTCCTGTGACCTTGAATGAAGGTCAAGGTCATTCATTTGAACAAACTTGGTAGCCCTTCACCCCAGCATGCTACAAACCCAATATCAAGTCCCTGGGTCTTTTGGCTATTTAGAAGAGGACGTTAATTTTGTTTTTAGCATATTTGACCCCTGTGACCTTGAATGAAAGTCAAGGTCATTCATTTGAACAAACTTGGTAGCCCTTTACCCCAGCTTGCTACAGACCCAATATCAACTCCCTGGGACTCTTGGTTATTGAGAAGAAGTCGTTTAAAGATTTTAGCCTTTTTGACCCCTGTGACCTTGAATGAAGGTCAACATTATTCATTTGAACAAACTTGGTAGCCCTTCACACCAGCATGCTACAGGCCCAATATTAGGTCTCTGGGCCTTTTGGCTATTTAGAAGAAGTCGTTTGAATGGAAAAGTTGACGCCAGACGGACGGCCGGACGCCGGACGCCGCGCCACGGCATAAGCTCACTTGCCCTTCGGGCAGGTGAGCTAAAAATTAACAGGTCATACATGTTCCATGAATATATGTCTCTGATAATAGCGACCATCTTATATCATAATTCTACTTTTTTTCGTATATGTTTTCGTATAACTAGTTATTTCGTAATATTTATAAACCTATCGTTAGCTGTGCGGTTTACATCGCACAGTTGTGCGGTTTGTATCGCACATCGCACATTTGTGCGCACGATGTCTGCACATGTGCGCACAATGTTTTTGGAATGTTGTGCGATCACACAACTGTATTGGGTCTCCATGGAAATTTTGTTCGTGTTTTACCTTCGTTTTGTCGGCTTTGTGTTAGAATGAACTACGGTTTCGTGTTCATGTCGGAGTCAATGAAAAAATAACAAAGGATGATTATCTAATACCACTGAAAATATTTATTACATCTCTGGAGTACGGACCGTTACATGTACAGCCCTATAACATTGATAAACACATTGTTTCCATAACAACATAACGCTGCATGCAGTAACACCTGAAAAGTAGCCATAACAATACCGTACTATTGTTAAAACTTTCATTGTTATATTAGACAGGTAATCCTTCTAATAATCGTTTACCAATTATACAACAATGCATATACAGTAAAACTTCTATACACGTCACTTCCGGTGTCGTCAGACTTCCAGTCCTTATGCCCTTACTATCATACAAAATGATGTAGGCGGTAAACAGAGCACATTAATACAAAGACTTGTTCACATACACTTTTCAGCAGTAACCTTATTTTTACTATTTTCACGCTTGAAGCATCCTCTACACAGAGACCTATATACTAATTATAGGTCTCTGCTCTAAATTATGATTGGGTTGATGATAATTTCTCTACAATATTTGATATGGCATGTATTGATGGTGCCAATATTATAACTTTGCTAATCCGCTTTGATGGAAGCACTCCGCTAAATTATGATTGCAATAATGGTGACTTCTCCAAAATATTTAATATCGTTTTGATGGTGTCTAAATATAAGTTTGCTAATCCACTTTGATTAGGTTCTTGTCAAAAAAACAATCATTTGCAGTAGCTTTTCATGACTTAGGAAAAGGAAGTTAATTTTATGTAATAAAAATAAAAAGATTCTAATTTCTATCAATGATAGTTAACAAAGTAATATACCAGAAGATTTCACTGTATGGACTGTGAATTTGATCAGTAAACAAGTAAACTAAAGCTTTTTTCGGAAGATGCTATTTTCCCCAATTAAACTATAACCTGGCCCTGAAATTACCGTTGGACCCAAAAAGCAAGTCTAGGTAAACAATTTTATTGTGGCAGCATTATATGTATATACAATCTGTGTGCTTCAGGAACTAATTACAGCCTACATAAGTTTCCAAGAGGAAATATGAGCCATGAACTATTCAGCCTACATCGGAAATGATGGCGGTATATAAAAGTTTAACTGTATATGGAATATCAATAATACAAAATTGTATATACTTCACAGATACAGCATCATGTATAGTAGATATATACTACAGCTATAGGTGTAGGTACAACACTGTTATGTCTACCATATAACAATTTAACAGCGTTGGCCAAGTTCATATCACAAATGGCAGGCAAATGTAAGTTAATTAATGCGTGCTTTGTCAATAACCATATCAAATAACATGCAGCTTAATTTAAATAATATCAAAATGTCATATCCATCAAAGAACTTAATTTATTGATCTTTTCTCCTGTTTCATCTTTTCATTCTATATGGATTTGAATGTATTTATAATTAATTTATTACAATTTAGTTCTTTTTTCCCCCAAATATTTCTTCTGGCATGAGCACAAACCTGTTACATCTATACTTCATACAAAACTCTGAATTTATAATTAAATTTTCTGTTTCTCCACCTCACACCATGATGTAACATTAGAGGATGTGGGGGATGGGTTGATAGAACAATAATCCAGGTGCGTTCATATCCATATGAATGCTGCTACAGTAGGCTAATACACACTTGAAACTGCTGCTTGTGATTTGTAAGTTTCCATAAAGATTTGGTGGTACATTGTAGTTCTTTACAAGTACTGCAACATCTGAGAGGTGATAACGGCCCTCATGGTCACAGAAACATGTTGACTGCAGACAATAGCAATGTTATGGTTGTTGCGCGTTTCTTTATTTAGTAGCTATAGACAGAACTGTGTTATTAATATGTTAATATATTTATTTACATGGGGTTCTGTATGCTTCTTCTGATGTAGGAAAATGTCTGCGAAACAACAATATATGATAGTCAAAGTTAAAAGGCTTTGAAATTAAAGTGAAATCCACCAATACAATGAATATCTATTAGTATGATTTTAAAATGACATATAGCACTATAAAATATCTCACCAAATAAACAAGCCTGAAGATCAGATGTTTAAATAAAGTAACATAAACATAGAAAAAACAAGGGTAGCAAATACTGGACCTAGTGTTCATCACATATACACACATCAATACCTGAAATCATTCACAGATGTCTGAATATTTGTGACAGTTACCCAAGTTAGATTAAATTTCAACATTTCTTTTATAATCATATTGCTGTTAATATTTCTACAGTAAAATATGTTCATTCCCGTAACTCTCAAATGACAATGTTGTTTTTGTTACAAGTGATGTAAAATGTTTACCCGTCCATTTACCAATCATATGGCTATTACGCTCTGTCTCGTAGGAACAAGTAAAAGGGTTAATTTAAAGTGACTGTAACTGTAGATTTCATACTCTCATCATCAAACAGTGATTTCCTCTTAGTAAATGGCTCTTATAAATAGTAAAATGGGTTGAAGATTGAGTGATGCATGGTCCTATATGAAATGATTCTATAAATATGTGTTGACAAGTTTTATAAGAACACAGTTAACGTCAGTTAATATTTGTAAAGAATTCTAAACAGAGAAAGCTAATGAGGGAGTCAAGTGCAGGTAGGTGCGAGTGAGAGTCGAGTGAGAGTCGAGTGATGTGCGAGTGAGAGTCGAGTGAGAGTTGAGTGAGGGTCGAGTGAGAGTCGAGTGATGTGCGAGTGAGAGTTGCGTGAGGGTCGAGTGAGAGTCGAGTGATGTGTGAGTGAGAGTCGAGTGATAGTTGAGTGAGGGTTGAGTGAGAGTCGAGTGATGTGAGAGTTGAGTGAGGGTCGAGTGATGTGTGAGTGAGAGTCGAGTGAGAGTCGAGTGATGTGTGAGTGAGAGTCGAGTGATAGTTGAGTGAGGGTTGAGTGAGAGTCGAGTGATGTGAGAGTTGAGTGAGGGTCGAGTGATGTGTGAGTGAGAGTCGAGTGAGAGTCGAGTGATGTGTGAGTGAGAGTCGAGTGAGAGTTGAGTGAGGATCAAGTGAGAGTCGAGTGATGTGCGAGTGAGAGTCGAGTGAGAGTCCAGTGATGTGCGAGTGAGAGTCGAGTGAGGGTCCGCACAGCATACTGGTTATATATACATACTTGTTTGTAGGACCTACCGAATCGTAATGTTATTGTTTTTGCACTGATTTTGGTATTTACAAAACACGGCTGCGGACACTTTTAATTTTCATTATTAAGGAAAAGTCAATTATTAGTTTTATGATTGTTGCACCTGATAATATTTTCCAATAATGATTTTTACAGTTAAAGTCACTTTAAACTACGTTGTTACGAGTTCTAGATTGTCAATGTTTCATGCCAATGTAGAAAACCCCTAACAAACAGTACCTATCAACTGTCCTGAGAGTACCTATCAACTGTCCTGAGGTCTTTGTTCCCCATTATCTAATAAATATTGATTTCTTTGCAAGCCAAATCACGCAAAAAGACATTTCTTGCATTTTAAAATGTATCAACAGATATTTTATTTTAAAAATGATTCAAAATGTTAAAATGATTAATAAGATAATGAAAAGATCAATGGGGTAATTAGTCTTCATTTGAAGGAACAATTTGATTTTCATAAATCTTTAAAAAAATATTGATCACTCCATGTAAAATCGTTGTTGGTAGCATTATCTCGGTAAAGCACATTCAAGGACCACACTTCGGATCATAATGTAGTGTAGACTTTTCCTGAGGTAGATGAGCAAGCAAATCGATTCTCCAAAGTATCAGACAAGTTTAACAAAAACAGACTGTTTAGACATCCGTTAACATCCTGTATTTAACGCTTATATAGTCAACGGATTCACTACTGGAACAACACCATCGTCCATTCTCATGGAAAATGTCAATGCCTACAATATTTGAGTTTTGTTGAAAACAAATAGTTTTAAAACAGAATGTGTTGGTCTACCAAAAGTTCATATATATATATATATAAACATAAGAAAAAGAAATCTGTCTGCGAAGGTTAACGTATAAACCCCCCCCAAAAAATCCAAGACTTTACCGCTGCGCCTTTATGCCCTCTTATGTAGACTGCCCGAAGAAGTCTGAGAGGGCAGAAAGGTCTAGCGGCAAAATCTTAGTTTTTTGTTGTTATTTTATTTATATATTAATCGGAGGTCACATACAGTACCAGATATATCGCAGGCTTCATGCAGCTTCATCTAACTCAAAGATGCTAAGAGTGATAGTTTTCATATATCCAACTCTACATGGACACAGACTTTTTTCTCAAAATTTATATATATATATATATATAAAGTAAGCAATTTCAATGATCTTTGTCATGTGACAATATTGGATACCACTGTCAAGTATATAGTACCACATACCCACACCCTGTCAACAAGACAGCTCTCACAAAACCTTTAGTAGTCACTACACGGTCTATACATTTTTTTTAACAATTATAATGAGGACCATTTTTTCTAAGATACATATCCTTTCCTAAAACATACTAATGAGTATTGGAACTGTTTTAAATTTGATTGAAGTTTTAAAGTTAAAAGTGTTATAGATTTTGATAAATATGTTATGTATTTTCTACTTTTTCAAAACATCCTAACTGATGAAGCTATCTATTCCACAACTTGAGGTCACCTGCCAGCTGTGGCAGGTTTCAGCTTTATCTAACTCAAAGATGCCAGGAGTGATTGTTTATGTTTTTTGAATTATGCAAAGTTTATTCAAACTAGGTTCCAAAACATCAATTTTATCATTTGAGCCGTGACTTTGCATGTGCTACTATGTTAAAGAATAGCAATTACATTATACACTAACTTTATTTTGAGATTGTGATAAATTTTGGATTTTACCTAGATTTGTATGACGGGTGACGTCAGAAGATGCTTACTCTTCTGGAGTACCTGGTCCGGTCATCCTGGTACTCTTTCAGAATATTTTTTGTTTGTTTTTGCCCTCCTTTAATCCATTTTGAGTTCGAAATCATATCGGTATTCTTCATTGTTCTTCTATTAACGATGATCATTTAGGTATTCAGATGACCAAGGGCTATTACAAGTATACTGTACGGAACAGAACAATATAAACCTGACCAATTAACCTATTGATCAGATGCCAATAAATAATAATTATTTAAACAGAAGATTCTACTTTATGTTGAAATGCAAACTGTATTGTATTTAATAAAACGGAAAAATCTACTTGTTTATAATGTCTAAAGAGTATATATACTGGGAAAGATATTTTAATTATAGACATATCATCTGGTGTCTTCGATATCATTGTTCTTTATCTAGGCATATTTAACATTGCATAATTCGCATGGTATCTAGATATTTCAATATTACTTACTACCAAAGGCTACTTATAGAAAGAAAGAGGCCAAAAGAACCTGTTTCACTGGCTTGTTTCTACCCGACCTAATTAACTATTTTTTCATGACAAGTGATATTTAAAGTATATATTAATATTAACCATTTTATCAATAAAAAGATTTCTCTTATCTATATATAAGAATTTTTGTTTTTAAATTCTTGCAAATCATGTGAAAATAATTATTATAAGTATTTAACTATTGTCATGTATAGGCCGGACAAGAGATGTATACACAATATACAGAGCATGTAACAACAGGTCGTACTGACAACTATATAAAATATACCCTCTACACTAGTCTCTGTACAATCTTATATACATCAGCACTTTCCATATATAGCTTTATCATTTCCAAGAACATTGTGATTTTGACAATTTTACTTCTTTGTCGAGAATATATTCACACACACATTTAAAAACATTATAGAACTCTCACCATTACACAGCGCGTATACACACACATTTTCACTCCTACATTATACATCAGATTTCAATTAATATAACATTCTCACACACAATATATGAGCAATTTTCATGTTGGAAAATTATAATGGAATTAAATTCTAGAAATAACCAAAATTAGAAAAACAAGATATAAACAGCTTTGAAAATGAATTGATATTTTATAAGCATGCACAATCTGATATATATATATTTAAAAATATCCATTGATAATGAAGTGATTCAATGTGAGTGACATAATAACTTAAGCAATATCTTATAAATGTTATGGTACAATAATAACTCGTAAAATGCCATCAACTATGCCAACTTCTTGTGTGTACATGTACACAACTGTATCAAAACAAATCGCTGGCAATCCTCTTGTATAGGAACGCCTTTATATATAGGAAAATCAAATCAATAACGACCAAATTCTGTAAATTTTAATCATGTTTAAAAACCTGAATCCTACATGTATGTTAATCTTATTTAAAATTCCTTTACATTTTGAGTGCAGAGCCAACTTTTTCCTTGCTTCACTTTCAACTTGTTTGAAAATAAAAAGTCTGTAGCACAATTTTATATGCTACAAATATTGGTAGAGGGCGTTTTACTCTATTTTCATTTCCTTGGAATGCCCATGAAAATATTTCAGATAAAAGAATTAATTCTAAACATTTTTATGCAGGGCCTATTTCCGAGGATTTGTTTGGGGCAAGTAATGAGGCCAATTCCCTTTTGAAAATATTTCGATACAAACTATTTTAAAACAATTTGTAATATTTTCCCCTGAAAATGTCCTTGTCACTCAACTATTTCGGATTTTCCTTGCCAAAATAATGCAAAAAAATCCCCTGCCTCATCAGTGAAAAAATCAGTTAGGTTTATGCAGTGGTTGATGTTTAAAATTGTCAACAAAACAATAGCACTATTCATTGGACCTTAGATGGCCTTACTCAGATATACAGCATATCTTGGCCACCAAGTCTAGCACATCACTAAAGGATTGTAAATATCTTTAAAATAAAACATAAAAATTTCTTCGTGTAAAAATTTAAAACCCATAGCACTTAATCATGGAATATATAGTCTGAAGTCAGAATACAGTTGCACTACATGCTGTAAAAAAAAAAAAAAAATGATACTTTCAAAAAGAGCACAATCGACTTACCCGGTATACCCATTATTGCTGTATCCTTTTCTACAGTGAGAAACTTCTACAGCTGTCCGTGTTTCTACAGCTGTCCTTGTTTCTACAATGAGAAACTTCTACAACTGTCCGTGTTTCTACAGTGAGAAACTTCTACAGCTGTCCTTGTTTCTACAGTGAGAAACTTCTACAGCTGTCCGTGTTTCTACAGTGAGAAACTTCTACAGCTGTCCGTGTTTCTACAGTGAGAAACTTCTACAGCTGTCCGTGTTTCTACAGTGAGAAACTTCTACAGCTGTCCATGTTTCTACAGTGAGAAACTTCTACAGCTGTCCTTGTTTCTACAGTGAGAAACTTCTACAGCTGTCCATGTTTCTACAGTGAGAAACTTCTACAGCTGTCCTTGTTTCTACAGATGTCCTTGTTTCTACAGTGAGAAACTTCTACAGCTGTCCGTGTTTCTACAGTGAGAAACTTCTACAGCTGTCCTTGTTTCTACAGATGTCCTTGTTTCTACAGTGAGAAACTTCTACAGCTGTCCGTGTTTCTACAGTGAGAAACTTCTACAGCTGTCCTTGTTTCTACAGTGAGAAACTTCTACAGCTGTCCGTGTTTCTACAGTGAGAAACTTCTACAGCTGATCTTGTTTCTACAGTGAGAAACTTCTACAGCTGTCCTTGTTTCTAGTGAGAAACTTCTACAGCTGTCCATGTTTCTAGTGAAAAACTTCTACAGCTGTCCTTGTAGAGTCATACCCTACATAAATAGTTTGTTATAATGATATAAGGACTGAAATGTATTCAGTAAAATAAACAACATTTATACTATACATACCCAAGTCTGCACGCCCTGAGGGTTAGCAAACATGAACACAAAATGACACAAACCAATCAACCACAAGTTGATGCTTATAAGACAGACTTTGTAATCCATCAGTTTCAGGAAATGTTTTAACAAAGATTGGTTGTTATTATTTCTTAAAATACAATAATAGAACAAGAATGCAGGTTAAAATTAAAACAGATAAATTTATATATATACCATTAAAATTCAGATTTATTTCCTGGACATCAGGATCTGCTGCAGCAGATGTAACAAGATGGCGGTTTACAGTTTATCAAAAATGGAACCCGTTCAACAGGGGTGTGGACAAAGTCCAAGACCTTCCATCTGTATAATCTCAAAATCTCCAACAATTCTAGCTTTAGATATTGACAGTACATGTAGTAACATGTAAACAATCACAATATGCTTCAAATTTTGCAGTCAGGATTAGAAAAATAAATGTTTTTGCTGAAAACAGTACATCTGTGAGTTACAAGGCAATCCTGTTCTAATATTGTTACTAACACTGTGCTGGAATGAAATCTGACAGCGGATTTAATTGATGACCAAGTTGATGTTAACTGACCGCGGATTGAATTGATGACCAAGTTGATGTTAACTGACCGCGGATTGAATTGATGACCAAGTTGATGTTAACTGACCACGGATTTAATTGATGACCAAGATGATGTTAACTGACCACGGATTTAATTGATGACCAAGTTGATATTAACATCTGATGTAGCATCATGTAACATCTAAAGGACCTAAACTGTGTGAAAAATGGTCCGAACAAACTCTTGTGTACGAGGTAGATTTGAAGTTTTTGTGGCTTATTGCAAACCTAAGTTGTCTTCTCATAGATTGCCAGGTAGGATTCCTACTGTAGGAAGTCGGTATAATTTAACTGGTATTTCAAATAATTCTATTTTTCCAGGATAGTTTGCAGCATTCTGGCATAGCATAGTGGTGAAAGTAAAGATATATACCTGCCCCAAAGAACAAAAACCCTCTCACTGTACCCAAATCCCTGCACTTTTTTACTTCTTTTGAAGAGCATATGCAACGATCCTACCATTGGCCGTAATTTGACGGAGGCTGAATAACGAAAGAAGAAGAACTCTTTTGGTAAGATTGACAATGTCTGTAGGGGAAAGTCCAACATATGTAATGCAGAGTTCACAAGTACAATGATATACAGTCAACTTCCAATATAACAATGTTCAAGGAACAGCAAAATTTCGGAATCAACAAGAAAACTTCAAATCAGGATTTGCATCACTATATATGACCCCGTAATTTTAACTGAAACAACCAAGTCTGCAATAATGAAACAACAAAGTGATTTTCTAGTCCCTAATTCCCATTGTTACCTCTAATGACAAAACAACTGTGCACATTTCTATCATCAATGACAAGCTGTTCATTTGTCTTGTAAGAGCATCAATAGCTATGTAGTCGTCGGAGCAAGGTCATCTGTGAAATATACTTCAGCCGACCTGAACTGTATTGAGTTGCTTTTATCATAAATTTATGGTGTAGACACCAAAGGGTTTAGAAATGCATTGACTGTTCACAAAAAATATGAATTTTTAAAGCAGTGTTTGGAGGGACATTACCTAAAACAAAAGTAGGTTGTTCGAGGAAAGTGGGTTTCCTTGCGTATGCAAATGCTGACGATCTCAATCCCACCCGCCGCCCCCTTTTTATTGTAGTATTAATATCATTGTATTTGTAAGCAAGAATTACATGTAAGTATATGTGTCGCTCGTCCCACTTTGTTAGTATGGGAAGTTTTAAGCAAACTTTTAAAACTGTATTTGTGGAAAAATGGAGGACAATCCCAAAGGTCATCAAAATCTTGTAGATGTTGGAGAAAAGCAATTAAGTACATTAAATTAAATTAAATGTATGTTATAATTTCAGACTGTCTTTTTACCATTATTGATCTCAAACCTGGCAACCAGGTAAAACAAAATCCAGATATTACCAAGTGTATTTCACCGTCCCCAGAAACATGTTATAAACCAAGGTGACTGTAACATCTTGTAATCCAATATGACTAAAACATTCCTATACTGCAACATTTAGCTAAACTAATTGATTTCCAAAAAGGATTACAGAAAACAATATTAGGCAAATGTTAATCTGTTCCGATGGTGTGAAGTTTTCCTACAAAGTTTTTCTTTGATATTCTGATAATTGTTATGTTCTGTTACAGACATTTAGCTATCACTGAGGAAAACACACATTCATCTACAACAGAATTACAATTAAGTAAGTAGAAAACAAGAAAAATGTAGTTTTTAAATTAGATAGAAAATTGGACTGACTACTGCCGATCTGTCCTACGTGTCTTACTGGTAATTGTATCGTGCCCGAGGGAGAAGTAGAATCCCACATCAACAGCATGGTCTAGTTAGAAACTTATAGACATAAACATTCTGTAGTTTGAGAATATGTTGTGTTTCGATTCTCTCAAAGCTGACCTTATTGAAGAATTTTACACATGTTATGTTTGGCATTATTACTTATCTATTGATTTTCCAGTCAATTTCTGTATAGCGTTTTATATCAGGTTAATTTTTCACAGGAAATTTTTTGTATGATAATATTTCCTAGTATCAGTCTTTTGAAATATCAGATGTAAACAGATTCTTTTATTAAATTAGGGTTCTTTTATCATCGTGGCTTATATTGATGCAAACTACCAAGTCAGCATGCAATACCATCTTGTGGTATTTGAAATCTGAGTTCTGAATTAGCTGTATATACATATTATATGCACAGATTAAAATTTTCATTATAAAAATTACTTCCTCTTAATGTCACATTCCACATAATATCACATTACCCTGCCAATGATACATTACAATAAGAGGTTATTTTAATCTTTGACTTTTAAGGATCTTGTAATAAAACCAAATCATGAATTAACACAGAGGTAGTCCCTGATATACAACATTCACTAACAAATTTGTTGTGTGAGCACAACTAAACAAACTTCACTAACCCGAATGGCTGGACTGCCCTAGGCCCTCAATAGTGAAAAAGTGTACCCTGATGGGCCGCTCTAAGTCCTCTGTAGTGAAAAAGTGTACCCTGATTTCTACTCAAAGTTTTCTGATAGAAACATTCCTAAAAATCTGCTTATTAAGAAAATTAAGACAGAAAATATCAAAATTTCAAATAAATTTGATGAGATCTAAAGCTGCCAGCTTAAAACAAGGTTTATTGTATGATAATGATGGCTAAATGATATTTAATCATAGAATATTAAGAATTTTACTGGTTCTCAATTTTAATTTTATGGTAGCTGAACGTTATGAATAATTGAGGTAACAAACTAATTTTAAGGAACGTTTCCACGAACAGCACACAACCTGTGATGTTTGTATGAGCAAGTAATTGTACACAGAAAATCATAAAAAATACACAAAAATATTGTCACAAACATAAGGTCACAAAAAACAGATCAACATTCACAATGCACCAAATACAACTAAATCCTCGAATCTCTGAGTATTCATTTTGTCCTTGCTTGAAACCATTTGAGCACGAGAGGATTATCTCCCTTGGAATCACTTCCTCGTAATATTGAAACTTGCACCATATTTACATGATTATAGATGATCCTTTGTAAATAAATCAAGGTAGATAACTCCAGTAGAATATGTTCACTATAACAACAACCCTGAAATTCCTGCCACATAACAATGCCCCCTTCACGCATACAGATGTTCCTTTACATTGGTGGTTTAGCTTCCTACAGCTCAGCATTGACCGTTGTAAATATCGTCCTTACAACAGGTATCTTACTATCTCGCATGTTGACATCTCTGAAAGCCTTGAACGGTCAACATCCATGGACGGCCTTGAGAGGTTAATCTCCACGGACGGCCTTATGAGTCAACATCCATACATGACCTTGAAAAGGTCATCACCACAGATGCCTTTAAGAGGTCCACCTTCTGTTATCATTCAATGGATGCTGAACTAAAGCAGCCTGGCATTACGCTAGAGAATCCATGTGTCAGCAGGTCTCATTCTGTATATAAATGTCTTTGACAACCGGAGGCATAAGATTGTCCTCAATTGGTAATACGTTCAGCATTTTGGAATGCTCGAGGCTGATGTTGCGCAGATCAGAGAGAAGAAGAAGGTACTTGGCTAAGGCACAGCCCCCTCGACATCGCTTCTTCGCTTCATATTCATTTAAGGCATCCACATAGACCTTCTGTATCTGCTCCACTAAGTCTTTGTTACCCAGACCTTGCCTATCCGCTGAAATCACAAATTTGTTTACATAAATCAGTATATAGAGAAAATCTTTTGAAAACTTGGTTCTCTTGGGTAACATACTAAAGATCATCATTGGTTTTAGTTGTTAAAATACAGTAAACCATCGGTCATTTGGTTTGTTTGGTTTGTTTTTGTTAAACGTCCTATTAACAGCCAGGGTCATTTAAGGAAGTGCCAGGTTTTGGAGGTGGAGGAAAGCCGGAGTACCCGGAGAAAAACCACCGGCCTACGGTCAGTACCTGGCAACTGCCCGCGGTAGGTTTCGAACTCGCAACTAGTGATAAAGTGTCGGGACATCTTAACCACTCGGCCACCGCGGCCCCTGACCAACCATGAACAACAATGTATGATGAGCTATTTTAACTCAACACACCAATGGATGATGAGCTATTTTAACTCAATTTAACACACCAATGGATGATGAGCTATTTTATCTCAACACACCAATGGATGATGAGCTATTTTAACTCAACACACCAATCGATGATGAGCTATTTTAACTCAACACACCAATGGATGATGAGTTATTTTAACTCAACACACCAATGTATGATGAGCTATTTCAACTCAACACACCAATCAATGATGAGCTATTTTAACTCAACACACCAATGGATGATGAGCTATTTTAACTCAATTTAACACACCAATGGATGATGACCTATTTTAACTCAACACACCAATGGATGATGAGCTATTTTAACTCAACACACCAATGTATGATGAGCTATTTCAACTCAACACACCAATGGATGATGAGCTATTTTAACTCAACACACCAATGTATGATGAGCTATTTTAACTCAACACACCAATGGATGATGAGCTATTTTAACTCAACACACCAATGGATGATGAGCTATTTTAACTCAATTTAACACACCAATGGATGATGAGCTATTTTAACTCAACACACCAATGGATGATGAGCTATTTTAACTTAACACACCAATGGATGGTTTAAATAGTAGATAACAACTCTTCCAGGTATTGTTTGTTAGACATAGAAACCAGGTGAATATTTACAAATGTTTGATATATTTCACATCCACATTACGTACATTATCATTAAAAATCTAATGTCATAGAAATACATTTGTTATCTTCAAAATAAATCTGCAACTGTATAACATGAAATGTTTGTGTGTAGTTTCTTTCATGGAATAGAGCTTTCTGATTATTTCATGGGTACAATTCATTCTACAGTATTCTTTGCATTTGTATTCAAGATTCCATATAGCAACTACAATGGCAATGAAAGTTTGTACACAGCAAATGTTTCATGTTATACAGGATCGTCAGATCTGACAAATCTCGCTTTAAAATATTCACTGAACTGATATAAGATTTTATCATATATCATTAATTTGAAACATATGATTGTAGTATTTAAACCAGTATATCTAAGTCGGCATTACACATAATTTTTCAGAATTAGGACAGGTTTGCCCAGCCATTCTAAGGAAGTAGTGTTTTTTGGTATACTTACTTGAGAAAATACATATAGCTGTAAAGAGGGAATACTCGGCGTTGTCTGTCTGTATGTCTGCCATATCTCTACAGAGTTTGAACACCAAGTCAACATAAGCTTCAGGTTGACCCACTGCCAGGCTGTTCTCCCGTGTCAAAGGTGTCCCATTGGCCAGCACAATGGACTTGGATACAGGGTCGTAACATCGACTAGCGCGTACCGCCATCACCTCACTGGACGCTGCCTGTAACCAGGAAAATGATAATACATAAATAAATATAATACTGCATCTGTGGTAATTAAGGATCAGCACAGCTCTATCTTACACCTGTGGTTATTAAGGATCAGCACAGCTCTATCTTACACCTGTGATAATTAAGGATCAGCACAGCTCTATCTTACACCTGTGATAATTAAGGATCAGCATTGCTCTATCTTACACCAGTGATAATTAAGGATCAGCATAGCTCTATCTTACACCTGTGATAATTAAGGATCAGCACAGCTCTATCTTACACCTGTGATAATTAAGGATCAGCATTGCTCTATCTTACACCTGTGATAATTAAGGATCAGCATAGCTCTATCTTACACCAGTGATAATTAAGGATCAGCACAGCTCTATCTTACACCTGTGATAATTAAGGATCAGCACAGCTCTATCTTACACCTGTGATAATTAAGGATCAGCATTGCTCTATCTTACACCTGTGATAATTAAGGATCAGCATTGCTCTATCTTACACCAGTGATAATTAAGGATCAGCACAGCTCTATCTTACACCTGTGATAATTAAGGATCAGCACAGATCTATCTTACACCTGTGATAATTAAGGATCAGCACAGCTCTATCTTACATCTGTGGTAATTAAGGATCAGCACAGCTCTATCTTACACCTGTGATAATTAAGGATCAGCATTGCTCTATCTTACACCAGTGATAATTAAGGATCAGCACAGCTCTATCTTACACCTGTGATAATTAAGGATCAGCACAGCTCTATCTTACACCTGTGATAATTAAGGATCAGCACAGCTCTATCTTACACCTGTGATAATTAAGGATCAGCATAGCTCTATCTTACACCTGTGATAATTAAGGATCAGCATTGCTCTATCTTACACCTGTGATAATTAAGGATCAGCACAGCTCTATCTTACACCTGTGATAATTAAGGATCAGCACAGATCTATCTTACACCTGTGATAATTACACTCAGCACAGATCTAACTTACACCTGTGATAATTAAGGATCAGCACAGCTCTATCTTACACCTGTGATAATTAAGGATCAGCACGCATGTGGGTTAATGTTGCATTGATAATTAAAAAGAACAAAAATCGTCATGTTTTTATATAAATTCAATATTTAATGATTTCCCGGTAAGTTCTGTTTGTTTTCTTGATCGGATTTTAATGTTAGGTGTCCAACGTCTTTATCGCGATGTTTTCGTCGGTCCTCCTGTTCTCGCGTGGTCACGTGACCGGCACGAAGGACTACATTAACACTTGGTCGGTAACTATGGCCAGAGCACCCGACCAACGTATTTTGTCGTACAAACAAATATGATGCACGTATTCATCGTGCTAAGAAACCGAGAAAAAGTGCTGTACATTCTTCTATTTATTCAAGTATGGTTACATAACGGCGTTATAAACTGGTCTTAATTGACGAAGTGCCGATTAATTGACTACTTTTTAAGTAATTTTGACGATGTTTGTCATTTTCGTAAGAATGTACAGCACTTTTCGTTGTTCCCATACAATTACCTTCACGCTCTTACCTGTTTCATAATTATTGATTTAGGGTAGTCGGGTGCTCTAGAACGATTTATAGAGCAAGTGTTAATGTTCATTCTCCAATATTGGAACTCTTCAGTGTTTTAAGTATCGAAATCGGCATATAGAAAAGAACAAACGTTAATAAATGAATGCAATGGATCGTAATTAATTCAAATAATTATTAACAGATGATTTGCAAAGACATAAGGTATAGTTAGACGTTTTCGGCTGTACATGCAAGTTTGTAAAATCGACACTGTGATAAACGACCGTCCTCGTCGTTGCCATGACAGTCGGTCGAAGCTCCGATCACGAATGCACTGTCAAAGTGAAAGTTGAAGTATTTTTCGCAACATGCCGTTTAAACTTAAAATTACATTCACACCTCATATTGATTGGGGTTGTTTAATCATACCTGATCAATTGAATTGTAAGAAAACTAACAAAAACACTAAAAAACACAGAATGAAGCCTTCGTGTCAGGCAGTGCAGACACAACGCGGGATTTGTAAACAATGTGACGTCATTGGAATGTACAAGTTGCAACAATGTAGAACAATGTATTTTTTACATGAATACACTAATGAGCAACAAAACGGGACGCAACATTAACCCACATGCGCACAGCTCTATCTTACACCTGTGATAATTAAGGATCAGCATAGCTCTATCTTACACCTGTGATAATTAAGGATCAGCATAGCTCTATCTTACACCAGTGATAATTAAGGATCAGCACAGCTCTATCTTACACCTGTGATAATTACACTCAGCACAGATCTATCTTACACCTGTGATAATTACACTCAGCACAGATCTATCTTACACCTGTGATAATTAAGGATCAGCACAGCTCTATCTTACACCAGTGATAATTAAGGATGAGCATAGCTCTATCTTACACCTGTGATAATTACACTCAGCACAGATCTATCTTACACCTGTGATAATTAAGGATCAGCACAGATCTATCTTACACCTGTGATAATTAAGGATCAGCACAGCTCTATCTTACACCAGTGATAATTACACTCAGCACAGCTCTATCTTACACCTGTGATAATTAAGGATCAGCACAGCTCTATCTTACACCTGTGATAATTAAGGATCAGCATAGCTCTATCTTACACCTGTGATAATTAAGGATCAGCACAGCTCTATCTTACACCTGTGATAATTAAGGATCAGCATTGCTCTATCTTACACCTGTGATAATTACACTCAGCACAGATCTATCTTACACCTGTGATAATTAAGGATCAACACAGCTCTACATTTTACCTGTGATAATTAATGTTCAGCACAGACCTACATTTTACCTGTGATAATTAAGGATCAACACTGCTCTACATTTTACCTGTGATAATTAATGTTCAGCACAGACCTACATTTTACCTGTGATAATTAATGTTCAGCACAGACCTACATTTTACCTGTGATAATTAATGTTCAGCACAGACCTACATTTTACCTGTGATAATTAATGTTCAGCACAGCTCTACTTTACACCTGTCAGAACAGCATATTATTCAAATCAGTTTCAAGAGAGTTGTATTATATTACCCCCATCTAACTAATCATCTAATAACTACATACCTTCAGTAAAACAATTTGATCCTCTTTGTCAAGCCGTGTAAAACCAGGTAAATTCTTTGCAAATTCCACAATTAGATGTGTAATGAGGACGGTCATTTTAGCCAGGCTACCGAGCACATGCTCCTCCGATTCCTCTTTAGCATTGGGGTCAATATCCTGTAATGATAAAAACAATAAGTGATCAGAACTCACCAGAGACACAAAGTGATATATACAAAATGTACATAATGGCTCCATGGTCATTTAACTTTTCCCCAGAGTTTTAATGAAGCCATGTTCTACAGGTTTCAAACTTTTGTTTGATTGGCCAAAGGGAACTCAAGTTATTGCACAGAAACCAATTTTCTATAAACATTAACAGTGGCCTTGACCTTTGAACCTGAAAAGCAATCCTAAGCAAGCACTTTTGGTAAGGAAGCACTGTATGAAATTTGAGTTTGATTTGCCAAAGGGAACTCAAGTTATTGCATGGAAACCAATTTTCTATTAACAGTAACAGTGACCTTGACCTTTGAACCTGAAAAGCAATCCTAAGCAAGCACTTTTGGTAAGGAAGCACTGTATGAAATTTGAGTTTGATTTGCCAAAGGGAACTCAAGTTATTGCATGGAAACCAATTTTCTTTTAATAGTAACAGTGAACTTGACCTTTGAACCTGAAAAGCAATCCTAAGCAAGCACTTTTGGTAAGGAAGCATTGTATGAAGTTTGAGTTTGATTGGCCAAAGGGAACTCAAGTTATTCCACGGAAACCATTGTGTGGACGCCGCCGCCGCTGACGGCGCCGAAACCAACATAGTAATACCTATGTGTCACCTTTTCAAGGCGACACAAAAATCAATCTACAAAATATTCTGATGTTGATAGCAGGATAGTTTTAATGAAATTTTAGAGGGATCTAGTTGTCTGAGATGGTATCATTGCAAAATATTACAAATATATATACAGGATTTTAAAAATTGCCAATACTGACATATAATAATTTATCACATCTGATAATTTTATTAACAAAGCAAGATTCAGATGATTATTTTTGCATGTGGATACATTTCAAAAGTTTAACACATTAAAAAAACTTACCCTGAAAAATTCTTATGCAAAGTTTTGATGTAAAAAAGTTAAGAAACAAAAATTCAAATAAATATGACATTTTATCCTCCAAAAGAATCACTCTTAATGAAAATTAAATACTTAAATCATAATGTAATATATTACAATGCTTTCAATCACTTAATTATATTTCCTGTGGGATATATTTTTGCATTAATATGAAAAATTCCAATCCTTTGTGATCATTTGTATGAAAATAACACTTTTGGATAGGGCCAAGCTATTGGTTACCAATATAGGCCGGAGTTTTGCAAGGGCTAAGAATCTAAAAGCTCATCTTCATTTGCAAATTCAAAGTCATTTCTAGATTGGCGTTCGCGAAATCATGTACAGTCAAACCTGCTCTAACGGCCACCTTGAATAAGCAGCCACCTCCCTTAAGCGGCCAGTCTGTAGTCCGCCTGATGGAAAACACTATATAATGAACCTTAAATAAGCGGTCACCTGTCTAACGCGGCCAACGGCCACAAAAATATGCCCCGAGTCATTGTATCGTCCTGTCTTAAGCGGCCATTTTGTCTTGAAGTAGACATCCGCGATGATCACATGACCACGTATTTTTTTTATCAAATTCATCAAAACTTTTATCTTTGTTGGTTTTCATTTCAAAATACACTGTACTTGGTATATTGTTATCAATATCAATAAGTGCATTATAATATGATCAATTCAATAAACTGTCGAAAAAATAATTCGGCAACAGGCTGTTTCTGGCCAACCTGGTTTAAACAGCCACCTGTCTTAAGCAGCCAATATCTGTCGGTCCCTTGGGTGGCCACTTAATACAGGTTTGACTGTATTAGCAAAATCTCATTAAAACTGGTACTGCTAACAATTTGACTATAAGCTGATTTGTAAGTCAAATGAAGTAGCAATAAAAATCATTAAAGCCCACATTCCCAGCATCCAAGTCATTGGACCTTTTTTCTGGACGACATTCTGTAAATGAATTAGGCTGTGTTGAGATGTCCACTATGTGATCTAAATACTATAAATCATGATCACTAAGATTTTGTGAGTCTAGAAGAGCTTCAGAGATTTAGAAATGACTTTTGATTTAGTGAATGATATGAGCTAATATCAGCTATTGATTTGAATTTTTGATTGACTCTCCTCGCGTATTAACGCGAAAATAAATCCAAAGTGAAATTTAAGTGATGTACTGATTACACTTTCACTTTTTGAGCAACATATCTGAATGCGATATATTGATGACGCCACTTTGGTAATTGGCATTGCCACCAGAAAGGCTACTAAATAATAAACACCAGCCTTCTCCTTCCCAACTTTTCAATAAAAAATTAAAATAGTTTGATTTCCTTTTTTCTACTTCAATTTGAAGTTCAATTTAATGTTACACATTCAAAACAATTTAATTTGAGTTGATCAGGAACTTTTCTGCTTCAATAGATGTAAGGAAACCTTTCAACATCTTTTCCTGGATATTTTACTTCAGGAGACAATTGACACTTAATTCAACAACTCTGTAATGACTGCCAAATATGGTATGTAATTACATGTGAATACTGCCAAGTGCAAAACTGTGATGAATTAATGAAAACCTTCGCACGTCAATACTAAATGAAATGCTCCAATAGGTGTAAATCTCATCAATTTTGAATAAGGAAAGGTCAAGTTTTACAAGCAAGCAAATATTATGCAATGGTTGCTGTGTAAATCATGCATGAGAACATCGAAACACAACTGATTGAATAACAAGACAGGTCTGGTCTGCAAACATGTGTGGGTTTGAGATACCTAAAACCCTTAGGGATCACTCATTAAAGATAATTTTGTTGTAGAATACATTTATCTAAACCACTGCATGGCTCTGTCATACAACAGGTTTATCTGGATGACTGGATCTGTCATACAAAAGGTTTATCTGGATGACTGGATCTGTCATACAACAGGTTTATCTGGATGACTGGATCTGTCATACAACATGTTTATCTAGATGACTGGATCTGTCATACAAAAGGTTTATCTAGATGACTGGATCTGTCATACAACAGATTTATCTGCATGACTGGGTCTGTCATACAATATGTTTATCTGGATGACTGGATCTGTCATACAACAGGTTTATCTGGATGACTGGGTCTGTTACATACAACAGGTTTATCTGGATGACTGGATCTGTCATACAACAGGTTTATCTGGATGACTGGGTCTGTTACATACAATATGTTTATCTGGATGACTGGATCTGTCATACAACAGGTTTATCTGGATGACTGGATCTGTCATACAACATGTTTATCTAGATGACTGGATCTGTCATACAACATGTTTATCTAGATGACTGGATCTGTCATACAATATGTTTATCTGGATGACTGGATCTGTCATACAACAGGTTTATCTGGATGACTGGGTCTGTTACATACAACAGGTTTATCTGGATGACTGGATCTGTCATACAACAGGTTTATCTGGATGACTGGGTCTGTTACATACAATATGTTTATCTGGATGACTGGATCTGTCATACAACAGGTTTATCTGGATGACTGGATCTGTCATACAACATGTTTATCTAGATGACTGGATCTGTCATACAACATGTTTATCTAGATGACTGGATCTGTCATACAATATGTTTATCTGGATGACTGGATCTGTCATACAACAGGTTTATCTGGATGACTGGGTCTGTTACATACAATATGTTTATCTGGATGACTGGATCTGTCATACAACAGGTTTATCTGGATGACTGGATCTGTCATACAACATGTTTATCTAGATGACTGGATCTGTCATACAACATGTTTATCTAGATGACTGGATCTGTCATACAATATGTTTATCTGGATGACTGGATCTGTCATACAACAGGTAATTTAGGTTTCTGGCTCTGTCTTACAACAGATTCCTATAATATTAAGCCTTACATCAAAGTTTATTCACACTTTATTAAAAGTCTTGTGTCTTGGGAAAAGTTATTAATTTAGGATTGATATTTGATTCTGGAGTAATGAACCATTTTCTCAAACATTAGTTTGAGGCATTGATGTGCAGAATCTCACAAAAATCAATAAACATTTAACCTATAAATACCATAAAAACAATCATCATTGGAAATCGGTATTTTCAAAGGAAGCGGAAGCAGATCGTGGCCACAGGGGCATTTCTCTTCAGAGTTATAAACTAGCAATGGAGGCAATTCTGACTCACTGCCATGCTTGTTAGGCAATTCTGACTCACTGCCATGCTTGTTAGGCAATTCTGACTCACTGACAATTGCTTGTTAGGCAATTCTGACTCACTGACAATTGCTTGTTAGGCAATTCTGACTCACTGACATGCTTTTTAGGCAATTCTGACTCACTGACATGCTTGTTAGGCGATTCTGACTCACTGCCATGCTTGTTAGGCAATTGACTCACTGCCAATAGCTTGTTAGGCAATTGACTCACTGCCATGCTTTTTTATACCTGAGACAGCATTAGCTGTTTAATTCTAGTATAAAAGTTAGATTACCACTAACATATAGACAAATGTATCAACAGTTAGATTACAGTATAGTCTAACCAGAATGACCTGTCGTGTTGAACTTTGATTAGCATATTGATTACAGACGAGTCGATAATCATTTAGGGGAAATAGGTGCTTTGTATATATACATGTATATCTGTTAGTTGTTTATAATGTAACAAACCTTATCATCAGCTGCATCATTTGTATTTATACTGGTCTAGATTTAGCGACAAAACTGTTAACATGTGAACAATTGATCACAAAGGGTAAAGATGACCATGACAACGTCGTGCTGGGTGGATCAGCTTTAATCGATCACATAGTTACTTGAATATGTGTAAACCATGCATCAAAAATAAATGATACAGTCCCTGTGTTGTCAATATAAAATTGTAACAAAGAAACGAATGGTCCAAAACAGCACCCTGCTGGACACAGTAGTAATACTAATCAATATGTTTTTTTAACACACCTGTGCACAAATGGAACTACCCACTTTGAATATTCCACGAAAAGGTCAATGCGACAGCTGGTCATTCTGGTTTGACTATAACATTGGTATATGTCACATTGAAGTCTTGCAACATTTATGCTTACATGTTAATTAATGCATCTAGAATCTATCAGATTCAGGATTTCAACTACAACACATTTTTTGTTTGCTTACACAACTGTGAACAGTAAATGCATTTATAATCTATCAGTTTCAGGATTTTAAATACAATAAGATTTTTTTAATTTGTTTACTTACAAAAATGCATTTAAAATCTATCGGATTCTGGACTCTAATTACAAAGTATATTTTGTACATCCTTACATAAATGCATTTAAAATCGATCAGATTCTGGATTTTTGTCATGCTAAACTAGGAAGTTCATTCTTCAGAGAAGAAAAGAGATTTACAACAGTAGACCTATGTAGTTGTTACAAATCAATATAACAGGTTTAAAGCATGGCACTGTGTCGACATTCACACAATAAAATGCTTATATATCCCATAGGCTGTGTACATCAATAGAAGATTTCTATTGATTACCAGGGTAAATTCTTTCTTGAACTAATATGTATCAGTCACTTTGACTTAAAACATCTTCCATCTCCTGAGTCTGGAGATAGAAGATGTCAAGGAAACATGGCGCCCCGGCACTAGCTTTGAAACAATTACTTTAGGCAAAATGTGTCATATTAAAAAAGATGAAAAAAAGTCTATATATACTAACGTAATAGAGAAATTGGAAATACCTATATACAATGTACCTTCATCATACTTTACAAAGCCTCAGTAGACTGTGACATATATCTACAAACATTTTCAATTTCCTCATGAATTAATTCTTCTGACAACATGCACCCCTAATCATGCATAGATATTAATATCTTACAGTGTAAATCTTAGGCAAATTTTAAAATCAATATGAATTTTTAGTGGAAAATTACAGAGTATATACTCATACACATCACCTTGCAACCCTCTTGGGGTATACTAGCACAGGGACTTGAGAATATCTATCATCCATGGGTATATTCCGATATGTAAAAGCCATTTTCAGATGTTTTTAGGAGATTAAATCAACATTCAGTAAACAGCTTCTGACAACGATCCATCATATAAATGATTGTTAGCCATTCACACAACGGTCCATCATATAAATGATTGTCAGCCATTCACACAACGGTCCATCATATAAATGATTGTCAGCCATTCACACAACGGTCCATCATATAAATGATTGTCAGCCATTCACACAACGGTCCATCATATAAATGATTGTCAGCCATTCACACAACGGTCCATCATATAAATGATTGTCAGCCATTCACACAACGGTCCATCATATAAATGATTGTCAGCCATTCATACGACGGTCCATCATATAAATGATTGTCAGCCATTCACACAACGGTCCATCATATAAATGATTGTCACACGACGGTCCATCATATAAATGATTGTCACACGACGGTCCATCATATAAATGATTGTCACACAACGATCCATCATATAAATGATTGTCAGCCATTCACACAACGGTCCATCATATAAATGATTGTCAGCCATTCACACGACGGTCCATCATATAAATGATTGTCAGTCATTCACACGAGTACCTATATTAACATATTTATTCTGAAATAAGCCCTTCCTTTTAAGTGTAAAAGCTTAGTACCAAATTAAGTAAGCCCCTTCCCCTAATGTAAAAGTTTAGTACAATATTTAATAAGCCCCCCCACCCCACCCCTCCCATAGTGTAAAAGTTTAGTACAATATCTAATAAGCCCCCCCCCCCCCCCTCCCGTAGTGTATATGTTTAGTACAATATTAAATAAGTCATCCCCTAGTGTAAAAGTTCAGTACCATATTAAATAAGCCCCCCCACCCCACCCCTCCCATAGTGTAAAAGTTTAGTACGAAAGTTTAGCATGACAGTTTAGGGAGGGTTTATTTATTTATTAACAACTGTGAGTTTATATCAATAAATACTTTAAAATTGATGTTTCTGCATGACATTATACATGTACATATTATGCGCTGACAAATCAATAGATGAAATATATATAGGTTTTCGGAACTGGTATGGCAATGTCTGGTGTATTTCTAATTCATGGTTGACCACGATCATAATTCCATGGAAGCCATATGCGACAGAGCTTTTTAAAGATTCGGATGAACACCAATCTTTTTTTGTGGTCATACTCTTCAAAAAACTTATGTTTATTAAGTTATATACAGATTTTATATAGACCATTGTTTATATATAGTTTGATGATAAAAAACTTACGATGGCTGTCTCAATCTTTTTCTCGTCGGGGAACTCATACTTGTCTTGGAGTTTGACAAGTTTCTCTATAAGTTTGGCAGTATCATCACACACACTCATGATTGGTTGATTATCCACCACAGTGTAAGGAGACATCCCAGGAGGGGGCGCTGCCTTGGGAGTGTTAGGAGGAGATAGTTGTCTTTCAAAGTCAGCACTTTTAAAACTAGGGGATGGACATTCTCCCAGCGGCTTTTCTACAATAACAGTTTCTTGTTTTTTCTGAAACCTTGTCTGTTTTGATTTTCGTCTTGCATCCCGCGCTTTACACTGTTCGTCCGAGAGTAAACCTACAAACAAAACATAATATTATCAGTGACGATATAAAACATGACATTATCAGTGTCACTATTAAACATGACATTATCAGTGTCACTATTAAACATGACATTATCAGTGTCGCTATAAAACATGACATTATCAGTGTCGCTATAAAACATGACATTATCAGTGACGCTATAAAACATGACATTATCAGTGTCACTATTAAACATGACATTATCAGTGTCACTATTAAACATGACATTATCAGTGTCACTATTAAACATGACATTATCAGTGACGCTATAAAACATGACATTATCAGTGTCACTATTAGCATGGCATAATCAGTGACACTATTAAACATGACATTATCAGTGTCGCTATAAACATGACATTATCAGTGTCGCTATAAAACATGACATTATCAGTGTCACTATTAAACATGACATTATCAGTGTCACTATAAAACATGGCATAATCAGTGACACTATTAAACATGACATTATCAGTGACATTTGAAACAAGACTGATATTACCATGTTGGTCTTATTTAAAGCCAAATACAACATACAGGATTCAACCTTACAGAAAATAAATATGATATTGTGTAACATCATATTTTTTGTTGTATCAGTAGATGAAGTATTTGTGAAACAATTTTTTTTCTCCTTTTTTAGTATGCCATAATCTTAAAGATCTAAGGTCCATAACACTTCAGATGTTATTATATCTCACAGTTAATAGGAAATCAATTCGGATGTTTTAGGGATAGGGATGTGTAATTTCAGATGTTTTAGTTAGATCAGACTTTATGTTTCATTTACTGAACTATTTAACAGGATACCTATGATCACATTCCACAGATATTTCAATTAAATTATCAGTATTCACATTAGATATCACATTTACATTCTTAAGTGGTCAAATTGTCAGGAAATAGGGTACCATACTGACAATTAAAACCCCGGAATGAGTTACATTAAAACCCCAGTATGAGTTACATTATCAGAAATTCAATCCAGTCAAATTTTAGCTGACAGAGGAGGACTCGATCAATATAATGACACTGATGACAGTTTTCTCTGTAGTAGTAACCTCATTCCAGGATTCCCTTCTCCCTTTACAATCTATTCCAAAACCTAGCTAACACACAGCCCTCAGTCCTTACATTCTTCCTTCATTCCGACTTCACGACATCGGATCAGACGACAGGCTTGACATTTTCTTCTCATCCACATGTCCATTTCACAGTTCCCTCCATATTTACAGTAGTAGTTAGCCGCTCTTGTGATACTTCTCCGGAAAAATCCTTCAAAAGTAGAAACATTAATGTTTCTATCAAAATTTCAAATTATTACTATATCTGTCATTACAATTTGTGTATGCAGTTATAAATATACTTTCAGGTACTCATTTTTTAGTGCAATTCCGAACATTGAAAAAAACTAGTGAAATGATGAATTGGTGTACCCACAATTCTTTCTGTAGAAAATCTATTGTACAGAATCTACAATTATAGCGTGATTACCATTAAGAAGAATGCTAAGATATAAGATTACTACTAAATAGTTTACAGTATAATGTGTATGTGTTAATTAAGATCTGCATGTGTAAATAAGATATTGTTGTGTATACATTTTTGAAGGAACACATGTTCCCCTAACTGTCCCTGCTTAAATAGTAAGTGACCTTGACCTTGACCAAAAATCTGTGTAAAGTTGGATTAAAATCCCTCAATGGATAAGGCCGTTAGAGTGCTGACAAAGTTCGATGAAGAGGCTGTTAGAGCGCTGACAAAGTTTGATGTAACAAACAAATGTACGTTTATATACATACAAGATGAATAGAGAGGAAACCTATAGTCCCCTCGGGAATTATTGGAGGGTGAAAATAGTGTAAAGTATGTAACTATTGGAGGGTGGTAATAGTGTAAAGTATGTAACTACAGTGGACCCGCGATAATCCGGACGCCGATAGTCCGGAAAACTCACAGTCCGGACGAAAATGCACGGGAACGGATTTCCGTAACGTTATTTGTACTCACCAGTCCGGAAGCCCATTTTGGGAACGGAACGTACTTTTCATTAGTAAATTTCCCTCAATAATCCGGACGATTTTTTCACCACGAGGAGAAAAAAATGTCGGGGCAAGTCACCCGTGTCGACAGCTGTACAGACTATCGCTTGACACTGTGCGTAGTCATAGCGACCGCTGCCAGGTCATAGCCCCGGGTGTTTACCTGTGTTACAATATATGTAGCTTTTGTTTTGATAACGGTACAGCCTTTACATTGCTTTTTCTCTACGACCTAAATGTTACAGAATTTATGCACAAACATTCAGTTCAATTTATGATCGGTAATTAACATCATTAACACTTGTATTGGGTAAACACGGATATCGGCATTGTAACACCGTTAACGTTACGTGAAACGACGACTCATTGAAAGATGCATGTTATTAATTACATACACATTTACGTATTAAGCAGTGATTACAAGAACTGGGTTGATTACACACAAATTAGTCAATAGTCGTCTGATACTTAATTAAGCGTCACATTGTTAAGTGAATACGGGTTGAATAATTATGGACATCTTGGGTAGTTCTCGCTGGTGTCGCGTACTTTTAAATAGATAGCTTGGGGTTTCTGGTACGTAAAAATCATAAAAAAAACATGGACTGACGGTAAGTTGTAAAATCCGGGTATTTTATTTAAGGTATTTAACGTTTGTAATTTCTACTTGTTTGTGAACCTGCGGGACATGACACGTGTGTTGTTTGTAGGTCACATATGCCCGCTATAAATAAAACAACTTTCACTTTTAAATGTTCTTTTAAAAACATAGTTTATTTTTTACTTTCTAAAAAAAAAAAAAAAAAACATCATATCAGAAACATAAGTATATTTTATTGATTTATTGTTAAAAAGTCTGACAATTAGACGTGTTTATGAAACGTCCCGGATCGTATATAATCAAGGGAGATAACTCTTACACGACAATTTTTTTGACATGGTACACGAAATTCGGTAGTCCGGAAAACTCGTAATCCGGACGGTTTGGACTGGGAACGAAGGTGTTCGGATTATCGAGGGTCCACTGTATTGGAGGGTGGTAATAGTGTTAAGTATGTAACTGTTGGAGGGTGGTAATAGTGTAAAGTATTTAACTATTGGAGGGCGGTAATAGTGTAAAGTATGTAACTATTGGAGGGTGGTAATAGTATAAAGTATGTAACTATTGGAGGGTGGTAATAGTGTAAAGTATGTAACTATTGGAGGGTGGTAATAGTATAAAGTATGTAACTATTGGTGGGTGCATGGTAATAGTGTAAAGTATGTAACTATTGGAGGGTGGTAATAGTGTAAAGTATGTAACTATTGGTGGGTGAGAGTGGTAATAGTGTAAAGTATGTAACTATTGGAGGGTGAGGGTGGTAATAGTGTAAAGTATGTAACTATTGGAGGGTGAGAGTGGTAATAGTGTAAAGTATGTAACTATTGGTGGGGTGGTAATAGTGTAAAGTATGTAACTATTGGAGGGTGGTAATAGTGTAAAGTATGTAACTATTGGAGGGTGGTAATAGTATAAAGTATGTAACTATTGGAGGGTGGTAATAGTGTAAGTATTTAACTATTGGTGGGTGGTAATAGTGTAAAGTATGTAACTATTGGAGGGTGGTAATAGTGTAAAGTATGTAACTATTGGAGGGTGGTAATAGTGTAAAGTATGTAACTATTGGTGGGTGAGAGTGGTAATAGTGTAAAGTATGTAACTATTGGAGGGTGGTAATAGTATAAAGTATGTAACTATTGGAGGGTGGTAATAGTATAAAGTATGTAACTATTGGAGGGTGGTAATAGTATAAAGTATGTAACTATTGGAGGGTGGTAATAGTGTAAAGTATTTAACTATTGGTGGGTGGTAATAGTGTAAAGTATGTAACTATTGGAGGGTGGTAATAGTGTAAAGTATGTAACTATTGGAGGGTGGTAATAGTGTAAAGTATGTAACTATTGGTGGGTGAGAGTGGTAATAGTGTAAAGTATGTAACTATTGGTGGGTGAGAGTGGTAATAGTGTAAAGTATGTAACTATTGGAGGGTGGTAATAGTGTAAAGTATGTAACTATTGGAGGGTGGTAATAGTGTAAAGTATGTAACATTGGGAGGGTGGTAATAGTGTAAAGTATGTAACTATTGGTGGGTGGTAATAGTGTAAAGTATGTAACTATTGGTGGGTGGTAATAGTGTAAAGTATGTAACTATTGGAGGGTGGTAATAGTGTAAAGTATGTAACTATTGGTGGGTGGTAATAGTGTAAAGTATTTAACTATTGGTGGGTGGTAATAGTGTAAAAAGTATGTAACTTTTGGAGGGTGGTAATAGTGTAAAGTATGTAACTATTGGTGGGTGAGAGTGGTAATAGTGTAAAGTATGTAACTATTGGAGGGTGGTAATAGTGTAAAGTATGTAACTATTGGTGGGTGCATGGTAATAGTGTAAAGTATGTAACTATTGGAGGGTGGTAATAGTGTAAAGTATGTAACTATTGGTGGGTGAGAGTGGTAATAGTGTAAAGTGTGTAACTATTGGAGGATGGTAATAGTGTAAAGTATGTAACTATTGGAGGGTGGTAATAGTGTAAAGTATGTAACTATTGGAGAGTGGTAATAGTGTAAAGTATTTAACTATTGGTGGGTGGTAATAGTGTAAAGTATGTAACCATTGGAGGGTGGTAATAGTGTAAAGTATGTAACTATTGGTGGGTGGTAATAGTGTAAAGTATGTAACTATTGGTGGGTGGTAATAGTGTAAAGTATTTAACTATTGGTGGGTGGTAATAGTGTAAAGTATGTAACTATTGGAGGGTGGTAATAGTGTTAAGAATGTAATTATTAGAGGGTGGTAATAGTGTAAAGTATGTAACTATTGGTGGGTGGTAATAGTGTAAAGTTTGTAACTATTGGAGGGTGGTAATTATATATAATAGTGTAAAGTATAATATAACCTTTAGAGGTTTTACTATTTTAAAATTACTGATTCTGCAAAAATGAACAAGTGAAATCAATGATTGCGAAAGCTCACATTTTGAAATTGTATGTCACATAATATCGCTTCTAGACCTCTAATGGATGTATAAACCAACTAAGAAGGGTGTGGACTTACAAGCTTTCCAAAACTAACCCCCAAAATCTTTAAAGTGCAGAGTTTTTGTGTCAAAAAAAGTAAGTCCACTAAATGGTAAAATGCCACAGCATCACTCCTGGATCTCTAATGAATGTATAAACCAACTAAGAAGGGTGATAGGTGTATACTTTTGGACTTACCCCCAAAACTTTAAAGTGAGTTTTGGTGCCAAAAAAGTTAAGTCCACAAAATGGTAAAATGCGAAAAAAAGTTTTTTCTGCACGATTTTGCCATAACATCACTCCTAGACCTCTAATGAATGCATAAACCAAATTAGAAGGGCATGAGGTGTATACTTTTGGACTAACAAGCTTTCCAAAAACTTACCCCAAAAACTTTAAAGTTTTGGGGTGGGACGCCGACCGTCGACGTGGACGCCGGGGTGACAGCATTAGCTCTCGGTTACTCGTAACCGGTGAGCTTAAAAGGGGGCTTATTTGCAGTAACTACGGTAATTAGCCACATTAAACTTGACAACCCTTCATTATATTGACTATAGACTCATTATGGTAATGGAGAAGAAGCCATACTTGAAGTGAACAAGAGATCTCAGAGAGTAATATTGGTGCGTTGTGTAAGATTTGGTATTTAATCTTCTATCTTGAAGAATTTTGAATGATTTTTATGTTATGAAGTGTATTTAAGCTGCGAAACCAGTACATTCCATTTTGTTTTTGTGGTATATGGCCCATAATGTAAAAATTTATTCAATTAATTATGTCATCATAATCTAATTTACAGCAGCTTAAACACAGCAATATTTTCTCCATTCTTGTCTTAGAGAATTTAATTACAATATTCTACCACCAGCCACTAATTCAATTTTAATAATTATGTGACAACATAAATTTTCAGGCATTAAGATAAAAGTATCAAAACAGGATGGAACTATACTCCTAAATATTTGTTGTATTGACAATAATCGTATTAAGTTACATTGTAACATGATCTGAAATGTATTGATCTTCTAATTTGTTCTTAATTAGGGGTAACAAACTACAGAGATATGCAAACAATATTGAGACACAATATTTTTCTATTTATGCATTTTGACAATTGAGTTTTATGACTTTCTCGTTCAATGGCTTTTATTTTAAATTCCATAAATTAGTAGCAATGTTATAGCTCTATCATTCGATAATTTTTAAACTCATTTCCTGTGCTTAATTTTTTTTTCTGAAATTGACAATGTTTTGTTCTTTTTGTTACTTTAACATTTATATAGACGGCAGTAAAAGATTGTGTCCACAGACACACAGACAGACAGACAGACAGACAGACATGCTGATTTCAGTTTACTCCATTCCCAACTTCATTGCAGGGGCCCAGGGTATAACTACGAAAATCTACAGCAGTACGTCAAATTACCCCGAGACATAGGGTATTTCTAAGTACGATAACCTAGCTAAACTAGAACTGTCGCCAGGATGGCTGACTAATACCCCCGCAATCTGCACGAGTCAATTTAATGGTGAATTGGAACTGTTAATTAGAGGCTAACTAAGATAACCCAGTAATATAGTGACCAGTTGCCATAGCAACCATAATTTTGAAAAAAAAAAGAAAGTGGCATGCACATCTACACATGGTCCTCTATATTTGTGTGAAGTTTCATTGAAATTAGACCTTTGGTTTAGGAGGAGTTGTCCGGACAAACTTAAAGTTATGGTTCTTATCAGAAAACCTGTTTATAGTGACCAGTTGCCATAGCAACCATAATTTTGTGAAAAATAAAGTGGCATGCACATCTACACATGGTCCTCTATATTTGTGTGAAGTTTCATTGAAATTGGCCATTGGTTTAGGAGGAGTTGTCCGGACAACTTAAAGTTATGGTTCTTATCGGAAAACCTGTTTAAAGTGACCAGTTGCCATAGCAACCATAATTTTGAGAAAAATAAAGAGGCATGCACATCTACACATGATCATTAATATTTGTGTGAAGTTTCATCAGAATTGGCCCATCGGTTTAGGAGAAGTTGTCCGGACAAAATGCATCTACAGACAGACGGACGGACAGACAACCTGATTCCAGTATACCCCCCCCCCCCCCCCCCCTCCTAACTTCGTTGCGGGGGTATAATTAAGGTACAGTAAAATATGTTGAAATCTTATTTTTGAGTAGAATAACCTAGCTTAGTTAAGGTACGTTAAATTACGATGAATTTATTTACAAAGTACTGTAACCCATGTTATCTAAAAATGACATTAACACAGGTTATACCTTTACAGCCCTCACAACTGAGGGCATTGTAGTGGTACCCCGAGGCCCGATCACCACATATTCGACAAAGCTCCTCCTCTATACTTTTGCCTGGTATTCCAACACCTTTCTTCTTCTTGGCATCGTTGACTGTGCTGGAGGACACAGCCCGATCTGATGTGGCCCCGAAGTGGAAGTCAGGGTCCATTCCCCCCATCATAGACCCCTGTGAGCTGAGAACCATGTTATCTAGGGGGGTTTGTGGTCCTCTCTGATCCACGCTGTCATTGTGTAGGACTGTAAAGACAAAATACAAAATAAATCAATAGGACTGCATGAATTATATATATCAAGTTCCGACAATATTCATTAAAACTTAAAAGGTACACTTTTAGTTGCTAGCAGTACATTGCGTCTGAGAACAAAATTGTACATAAAAGCTAATGAGTTGTCAAGTTGTACCAAAAGGACAATTCTGTAGTCTCCAGAGGATTGTGTTCAGACAAAGCAAATTTTATTCCTTTGGTTATTAATAGCATATAGAACATACTAGTAGTAACATTGTATGTGTATGTATTTCCAATGACACCGCTACAAGCATCATGGTGACATGTACATCAATAGGGGGAAAAAATCAAGTACTGAGAGTACTGAGAGGTGATACTGATGCCATTGTGACATGCTGACAGATGAAAATTATGACATATTCCTGTGAAAATAAGGATGATTTGTCTCTATCGATAGATTATATATATACATGTGTTGGTATCAGTTTGTGGTTAAAGTCTATAGTTTGAAAAAGTATAGTATTCCTTACAAATGTATCCAGTCATTATCAAAGCAATCTAGTATTTCAAAAATCTGATCATGAAAATTGTAACCTTTTTGGCCAAAGTTAATTTTTTCAGTATATCTCTAAAGTTTCATCAAATCCATTCCTTTGCAATAAAGCTTAACATAAGAAAAGAATACATGTTTGGCCTGAACACAAACAAAAGGTTATGAGTAATTCTGACTAAGATGACAAAAAGATGGAAGAAAATATTTTGTGGGATAGGAAACTTTGTCTATACTTCCTAAGTTTCAACACAGAAAGCTCATGGGTTGTCTTCCTCTTCATGCTGTTACTTGATGAAAATGGTATATCATAATAATGAAGATCTTGGACCCTGATCTTTTGATGTCGTAGAAGGATTATGACACAGCAAACTTTAAACCCTATCACTATTACCACGCATGATGACAAATGACTTTCTTGGGGTCCTACTTATTCTGAGCCGATAATTGGTGATGACAATTCCTTGGGATCCTACTTATTCTGAGCCGATAATTGGTGATGACAGCTCCCTTGGGATCCTACTTATTCTGAGCCGATATTTGGTGATGACAATTCCTTGTGATCCTACTTATTCTGAGCCGATAATTGGTGATGACAATTCCTTGGGATCCTACTTATTCTGAGCCGATAATTGGTGATGACAATTCCTTGGGATCCTAATTATTCTGAGCCGATAATTGGTGATGACAATTCCCTTGGGATCCTAATTATTCTGAGCCGATAATTGGTGATGACAATTCCTTGGGACTCTAAATAACATGAGTCTATATTAGGTTATGTTGGCTCCCTTGGGATCCTACTTAATCTGAGCCGATATTTGGTGACAACGTCTCCCTTGGGATCCTACTTAATCTGAGCCTTTATTTGGTGACAACGCCTCCCTTGGGATCCTACTTAATCCGAGCCTATATTTGGTGATGATGGCTCCCTTGGGATCCTACATAATCTAAGCCTATATTTGGTGATGATGGCTCCCTTGGGATCCTTCTTTAAATCTGCGACTTACATTTGGTGATGACGGCTCCCTTGGGATCCTACTCAATCTGAGCCTATATTTGGTGATGATGGCTCCCTTGGGATCCTACTTAATCATAGACTAAGATTTGGTGATGATGGCTCCCTTGGGATCCAACTTAATCTGAGCCTATATTTGGTGACAACGTCTCCCTTGGGATCCTACATAATCTAAGCCTATATTTGGTGATGATGGCTCCCTTGGGATCCAACTTAATCTGAGCCTATATTTGGTGACAACGTCTCCCTTGGGATCCTTCTTTAAATCTGCGACTTACATTTGGTGATGATGGCTCCCTTGGGATCCTACTCAATCTGAGCCTATATTTGGTGATGATGGCTCCCTTGGGATCCTACATAATCTAAGCCTATATTTGGTGATGGCGGCGTGCTTGGGATCCTACATAATCTGAGATGGCGTGCTTGGGATTATCATCATAATAGGCTGGCATTAGCCAGAAGAGTAAATGTACTGATGGTCCCAGACAGTGACAGGTACATGTGTACTGATAAGGACGTTATTATCACCAATGTCAGTAAACTACCTAACATTATCTGCTTTGATCCTTGACTTTAAAATGATTACAACAGCTACATGTAGAATGATTGTTAACACTTTACAGGTATTAACAAACAGATCAATAATCACTGCAGCTAAAATCACTTTTCCCCAAAGTGCCACATCTCCGTCATTTTTCATCTGATAACCATAAAAATTGCACATTCTGTTTAAGTAGATCATGTTCATGTAAAAATTATTCAATTTGATTTCATTTTGATTTTTGATCTACTTTTGACCCCATATGGCCATAGCTTAACCTTGACACATTTTGTGATGTCATCGAGAAAAGTAAGCCCTGACTAAACGCTAATTAATTTTCAATGAAAATGAAACAAATTATGCTAATTTGAACCTTATAGTCAAATATGATTCTAGACTTATTCACATGAAAACGCTGATGCAGGATTGGATGGGGAGATATTGGATATACAGATTCAGCTTAAAATTAAGACATTGGCAGAATGATTCACATTTACAGTGATTACAGTTGTTTTATGGAATAAAGCAACCTTTTGTCCCAAGGGATGCATGTGTATTCTTGGACATTTTTTTTGATATTGAAATAGCTTATATACATTGATGATAAATGATAGCTGGCAGCCACTGACCTCCAGCTATACTTTGTATATCCTGGTAATTGATAAACACCATATAAGGCTTATAAAACCTGCCACATAAGTTAAGCTTTTCAGGAAAACAAGCACACTGGTTATAGCTTTATGTCTCTTACCAGTCCCCACTAAAAATAGTAACAGTGAGCTTAACCTTGACCCAAAAAACTTATATGAGATATTATGGTCTTTTATCATTGTGTGAGCTAGGTTTCATCAAAATTACTCTAATAATGAAGCTACTAGAGCACTGACCAACTTAGATGTTACATATTTGTACATTCAATTGAACAATCTTGGTAGCCCTTCAACCCTGCCTGCTATACACCCATTATCAGTTCCCGAAGGTCTCTTGATTATTTGAAAGAAACTGTTTCAAGATTTGAGCCAATTTGACCCTGTCACCTTGAATGTAAGTCAAAGTTCATTCATTAGAACATTGGTAACCATTTGACCTTGTCACCTTGAATGTAAGTCAAGTTCATTCATTAAAACATTGGAAGCCATTTGACCTTGTCACCTTGAATGTAAGTCAAGTTCATTCATTAGAACATTGGTAGCCATTTGACCTTGTCCCCTTGAATGTAAGTCAAGTTCATTCATTAGAACATTGGTAGCCATTTGATCTTGTCACCTTGAATGTAAGTCAAGTTTATTCAGTAAAACATTGGTAGCCATTTGACCTTGTCACCTTGAATGTAAGTCAAGTTTATTCATTAAAACATTGGTAGCTCTTCACCCCTGCATGCCACAGGCCCAATATTAAGTCCCTGAGGCTCTTGGTTTTAGCCTATTTGACATTGTGACCTTGAATGTAGTTCAAGGTCATTTATTTGAACATATCTGGTAGCCCTTCATCCCTGCATGCTACAGACCCAATATCATCTCCCCGGGCTTCTTGGTTATTTAGATGAAGTGGTTTAAAGATTATAGCCCATTTGACTCTTGTGACCTTGAATGTAGGTCAAGGTATATTCATTTGAACAGATTTGGTAACCCTTCACCCCTGCAAGCTACAGGACCAGTATCAGGTCTCTGTGCCTCACAGTTATCGAGTAGAAGTTATTTAAAAGATAAAGTTGATGCTGAACAGCCCCGGATGGACAATGGACACTGCACTACGGCATCTTCTACACCACCTTTGACCCTTACATAAGTTATGCTTTTATAATTGCATCTTGCATTCCAAACATCAGAGATGGTTAACAATGGAGGCCCTAATGTTTTTAAGTTATAAACATCAGAGATGGTTAACAATGGAGGCGGCCCTAATGTTAGTTATAAACATCAGAGATGGTTAACAATGGAGGCGGCCCTAATGTTAGTTATAAACATCAGAGATGGTTAACAATGGAGGCGCTGATGTTAGTTATAAACATCAGAGATGGTTAACAATGGAGGGCCTAATGTTAGTTATAAACATCAGAGATGGTTAACAATGGAGGCCCTGGTGTTAGTTATAAACATCAGAGATGGTTAACAATGGAGGCCCTAATGTTAGTTATAAACATCAGAGATGGTTAACAATGGAGGCGCTGATGTTAGTTATAAACATCAGAGATGGTTAACAATGGAGGCGGCCCTAATGTTAGTTATAAACATCAGAGATGGTTAACAATGGAGGCGCTGATGTTAGTTATAAACATCAGAGATGGTTAACAATGGAGGCCCTAATGTTAGTTATAAACATCAGAGATGGTTAACAATGGAGGGCTTATGTTAGTTATAAACATCAGAGATGGTTAACAATGGAGGCGCTAATGTTAGTTATAAACATCAGATATGGTTAACAATGGAGGCCCTAATGTTAGTTATAAACATCAGAGATGGTTAACAATGGAGGGCCTAATGTTAGTTATAAACATCAGAGATGGTTAACAATGGAGGCGCTAATGTTAGTTATAAACATCATAGATGGTTAACAATGGAGGCGCTAATGTTAGTTATAAACATCAGAGATGGTTAACAATGGAGGCCCTAATGTAAATTATAAACATCAGAGGTGGTTAACAATGGAGGCTCTAATGTTAATTATAAACATCAGAGATGGTTAACAATGAAGGCCCTAATGTTAGTTATAAACATCAGAGATGGTTTACAATGGAGGCGCTAATGTTAATTATAAACATCAGAGATGGTTAACAATGGAGGCGCTGATGTTAATTATAAACATCAGAGATGGTTAACAATGGAGGCGCTAATGTTAGTTATAAACATCAGAGATGGTTAACAATGAAGGCCCTAATGTTATAAACATCAGAGATGGTTAACAATGGAGGCCCTAATGTTAGTTATAAACATCAGAGATGGTTAACAATGGAGGCCCTAATGTTAGTTATAAACATCAGAGATGGTTAACAATGGAGGGCCTAATGTTAGTTATAAACATCAGAGATGGTTAACAATGGAGGCGCTAATGTTAGTTATAAACATCAGAGATGGTTAACAATGGAGGCGCTAATGTAATTATAAACATCAGAGATGGTTAACAATGGAGGCGCTAATGTTAGTTATAAACATCAGAGATGGTTAACAATGGAGGCGCTAATGTTAGTTATAAACATCAGAGATGGTTAACAATGGAGGCGCTAATGTTAATTATAAACATCAGAGATGGTTAACAATGGAGGCGCTAATGTTAGTTATAAACATCAGAGATGGTTAACAATGGAGGCGCTAATGTAATTATAAACATCAGAGATGGTTAACAATGGAGGCGCTAATGTTAGTTATAAACATCAGAGATGGTTAACAATGGAGGCGCTAATGTTAGTTATAAACATCAGAGATGGTTAACAATGGAGGCGCTAATGTTAGTTATAAACATCAGAGATGGTTAACAATGGAGGCCCTAATGTTAGTTATAAACATCAGAGATGGTTAACAATGGAGGCGCTAATGTTAGTTATAAACATCAGAGATGGTTAACAATGGAGGCCCTAATGTTAGTTATAAACATCAGAGATGGTTAACAATGGAGACCCTAATGTTAGTTATAAACATCAGAGATGGTTAACAATGGAGGGCCTAATGTTAGTTATAGACATCAGAGATGGTTAACAATGAAGGCCCTAATGTTATAAACATCAGAGATGGTTAACAATGAAGGCCCTAATGTTAGTTATAGACATCAGAGATGGTTAACAATGAAGGCCCTAATGTTAGTTATAAACATCAGAGATGGTTAACAATGGAGGCCCTAATGTTAATTATAAACATCAGAGATGGTTAACAATGGAGGCCCTAATGTTAGTTATAAACATCAGAAATGGTTAACAATGGAGGCCCTAATGTTAGTTATAGTTAACAATGAAGGCCCTAATGTTATAAACATCAGAGATGGTTAACAATGAAGGCCCTAATGTTAGTTATAGACATCAGAGATGGTTAACAATGAAGGCCCTAATGTTAGTTATAGACATCAGAGATGGTTAACAATGAAGGCCCTAATGTTAGTTATATACATCAGAGATGTTTAACAATGGAGGCCCTAATGTTAGTTATAAACATCAGAGATGGTTAACAACGGAGGCCCTAATGTTAGTTATAAACATCAGAGATGGTTAACAATGGAGGCCCTAATGTTAATTATAAACATCAGAGATGGTTAACAATGGAGGCCCTAATGTTAGTTATAAACATCAGAGATGGTTAACAATGGAGGGCCTAATGTTAGTTATAAACATCAGAGATGGTTAACAATGGAGGGCTTATGTTAGTTATAAACATCAGAGATGGTTTACAATGGAGGCCCTAATGTTAGTTATAAACATCAGAGATGGTTAACAATGGAGGCCCTGGTGTTAGTTATAAACATCAGAGATGGTTAACAATGGAGGCCCTAATGTTAATTATAAACATCAGAGATGGTTAACAATGGAGGCCCTAATGTTAGTTATAAACATCAGAGATGGTTAACAATGGAGGCGGCCCTAATGTTAGTTATAAACATCAGAGATGGTCAACAATGGAGGCGCTGATGTTAGTTATAAACATCAGAGATGGTTAACAATGGAGGCCCTAATGTTAATTATAAACATCAGAGATGGTTAACAATGGAGGCCCTAATGTTAGTTATAAACATCAGAGATGGTTAACAATGGAGGCGGCCTTAATGTTAGTTATAAACATCAGAGATGGTTAACAATGGAGGGCCTAATGTTAGTTATAGACATCAGAGATGGTTAACAATGAAGGCCCTAATGTTATAAACATCAGAGATGGTTAACAATGAAGGCCCTAATGTTAGTTATAGACATCAGAGATGGTTAACAATGAAGGCCCTAATGTTAGTTATAAACATCAGAGATGGTTAACAATGGAGGCCCTAATGTTAATTATAAACATCAGAGATGGTTAACAATGGAGGCCCTAATGTTAGTTATAAACATCAGAAATGGTTAACAATGGAGGCCCTAATGTTAGTTATAGTTAACAATGAAGGCCCTAATGTTATAAACATCAGAGATGGTTAACAATGAAGGCCCTAATGTTAGTTATAGACATCAGAGATGGTTAACAATGAAGGCCCTAATGTTAGTTATAGACATCAGAGATGGTTAACAATGAAGGCCCTAATGTTAGTTATAAACATCAGAGATGTTTAACAATGGAGGCCCTAATGTTAGTTATAAACATCAGAGATGGTTAACAACGGAGGCCCTAATGTTAGTTATAAACATCAGAGATGGTTAACAATGGAGGCCCTAATGTTAATTATAAACATCAGAGATGGTTAACAATGGAGGCCCTAATGTTAGTTATAAACATCAGAGATGGTTAACAATGGAGGGCCTAATGTTAGTTATAAACATCAGAGATGGTTAACAATGGAGGGCTTATGTTAGTTATAAACATCAGAGATGGTTTACAATGGAGGCCCTAATGTTAGTTATAAACATCAGAGATGGTTAACAATGGAGGCCCTGGTGTTAGTTATAAACATCAGAGATGGTTAACAATGGAGGCCCTAATGTTAATTATAAACATCAGAGATGGTTAACAATGGAGGCCCTAATGTTAGTTATAAACATCAGAGATGGTTAACAATGGAGGCGGCCCTAATGTTAGTTATAAACATCAGAGATGGTCAACAATGGAGGCGCTGATGTTAGTTATAAACATCAGAGATGGTTAACAATGGAGGCCCTAATGTTAATTATAAACATCAGAGATGGTTAACAATGGAGGCCCTAATGTTAGTTATAAACATCAGAGATGGTTAACAATGGAGGCGGCCCTAATGTTAGTTATAAACATCAGAGATGGTCAACAATGGAGGCGCTGATGTTAGTTATAAACATCAGAGATGGTTAACAATGGAGGCCCTAATGTTAGTTATAAACATCAGAGATGGTTAACAATGGAGGCGCTAATGTTAATTATAAACATCAGAGATGGTTAACAATGGAGGCCCTAATGTTAGTTATAAACATCAGAGATGGTTAACAATGGAGGCGGCCCTAATGTTAATTATAAACATCAGAGATGGTTAACAATGGAGGCGGCCCTAATGTTAATTATAAACATCAGAGATGGTTAACAATGGAGGCGGCCCTAATGTTAGTTATAAACATCAGAGATGGTTAACAATGGAGGCGCTGATGTTAGTTATAAACATCAGAGATGGTTAACAATGGAGGCCATAATGTTAATTATAAACATCAGAGATGGTTAACAATGGAGGCGGCCCTAATGTTAGTTATAAACATCAGAGATGGTTAACAAAGGAGGCGCTGATGTTAGTTATAAACATCAGAGATGGTTAACAATGGAGGCGCTGATGTTAGTTATAAACATCAGAGATGGTTAACAAAGGAGGCGCTGATGTTAGTTATAAACATCAGAGATGGTTAACAATGGAGGCGCTGATGTTAGTTATAAACATCAGAGATGGTTAACAATGGAGGCCATAATGTTAATTATAAACATCAGAGATGGTTAACAAAGGAGGGCCTAATGTTAGTTATAAACATCAGAGAATGGTCAAAATGATGGCACAGAAGTGAGATTTTGGATAAGCTATGTGAACAGCTGGAGTCATTTTGAAGCAGAGTTTCATTGTAGTAGCTGGTGGCTACCTCACTTAATCAAATACAGGAAACCACTCATTGTAAGCAAATAGTAAACAGATCAATCTGATTCAGTATCAAAGAAAATTTGTTGTAGTTGATCATATTTTGACTGCATGCTATTTATAACAGCTGCGGTTTGAAATCTTATGCGTTACACCTACACAGACCTTAATAATGACCAGCCATTAGTGCCAAATCCGGAAGGAGACTTTATCCCCTTATTTGTCCGCTTGGTCTCTGTCCGCCACATGACCTTTGTACTTTTAATCTCTGATTTTAATCCTATGACAGTATCTCAACACTTAATATCAACAGACAAACCAGCCCTAAATATCAACTTCCTCCCCTCTGGCTAAAAACAAATTGAAACGATTGTCCTGACCAGGACAATTAAAATCCAAACCTAAACTTCTGTGGTACATTAAAAGTATAGACATACATTGATTGACCTCTCTAACAAAGGCTACCAGAAACATATAGAAATTCTTTGCTATGTTTTAATCTGGTGGTCTGATCCAGTTCCACTTTTTGTCAGAAAAGTATATACATACATTCTCTTCAACAAATACAACATCGATCTTGATAACATTTCCCCCTCTCAGATAAAAAACCCCATCCAAATTCAGAGAAAATGATATGATGAAGGCATCTTTAATATCATTTTTCCCTCAGAAATTTTACAATGTTTGGTCTTCTGAAAACTAAGGTCTATTATATATATATACCATTATGTATAATGTATTATTATTTATTATGTATCATCATGTAAACTGTATTATTATGTATTATGCATCAATCTGTATTGTTATACATTATGCATTTTTGACAGAATATCCTGGTTCTATAATTAAAGGCAATCAACCTTGACCTTGGGAACTTAAACATCCCTATGTATCACAGTGTAAAATTTCAGAAACCTGTTGGATTCCATGCAGGGCCCTAATTACCATTTTCCAAATGTAATTCATATTCATTCCAAAAGAATCTTATTGAATATTTGCCTGTCCTGAATTTCCTTTTAGCCCCAGTAATTTAGAGAATAGAGACAGAACATGTTTAATCCCTGGTGTGGGCAGGATCATAACTTTTCATTATTGCTCCCTCGTTTAATTATATCAAATTGAACTCAGGCCATGGAGCTAGATAATTATCCAGCAGCATGCCATTATCTATAATTATTCTGGATCAAGGGACAGCTAACTGGTCAGATTTTTTAAGACAAAATTGAACTTTGTCTCCTCTATCTATAGGTTTAACATGGACAACTAGAAGCCACAAATGATAATTACTTAAGAACAAGAGATCCCAGGGGGATCTTGGCGCCCACCATTGAATGATCTTTATAGGTTCAATGTCAGATTGATCTTCTCTCTATTTTTCCCTTCCTCTTACTAACCTGTGTAAATAGAGAAACATCCCTCCAGTACTTTTCAAACAAGAGGAACCTATATATGAAATCTGAGATTTAGCGATAATGGCTGTCTGTTGGCCATGTTGTTTTCAGATTGGTACCAAAATGCAATACAAGGGACCAAGGGGAACCTACATATGAAATTTTAGAAACTCGTGATTGTTGGATATGGAATTTATTTTACACTCGTAAGTTATTTTTTAAAGTTACAAAAGACACTCGCTAAAGCTCATGTCTTTTGTAACTCAAGTGAAATAAATTCCATATCCAACAACCACTCGTTGTGTAACCTCTATAGCTGTGACAGTGGTTCACAAATAAAGTATAACGATTTTGTTCAGTAATTCATTTAGTACTATACATCCCTACTAAGTGCCTTAACAAGCATGTCTTTAGCACAATCATTTGATTTGTCTTTCTGTCTCTTAGCTTTATCTTAAGTGATTACAGAACCTCTGTGTCTGGTGACCAAAGTCGATTCTCAGGCTGTACACGACTCTCAAGCTGTACATGTACGTAATCACAACCTGTTTGTTGTATAGTAGTTAAATTTTCACTTCTCACCAGTTTATACTTCCAATCTCTTAAGCAGTAACTGTATGTAGGTCCCATGTTTGTGAGATTTTTTTTAAACCAGCCGATTTCTTGAACTTTATATTCAAATTGAACTATACTTGTTGCTTTATTATTATACTAACTATTTACAGTATATGTCAACTGTCATATTTGTTTTAATGAAATACCTGACCATTTGTATATTCCACACCTGACCATTTGTATATTCCACACCTGACCATTTGTATATTCCACACCTGACCATTTGTATATTCCACACCTGACCATTTGTATATTCCACACCTGACCATTTGTATATTCCACACCTGACCATTTGTATATTCCACACCTGACCATTTGTATGTCCACACCTGACCATTTGTATATTCCACACCTGACCATTTGTATATTCCACAACCTGACCATTTGATATTCCACACCTGACCATTTGTATTTTCCACACCTGACCATTTGTATATTCCACATCTGACCATTTGATATTCCACACTCGGCAATTGATATTCCACACCTGAACATTGTATGTCCACACCGACCATTTGTATATTCCACACCTGACCATTTGTATATTTCCCACACCTGACCATTGTATATTCCACACACTTACCATTTGTATATTCCACACCTTACCTATTCAGTATATTCCACACCTGACCTATTCAGTATATTCCCACACCTTCACCATTTGTATATTCCACACCTTACCATTTTGTATGTTCCACACCTGACAATTTGTATGTTCCACACCTGACAATTTGTATGTTCCACACCTGACAATTTGTATGTTCCACACCTTACCATTTGTATGTTCCACACCTGACAATTTGTATGTTCCACACCTGACCATTTGTATATTCCACACCTGACCATTTGTATATTCCACACCTGACCATTTGTATATTCCACACCTGACCATTTGTATATTCCACACCTGACCATTTGTATATTCCACACCTTACCATTTGTATATTCCACATCTGACCATTTGTATATTCCACATCTGACCATTTGTATATTCCACACCCGGCCATTTGTATATTCCACACCTGAACATTTGTATGTTCCACACCTGACCATTTGTATATTCCACACCTGACCATTTGTATATTCCACACCTGACCATTTGTATATTCCACACCTGACCATTTGTATATTCCACACCTGACAATTTGTATATTCCACACCTGACAATTTGTATATTCCACACCTGACCATTTGTATATTCCACACCTGACCATTTGTATATTCCACACCTGACCATTTGTATATTCCACACCTGACAATTTGTATATTCCACACCTGACCATTTGTATATTCCGCACCTGACCATTTGTATATTCCACACCTGACCATTTGTATATTCCACACCTGACCATTTGTATATTCCACACCTGACCATTTGTATATTCCACACCTGACCATTTGTATATTCCACACCTGATCATTTGTATATTCCACACCTGTTCCACACCTGACCATTTGTATATTCCACACCTGACCATATGTATATTCCACACCTGACACAGTAGTTGTCCTGACCATTTGTATATTCCACACCTGACCATTTGTATATTCCACACCTGACCATTTGTATATTCCACACCTGACAATTTGTATATTCCACACCTGACACAGTAGTTGTATGTAGCAGTGGCACACCTTACCATCACTGAACTCGTAGGGCGGCTCCAGGTCCCATGTGTTTGGGTAATCCCCTCTGTACCACTGGGTAGCCCCATCAGGAGTGTACGGGTTATTGTTACAACACATCCCTGTTACACCATTGTACACCATCCTCCTCCTCCTCACACAAACATTATGTTCTGGTCCGTGCGCACAAGTGACTGACCGATGGTCAAATGGTCAGACCTCATTAACACAATACGGCCAGGTAAATGACCGATACCTATATGTAAACATGTTATACACAAGCTGTGTGTCTGGCCTGATGACCACTGTGGAGTTTCTCCAGGTAAAATCCATGTGTGTATAGTATGACCACAGGTGTACACATCTAACCTCAGTACTTTAGTTAAGGTGAGACGTTGGTCAATAGGCAATACAGACTGGCCAGCTCATGATTACAGTAACTGACCTTGTAAGCCCTGGTAATGCCAATGACCTAAGAGTATTATCTAGAGTCCATTGGTCACATGATCATCCAGCTGAGTGACCCCTACTTGACCAAGTAGAATATGGCCAGTGTCCAATTCTGTTATTCCCAACTGTCATTTATTATATACAATATCCACAGAGACAGACTTATTACCTAATCCCAGTATCAGCATGTGTAATGAGTCTTTTCTTTCTTCATTTCTTCAAAATTTGAATATATTATGGGCAACTGAACATTCATTAAAAAATGAAATAGTTTTATTTTATATTAAAACAACTATGTGACAAAGATTAAAGATTTAATTTACCTAGATTAATTGATCACCAATCTGTCATATCCTGAACTTCCTGACATATGTCTCCCTCCATACCCTGAGAAACCTAACCAATTAATAGCCTTCGCAGTAACCCTTGTAACAATCCTAACCAATTAATAACCCTCGCAGTAACCCTTGTAACAATCCGAACCAATTAATAGCCTTCACATGTACAGTAACCACTGTAACAATCCTAACCAATTAATAGCCTTCGCAGTAACCCTTGTAACAATCCTAACCAATTAATAACCCTCACAGTAACCCTTGTAACAATCCTAACCAATTAATAGCCATCACAGTAACCCTTGTAACAATCCTAACCAATTAATAGCCCTCACAGTAACCCTTGTAACAATCCTAACCAATTAATAGCCTTCACTGTAACCCTTGTAACAATCCTAACCAATTAATAGTCCTCACAGTAACCCTTGTAACAATCCTAACCAATTAATAACCCTCACAGTAACCCTTGTTGTAACAATCCTAACCAATTAATAGCCCTCACAGTAACCCTTGTAACAATCCTAACCAATTAATAACCCTCACAGTAACCCTTGTTGTAACAATCCTAACCAATTAATAGCCCTCACAGTAACCATTATAACAATCCTAACCAATTAATAACCCTCACAGTAACCCTTGTTGTAACAATCCTAACCAATTAATAGCCTTCACAGTAACCCTTGTAACAATCCTAACCAATTAATAGCATCTGGGACAATTCATTCTATCTCATCCTCACAAGAAGGGGAATTTGCTGAAGATTTACGGTCAGAGCCCCGAAGTTCTCAGACACAATGTCATCTCCTTGATATTTTATTGCTAACATTGCAGTCTACAATACAAATTTGTGTGTGGTATTGTCCTGCTAGAAAATGTAGCCTTCATCAATGTTTTGTCAGACAGGGAGAAGAGCTGATAAAGATTGTTGCCCTCTGATAAATGTGTCACCACTTCATTTATTGGCCACTAGCAAATATACCACTTAGAACCAGATGCCACCACCCTAGTGAATTTTAGATGATATTCTCGCCATTAACTTTGGGACACCATTCCACTAACATCACATTCAGCGACATAGTTTGACAGGCTGTGGGGTGGGTTTCTCCCGGAGACTTGGTTTGACAGGCTGTGGGGTGGAAAATCTCTCCTAGATACTTGGTTTGATGGACTGAGGGGTGGGTCTCTCCCAGAGACTTGGTTTGATGGACTGTGGGGTGGGTCTCTCCCAGAGACTTGGTTTGATGGACTGAGGGGTGGGTCTCTCCCAGAGACATGGTTTGATGGACTGTGGGGTGGGTCTCTCCCAGAGACGTGGTTTGATGGACTGTGGGGTGGGTCTCTCCATTAGAGACTTGGTTTGATGGACTGTGGGGGGTTCTCCGGAGATTGGTTCTGCCTGGGCCGGAGACTTGGTTTGATGGACTGTGGGGTGGGTCTCTCCCGGAGACTTGGTTTGATGGACTGCGGGGTGGGTCTCTCCTGGAGACTTGGTTTGATGGACTGTGGGGTGGATCTCTCCCAGAGACTTGGTTTGATGGACTGTGGGGTGGGTCTCTCCCAGAGACTTGGTTTGATGGACTGTGGGGTGGGTCTCTCCCAGAGACTTGGTTTGATGGACTGTGGGGTGGGTCTCTCCCAGAGACTTGGTTTGATGGACTGTGGGGTGGGTCTCTCCCAGAGACTTGGTTTGATGGACTGTGGGGTGGGTCCTTTTCTCCAGAGACTTGGTTTGATGGAATGTGCGGTGGGTCTCTCCCAGAGACTTGGTTTGATAGACTGTGGGGTGGTTTTCTCCAGAGACTTGGTTTGATGGACTGTGGGGTGGGGTCTCTCCCAGAGACTTGGTTTGATGGACTGTGTGGTGGGTCTCTCCCAGAGACTTGGTTTGATGGACTGTGGGGTGGTTTTCTCCCAGAGACTTGGTTTGATGGACTGTGGGGTGGGTCTCTCCCAGAGACTTGGTTTGATGGACTGTGGGGTGGGTCTCTCCCAGAGACTTGGTTTGATGGACTGTGGGGTGGTTTTCTCCCAGAGACTTGGTTTGATGGGACTGTGGGGTGGGTTTATCCTAGACTTGGTTTGATGGACTGTGGGGTGGGTCTCTCCCAGAGACTTGGTTTGATGGACTGTGGGGTGGGTCTCTCCCAGAGACTTGGTTTGATGGACTGTGGGGTGGGTCTCTCCCAGAGACTTGGTTTGATGGACTGTGGGGTGGTCTCTCCCAGAGACTTGGTTTGATGGACTGTGGGGTGGGTTTCTCCCAGAGACTTGGTTTGATGGGCTGTGGGGTGGGTCTCTCCCAGAGACTTGGTTTGATGGACTGTGTGGTGGGTCTCTCCCAGAGACTTGGTTTGATGGACTGTGGGGTGGTTTCTCCCAGAGACTTGGTTTGATGGAATGTGAGGTGGGTCTCTCCCAGAGACTTGGTTTGATAGACTGTGGGGTGGTTTTCTCCCAGAGACTTGGTTTGATGGACTGTGGGGTGGGTCTCTCCCAGAGACTTAGTTTGATGGGCTGTGGGGTGGGTCTCTCCCAGAGACGTGGTTTGATGGACTGTGGGGTGGGTCTCTCACAGAGACTTGGTTTGATGGACTGTGGGGTGGGTTTCTCCCAGAGACTAGGTTTGATGGACTGTGGGGTGGGTCTCTCCCAGAGACTTGGTTTGATGGACTGTGGGGTGGATCTCTCCCAGAGACTTGGTTTGATGGACTGTCGGGTGGGTCTCTCACAGAGACTTGGTTTGATGGACTGTCGGGTTGGTCTCTCCAAGACTTGGTTTGATGGACTGTGGGGTGGGTCTCTCCAAGACTTGGTTTGATGGACTGTGGGATGGGTCTCTCCCAGAGACTTGGTTTGATGGACTGTGGGGTGGGTCTCTCCAAGAGGCTTGGTTTGATGGGCTGTGGGGAGGATCTCTCCAAGAGACTTAGTTTGATGGACTGTGGGGTGGGTCTCTCACAGAGAATTGGTTTGATTGGCTGTGGGGTGGGTCTCTCAAAGAGACTTAGTTTGATGGGCTGTGGGGTGGGTCTCTCCTAAACTTGGTTTGATGGACTGTGGGGTGGGTCTCTCCCAGAGACGTGGTTTGATGGACTGTGGGGTGGGTCTCTCCCAGAGACTTGGTTTGATTGACTGTGGGGTGGGTCTCTCCCAGAGACTTGGTTTGATGGACTGTGGGGTGGGTCTCTCCCAGAGACTTGGTTTGATGGACTGTGGGGTGGGTCTCTCCCAGAGACTTGGTTTGATGGACTGGGGGGTGGGTCTCTCCCAGAGACTTGGTTTGATGGACTGTGGGGTGGGTCTCTCCAAGAGGCTTGGTTTGATGGGCTGTGGGGAGGATCTCTCCAAGAGACTTAGTTTGATGGACTGTGGGGTGGGTCTCTCACAGAGACTTGGTTTGATTGGCTGTGGGGTGGGTCTCTCCCAGAGACTTGGTTTGATGGACTGTGGGGTGGGTCTCTCCCAGAGACTTGGTTTGATGGACTGTGGGGTGGGTCTCTCCCAGAGATTTGGTTTGATGGACTGTGGGGTGGGTATCTCAGAGAGACTTGGTTTGATGAGCTGAGGGGTGGGTCTCTCCTGGAGACTTGGTTTGATGGACTGTGGGGTGGGTCTCTCCCAGAGACTTGGTTTGATGGACTGTGGGGTGGGTCTCTCCCAGAGACTTGGTTTGATGGACTGTGGGGTGGGTCTCTCCCAGAGACTTGGTTTGATGGACTGTGGGGTGGGTCTCTCCCAGAGACTTGGTTTTATGGACTGTGGGGTGGGTCTCTCACAGAGACTTGGTTTGATGGACTGTGGGGTGGGTCTCTCACAGAGACTTGGTTTGATGGACTGTGAGGTGGGTCTCTCAAAGAGACTTGGTTTGATGGACTGTGGGGTGGGTTTCTCCCAGAGACTTGGTTTTATGGACTGTGGGGTGGGTCTCTCACAGAGACTTGGTTTGATGGACTGTGGGGTGGGTCTCTCCCAGAGACTCGGTTTGATATGGACTGTGGGGTGGGTCTCTCCCAGAGACTTAGCTGATTTGATGCAGACATTATACAATAATGTACTTTGCCTCTTATTACATGTTTATCAGGGGTTTTGTCTTGGTGACTATTATGTCCTAAAACAAAAGATTTCTACCCAAATAGAACCGTATGTAATAGACATTGTTGAATGATGAGAAAGTCTCAAGGTAAGTTAAGCTTCAGTAGAAAAGATTGACCCCAGTACTAAGGTGGTACAAATACTGACAGCACCGTGACAAGTGAGGTCTGAAGGCTATAAAAAGCTCCCAATATAACGGACTTCCCACCAGATGTCAGCCTTATCAGTATAGACACTATAATGTCCATAGCTGTCCAAGTATTGTTTGTAACAGAGGCATCATCCATCATAAAAAGTCCACAACAAGCCTTCCCCTCTATCCTGCAACATAAATAAGGCCGCCACTCAAATAACTCATCAGTGACTCGGTCACTCAGAGGATAAATATAACTTAATGTCATTTTGTTACTCAAGGTGAGAACTACGACAACTACATAGGAGTGTATTTATTAGGCAATGCAGCCAAGCATATAGTTGTAATCATTCAACCTTAGTAACACCTCTCAAAAACCTTTCAATTTTCAACCAAAACTAAAAGTGCTTGACACCAAAATGTAAAAAAAATCTAAAAGGTTTGTGTGTAAAACCAAATGCACCCATAGCCATGATGTTAATGTTTCATCTGCAAGCCTCTTATATTTATATTTAAATTGTTTGAATAACCATATCAATCTTTTCCATTATAAGTATTACATTTTGACCCACTGACATATCATTTAATGGACAACTACTTTTGTGCAACCTTTTTGGTGACAGAAGCGGCCCATCTAGCCTGTACATTATAATTCTTGCATGTCTGTGAGTGACTGATTTGTTGTCAAAAATGGTGACCGACATTGTGATTGAACAGACGTGGAATTAAGGATGGAACTACACACTTCTTCAAATTCTGACTTTGTGGGAGCAACGACAACCTTCCCTGGTGGTATCAGCACTGACAACCTTCCCTGATGGTATCCTTTCTCTGTTGTGGCACTGACAACCTTCCCTGATGGTATCCTGTCTCTGTTGGAGTACTGACAACCTTCCCTGATGGTATCCTGTCTCAGTGAGAGCATTGACAACCTTCCCTGATGGTATCCCCTCTCTGTTGGAGTACTGACAACCTTCCCTGATGGTATCCTCCCTCTGTTGGAGTACTGACAACCTTCCCTGATGGTATCCTCCCTCTGTTGGAGTACTGACAACCTTCCCTGATGGTATCCTCTCTCTGTGAGAGCACTGACAACCTTCCCTGATGGTATCCTCTCTGTTGGGGCACTGACAACCTTCCCTGATGGTATCCTCCCTCTGTTGGAGTACTGACAACCTTCCCTGATGGTATCCTCTCTCTGTGAGAGCACTGACAACCTTCCCTGATGGTATCCTCTCTGTTGGGGCACTGACAACCTTCCCTGATGGTATCCTGTCTCTGTTGGAACACTGACAACCTTCCCTGATGGTATCCTCTCTCTGTTGGAGCACTGACAACCTTCCCTGATGGTATCCTGTCTCTGTTGGAACACTGATAACCTTCCCTGATGGTATCCTGTCTCTGTTGGAGTACTGACAACCTTCCCTGATGGTATCCCCTCTGTTGGGGCACTGACAACCTTCCCTGATGGTATCCTGTCTCTGTTGTAACACTGACAACCTTCCCTGATGGTATCCTCTCTCTGTGAGAGCAAACTGACAACCTTCCCTGATGGTATCCTGTCTCTATTGGAGTACTGACAACCTTCCCTGATGGTATCCTGTCTCTGTTGGAACACTGACAACCTTCCCTGATGGTATCCTCTCTGTTGGAACACTGACAACCTTCCCTGATGGTATCCCCTCTGTTGGAGTACTGACAACCTTCCCTGATGGTATCCTGTCTCTGTTGGAACACTGACAACCTTCCCTGATGGTATCCTCTCTGTTGGAACACTGACAACCTTCCCTGATGGTATCCCCTCTGTTGGGGCACTGACAACCTTCCCTGATGGTATCCCCTCTGTTGGAGTACTGACAACCTTCCCTGATGGTATCCTCTCTCTGTTGGGGCACTGACAACCTTCCCTGATGGTATCCCCTCTGTTGGAGCACTGACAACCTTCCCTGATGGTAATTCTCCATCCCTCTCTCTATCTCTGTGCATGGAAGATTTTTCCAGAAGTCTCAGGTGTCTACCTCTCTCTTGGGGCTTAAACGACCATGATGTCTTGGAGTCACACTCACAATTTTAGTAAAACTTGGATTTACTTTAAATTATCTAACTGATATTCATATTGTCAACTAAATAATATGGAAGGGACTTATCTTCACAAGACAGACAGTCATCATGTGATCAATTATCCTGAATCCTAAACTATATATATTTAATGATGCCAAAGTCTTTGTTCTTTTTATTTCAACAATGTCTGAAGATTCCCGTTTCTTTATTCTCTACATATCTCTCAATAAAGACACAGTCCTGTCCTCCATTCTCTCAATAAAGACACAGTCCTGTCCTCCATTCTCTCAATAAAGACACAGTCCTGTCCTCCATTCTCAATAAAGACACAGTCCCGTCCTCCATTCTCTCAATAAAGACACAGTCCCGTCCTCCATTCTCTCAATAAAGACACAGACCCGTCCTCCATTCTCTCAATAAAGACACAGTCCCGTCCTCCATTCTCTCAATAAAGACACAGTCCCGTCCTCCATTCTCTCAATAAAGACACAGTCCCGTCCTCCATTCTCTCAATAAAGACACAGTCCCGTCCTCCATTCTCTCAATAAAGACACAGTCCCGTCCTCCATTCTCTCAATAAAGACAGTCCCGTCCTCCATTCTCTCAATAAAGACACAGTCCCGTCCTCCATTCTCTCAATAAAGACACAGTCCCGTCCTCCATTCTCTCAATAAAGACACAGTCCCGTCCTCCATTCTCTCAATAAAGACACAGTCCCGTCCTCCATTCTCTCAATAAAGACACAGTCCCGTCCTCCATTCTCTCAATAAAGACACAGTCCCGTCCTCCATTCTCTCAATAAAGACACAGTCCCGTCCTCCATTCTCTCAATAAAGACACAGTCCCGTCCTCCATTCTCTCAATAAAGACACAGTCCCGTCCTCCATTCTCTCAATAAAGACACAGTCCCGTCCTCCATTCTCTCAATAAAGACACAGTCCCGTCCTCCATTCTCTCAATAAAGACACAGTCCCGTCCTCCATTCTCTCAATAAAGACACAGTCCCTTCCTCCATTCTCTCAATAAAGACACAGTCCCGTCCTCCATTCTCTCAATAAAGACACAGTCCCGTCCTCCATTCTCTCAATAAAGACACAGTCCTGTCCTCCATTCTCTCAATAAAGACACAGTCCCGTCCTCCATTCTCTCAATAAAGACACAGTCCCGTCCTCCATTCTCTCAATAAAGACACAGTCCCGTCCTCCATTCTCTCAATAAAGACACAGTCCCGTCCTCCATTCTCTCAATAAGTCACAGTCCTGTCCTCCATTCTCTCAATAAGTCACAGTCCTGTCCTCCATTCTCTCAATAAAGACACAGTCCCGTCCTCCATTCTCTCAATAAGTCACAGTCCCGTCCTCCATTCTCTCAATAAAGACACAGTCCCGTCCTCCATTCTCTCAATAAAGACACAGTCCCGTCCTCCATTCTCTCAATAAAGACACAGTCCCGTCCTCCATTCTCTCAATAAAGACACAGCCCCGCCCTCCATTCTCTCAATAAAGACACAGTCCCGTCCTCCATTCTCTCAATAAAGACACAGTCCCGTCCTCCATTCTCTCAATAAAGACACAGTCCCGTCCTCCATTCTCTCAATAAAGACACAGTCCCGTCCTCCATTCTCTCAATAAAGACACAGTCCTGTCCTCCATTCTCTCAATAAGTCACAGTCCTGTCCTCCATTCTCTCAATAAGTCACAGTCCTGTCCTCCATTCTCTCAATAAAGACACAGTCCTGTCCTCCATTCTCTCAATAAGTCACAGTCCTGTCCTCCATTCTCTCAATAAGTCACAGTCCTGTCCTCCATTCTCTCAATAAAGACTCTGCACGTGTGACCTTACAACTCTCAGACTTCCATTCTCTCACTTTCCCCTGACATGAACTAGTATCCTCCATTCTCTCACTTTCCCTTGACATGAACTAGTATCCTCCATTCTCTCACTTTCCCTTGACATGAACTAGTATCCTCCATTCTCTCACTTTCCCTTGACATGAACTAGTATCCTCCATTCTCTCACTTTCCCTTGACATGAACTAGTATCTCCATTCTCTCACTTTCCCTTGACATGAACTAGACTTCCATTCTCTCACTTTCCCTTGACATGAACTAGTATCCTCCATTCTCTCACTTTCCCTTGACATGAACTAGTATCCTCCATTCTCTCACTTTCCCTTGACATGAACTAGTATCCTCCATTCTCTCACTTTCCCTTGACATGAACTAGTATCCTCCATTCTCTCACTTTCCCTTGACATGAACTAGTATCCTCCATTCTCTCACTTTCCCTTGACATGAACTAGTATCCTCCTTTCTTTAACTTTCCCTTGACATGAACTAGTATCCTCCATTCTCTCACTTTCCCTTGACATGAACTAGTATCCTCCATTCTCTCACTTTCCCTTGACATGAACTAGTATCCTCCATTCTCTCACTTTCCCTTGACATGAACTAGTATCCACCATTCCCTCACTTTCCCCTGACATGAACTAGTATCCTCCATTCCCTCACTTTCCCTTGACATGAACTAGTATCCTCCATTCCCTCACTTTCCCTTGACATGAACTAGTATCCTCCATTCTTTAACTTTCCCCTGACATGAACTAGTATCCTCCATTCTTTAACTTTCCCCTGACATGAACTAGTATCCTCCATTCTCTCACTTTCCCTTGACATGACCTATATATAAGTATCTCCCTTTCATTCACAGCTCCTAATTATAAAACTTGAGCTCTCATACTTCCCCTTACCATAAACTGTCATTTGTGTGACACGGTTATTGATTTTTTGAAGCTACATATATAATAATCTCACAAAGGAAGTCAGCCTCAGACCATAATTACTCTAAATACTTCATGTACCATCATTATTTTACAAATAATTCTAAATTTAGGGATTTAATTATGCAAAAATCTGTTGACACTTAATGGTTTCACATACCGAGTCAATATTATGGAATATTTTGCCAAATATAAAACCAGTGTGATAAAATTCTACAGTAAACTGATGCTATAGATATAACCTGATCAGGCTATAAAGGAGCTTACGTTTCTCTCTCAAATCCATGCCATGGTTAAATTTCTTTTATTATGAAAGAAATCTATTGGCCTTTAAGCTTCCATCTGTTTCCCTGAGGATGCTTGTGGTTTTTTTTAACCATGGAACTACTAAATTAAATTCAGATCTGTCCAAACTTATTTAAAGGAAGTCAAATTTTTTCTTCCAACAGATTTATTACCTGCGTAATCAAAGATTATATTACTAAGCATTATTACAGTGACATACCTTTATAAAAAAGATTAAAAGTGCATTAGTCTTTACAAATAATTTATTTTTAAACCACGTGCCCTGTAATGTTCATTTTCTATGTTACCATACTGAAGACAGATTAAGATCTGACTATTGGATCAGTGACAGATTCTTACGAGAACACTCAGGTGATTAAGCCTTTCAAGGTGTCGGAATGATATCAACAAAACACTGAAAAATGGTCCCTTACATAGTAAAACCCTCTGTGTCAATTTCCTTTCTAAGGCAGTAATTATTCCATGTTAGTTACCTCCCCTTGGACTTAATGTGTAACAGATGACTGCATGTCTTGTCAGGGAACTCCTCAAGTTTCCCTAGTCCCATGTCGTGTTACAGGATGATGTAAAAAGAAAAGACATATCTATAACAACAGTAGGTCTAGTCCAAGTTTCCTCTGTCTCTGACACCATGTCTGGTGAAGGGCCAGAGAGCACTACTATATGAAACCATAGAATTCTTCAACACCGTTTGGTGTCGCTAAGATTTTGGTGCAAACACAATAAAATCTGGCCTGACATTAAAACCTACCTTCCATGTATGGATAAATCAAATGTTTATTTACCCCAAGACATCAATAAAGTCCCCAATTGGTTTACAATTCCGTCTGTATAGACCCTCATTTAATGCCTTAGTGACCACCTGAATCAAGTGACTCCCTATCATGTGACCTTCTACAGTCAAACCTGCCTTAGCAACCACCTAAATTAAGCCCCTATCATGTGACCTTTTTCCAGTTAAATCTACCCTAGCAACCACTTAAATTAAGCAGCTCCATCTCTTTGAGACCATATTTTCCCTTCCTCGCTTTTTTTTCTATACCTATAATTTATATAATATTATGTACCTGAATTTTTTAAGTGTCTAATTGTCAAATGTGACCATGCAACAGGTCCATCATTTCTGCCTCTCAAATACAGAAAAGTGACTTTTTTCAGGAACTTTCTTAGTTTTAAAATGATTGGTTTGATTTGGTTTTTATTTGTTTAAAATCCTATCAACAGCTGAGGTCATTTAAGGACGGCCTCCAGTGAGTGCGAACTGCATGCCTGCGGTATGATGTGGTATGTTCGTAATAAGTTTCCCTGCGATAGTCTGAAACTTTTGCCGATTTATAGTGCTACCTCACTGAAGCATACTGCCGAAGACACCGATTTCAAAGATTAAAGAATACTAGAGAAATGTGTGAAATTTTTATTCAGTCTCCAAAAATGTCTTCCTTTCTGACTTTTGCCCGGATAACATCAAAGTAAAATGACACTTCCCTTGGAATATCACAAATATGCCCAGTTTGACTGCATATTGACGGTCCTGAGACCTAAACAAGTATACGTACGTAACATAGAGTTACTGACCATCACTTCCTGTGAGCTACACAGTGAATATATTATTCACAATGATATAGTTTCAGCTATGAGACTGTGATTCATTATACAAGGGCTTGTTGACAATTTAACAGAGAACATGATTCCACATAGCACGTATTATGACTATTAAATTGCAATCATAAAACTATATGTGTTTGTCAGGCGATGACGGCCGACATAAATGTTTTCGTAACTTATGATAATCCAATAAGTATTTTTTATGGCCTGGAGTGTGTATTACCACGTGTACAGAGCTGACACTCATCAACAGACACCGAGACGAATACTGATTATCAATCCAGACAGCAATATTAAAGTTCCTCACTTAGTCTCATATCAAAAGTTTTGTGCAACTGGTTGCTTTTGGTACTTTAAATGTATGATGGCCAAGTTGTCCATTACGAAATGTTATAGAAATAGATAATACACATTTAATGTTTATTTTGATTATGGACCTTAGGTGAGGTCAATATTGTGTTATATATACCCTAATCAAAGGTCATTAATTTTAATATCAGATACAGTGTCAATATTAAGTGTACATACCCAAATCACAGGTCATTAATTCAAATATTAGATACGGAGTCAATATGGTGTTATATGCCGAAATCAAAGGTCCTTAGTTTTAATATTAGATACAAGGTCAAATCGTTAATGGCCGAAAGATCGAGTCATCGTGTTAACTTTAAGCTAATTGTACAACATGGTCAAGCTGGTTTTTATATAAACAGCAAAATATCAAACACCACTTTGCACTTCAGACTAAACTAGAAAGCATGGCTGTATGTTACTTAAGAGAGATACATTTCAAAGCATTTCATCTTTTTTATATACACAAGGTTCAAGGTCATTTCTATTCATAGTTTATCAGGCTTCATTCAAGGAAGTTACCGGCCCATCATAAAGGCTGAAGTTACTGGCCCATCATAAGGCTGTTTATATCCTTCGGTTATCAAAAACAAGCCAATTAAATAAAAATAATGATGCTGTATATGTATCAGTCATTAGTGTGAGTTCATTAGCTAAAAAATTAAACCACATAATTTCATTCAAAATTGTGAGTCATGAAATAATATTCCAATATGCTGCTCACTTTTTAGATATATAAAGAAAAAATTCTCGCTGGAGTGGTCGTCAGTAGACAGAACTATTGCACATACATCAGAATACAAACATCATTTTTACTACAGTCAAAATATATAATCATATCCCAGGAACCATAACTATTGGAAGTTATCCCAACACTTTGTGGATATGCACTGTACCTCCTTCAAAACCTCTATCAAATCTGAAAAGGCTCCATCGGGCCTGTATCATTCATGTGGTATTTTGTGAGAAATATACCTTAAACCCGAAATATATCTATAGCCCCTGTTTGACAGCAGCTCCAAGGGGCTGCATCTCGTTGGTGTTTTTTGTGTAGTATTGACACTGGTACAGTATACCCTACAGTAACACCATTTCACAGGAGAAACTGACATGTCTGACTCTTTATGTTGGTCTCAACATGCTGATGTACATTTTTGGAACCCTGGTGATGAAATTTAAACAGATCCATACAATACTTCTCAACAAACAGAGATCACTATCTGTAACTATCAAAACCTGAAACTGTTTGAGTGTTTAACAAATCTGACATCTCGATTCATGAGTTTTACTTTCTAAAATTAAAAAAATGAATAAAGAGATGATAAAATTTGACAAAGAGATGATAAAATTTGACAAGTTATACAAAAGTCGGCCTTATTTCCATCACAAAGATATCGCAAATGACTTCTGATAGACACTTCACTCGGGAAACACCATGGAATTTGTTTAGTTTATAAATTCACAGTATCTTAACTCTATAGACATAAACAAATTTCAATATTTGAGTTACAGCTTTGAAACTAACATAACCTTATAAATACAACATCAGGTTTGATTTTTTCTCCATAGTTTTTAATCCAACTTGACTGTCAATTCAGCAGCAGTCCTAATGGGCCTGTATTGCTCACCTGTATCTAATGCAAATTGGAAGTTGATTAAGGTAATTTACACAGACACAAGCTGATAACCTCAAATATCAGAGTACACAAGAACCCTTCTTGACAGTTTGGTTTGTTTTTGTTTAACGTCCTATTAACAGCCAGGGTCATTTAAGGACGTGCCAGATTGGAGGTGGAGGAAAGCCGGAGTACCCAGAGAAAAACCTGCGGCCTACGGTCAGTACCTGGAAACTGTGCATGCCCCACGTAGGTTTTAAACTCGCTACGTAACCCAGAGGTGGAAGGCTAGCATTAAAGTGTTGGTACACCTTAACCACTCGGCCACCGCGGCCCCAAAACAGCAATGCTAATGTACAAGCCGCTATATCAGCTGGTCTCTTGTCCTTTTGGTAATTTGAGGAGAAATATTTAAAAGTTGAGTCTATAAGACTCTTGTGACATTGAATTCATGCGGTCAAGGTTATTCATGTGAACAAATTTGGCAGTTTTCACCCCAGCATGCTACAGGTCCAATATCAAGTCTCTGTGCCTTGGTGGTTATTGAGAATGAGTTGTTTAAAGTATGTGCCTGGAGATGGCAGGATGACAGATATGCTGCCACCACTGCGTAAGTCACTTCAGTAAGGAAGTTATAAAGCTACACCAGATTAAAGTGAGGACAAATTGATCTGCATGCATGTTACTATGTAACAAGGCAGGCAGTAGCATTTGTATGTAGGCGTTCCTACCTGAGGAACCCTGCTTCACCAATATCAATTCTGCTGATCTTCAGAATCTGGCAAAGATAGCTAAATAGATTTATGACCAATAATTCCGAAATTTTATATTCTTGTCCTACATTTCCCCACTAAATAAATCACACTTAGAGTACATGTATTCTGCTATAATAAGTTAGAACTTATTTGACCTGACAACATGATAGAGAGGTGTTCTTAGCTAATTAAAGACACTATATTGATTGACGGAGCATGTTGTCAATATTAAAAGTTTGATAAAAAAATCTATACCATCAAGTTTTTACAGAAAGGTTTGCACTGATTTCACCTATAAAACTGAGCCTAACATCAATGTATCATGCTTGCATTAAATGCCATCAAGATGTATATCCTAAAGAGATTTACTCAGCATGCACTGATAATAATCAGAAGTTACTGGAAAAATAAAAAACAAATACATATAAGAAATGTATACAAGACACACCAATTCCGACAAGTTATTACCATGGATCTAGGATGTTAACAGGTTTAGGGTTCCCTATAATTATGACCTGCTGTCGTTTTGTCTTTCATTGGATGATGATTTACATGTATATTAATTAATACACATTAACATACCCAGTACAAGATCATCAAATAACAACTATAGCTGATGAAATCATTCATTCTGACAATATATTTTTATTGGTTCAGATATCCAAAGTTTTGATACCTGAAACTGTACAGTAACTCCACACTCACAACAGGGAACCTTAATACCACACATTACATTAGATAGCTAGTCCACACTAATACCACACATTATATTAGATAGCTAGTCCACACTAATACCACACATTACATTAGATAGCTAGTCCACACTAATACCACACATTACATTAGATAGCTAGTCCACACTAATACCACACATTACATTAGATAGCTAGTCCACACTAATACCACACATTACATTAGATAGCTAGTCCACACTAATACCACACATTACATTAGATAGCTAGTCCCCACTCACAAAGGGGAACCTTAATACCACACATTACATTAGATAGCTAGTCCACACTCACAACAGGGAACCTTAATACCACACATTACATTAGATAGCTAGTCCACACTAATACCACACATTACATTAGATAGCTAGTCCCCACTCACAAAGGGGAACCTTAATACCACACATTACATTAGATAGCTAGTCCACACTCACAACAGGGAACCTTAATACCACACATTAAATTAGATAGCTAGTCCACACTAATACCACACATTACATTAGATAGCTAGTCCACACTAATACCACACATTACATTAGATAGCTAGTCCACACTCACAGCGGGGAACCTTAATACCACACATTACATTAGATAGCTAGTCCACACTAATACCACACATTACATTAGATAGCTAGTCCACACCAATACCACACATTACATTAGATAGCTAGTCCACACTAATACCACACATTACATTAGATAGCTAGTCCACACTAATACCACACATTACATTAGATAGCTAGTCCACACTAATACCACACATTACATTAGATAGCTAGTCCACACTCACAACAGGGAACCTTAATACCACACATTACATTAGATAGCTAGTCCACACTAATACCACACATTACATTAGATAGCTAGTCCACACTAATACCACACATTACATTAGATAGCTAGTCCACACTCACAACAGGGAACCTTAATACCACACATTACATTAGATAGCTAGTCCACACTCACAACAGGGAACCTTAATACCACACATTACATTAGATAGCTAGTCCACACTAATACCACACATTACATTAGATAGCTAGTCCACACTCACAACGGGGAACCTTAATACCACACATTACATCAGATAGCTAGTCCACACTAATACCACACATTACATTAGATAGCGAGTCCACACTAATACCACACATTACATTAGTTAGCTAGTCCACACTAATACCACACATTACATTAGTTAGCTAGTCCACACTAATACCACACATTACATTAGATAGCTAGTCCACACTAATACCACACATTACATTAGATAGCTAGTCCACACTCACAACAGGGAACCTTAATACCACACATTACATTAGATAGCTAGTCCACACTAATACCACACATTACATTAGTTAGCTAGTCCACACTAATACCACACATTACATTAGTTAGCTAGTCCACACCAATACCACACATTACATTAGATAGCTAGTCCACACTAATACCACACATTACATTAGATAGCTAGTCCACACTCACAACAGGGAACCTTAATACCACACATTACATTAGATAGCTAGTCCACACTAATACCACACATTACATTAGATAGCTAGTCCACACTAATACCACACATTACATCAGATAGCTAGTCCACACTAATACCACACATTACATTAGATAGCTAGTCCACACTAATACCACACATTACATTAGATAGCTAGTCCACACTCACAACAGGGAACCTTAATACCACACATTACATAAGATAGCTAGTCCACACTAATACCACACATTACATTAGATAGCTACTCCACACTAATACCACACATTACATTAGATAGCTAGTCCACACTCACAACAGGGAACCTTAATACCACACATTACATTAGATAGCTACTCCACACTAATACCACACATTACATTAGATAGCTAGTCCACACTAATACCACACATTACATTAGATAGCTAGTCCACACTAATACCACACATTACATTAGATAGCTAGTCCACACTCACAACAGGGAACCTTAATACCACACATTACATTAGATAGCTAGTCCACACTCACAACAGGGAACCTTAATACCACACATTGCATTAGATAGCTAGTCCACACTAATACCACACATTACATTAGATAGCTAGTCCACACTCACAACAGGGAACCTTAATACCACACATTACATTAGATAGCTAGTCCACACTAATACCACACATTACATTAGATAGCTAGTCCACACTAATACCACACATTACATTAGATAGCTAGTCCACACTAATACCACACATTACATTAGATAGCTAGTCCACACTCACAACAGGGAACCTTAATACCACACATTACATTAGATAGCTAGTCCACACTAATACCACACATTACATTAGATAGCTACTCCACACTAATACCACACATTACATTAGATAGCTAGTCCACACTAATACCACACATTACATTAGATAGCTAGTCCACGTACACTAGTACTAATACCACACATTACATTAGATAGCTATAGTAACAAGGTAAATGAAAGTAAAGTCATGAAATATAGGTTACAATGAACATATGTACCGAAATAGACATTTCTTTGATTAAAACTTCAGACACATCAATAAAACAGCTGTCTCTTATATATAATTACAGCCTACATCTTTATACATTGTGATCATGCGTTGTGATTCATTGTCTGTAACAACTTGATTACAGTTGACGTCCAGGTATTGGGTGACATCTACATGCATACAGATACACTTTATGTATGCATAATAATTATATAATCTATTATGTTTTGGTTCTAACATTTACATACAGTGTTTTTCCTGAGTATTAATTTTGGGAGAATGTAAATCATGTTTACAATTTAGATTCTAAAGTAGAGACATGTACTGATCGATACATAAAAAGTATTACATTGTATCAAGTCTATAAACGTGTCACCATGTCACTATCATTAATTATCATAATCATTTTTCGAATAATGCCCACAATCAGTGATGAATCCCTTTCTCTACCTGTGATCATTTTGTTCTTGTTCTGAAAACCTTGTGATACACAAAGTTGATCTGAATGTTGGTAAAATACACAAAAATAAAAAGTTAGGATTTTATTACCCTAAGGAATAGAGGATACTATAAACTTTGATACTGCATGTAGTACACTGTAGGAAAATTTCTGAAAAATAAAACAAATACAAAAAGATATTTGTGTCTGTTGATACCGACATTGAAACGGACTATCATATCATGATGTGATGGTCCGATCTCAAGTGTTATAATTCTACACCTAGTCCAGTCATTTAAAGATTTGACCTCAAACTAATTGCAAAAGAATTAACTTTATTGGTTTTAAATAGAATACGACACCCTTTAAATCATACCAAAAGTCTAGAAAAATCTAAGTTGGGGAACATGAAAAATAATGGCATTGAAATAGTCAAATATTGTCAATACGGTGTTTTGCGAGTATGGGCCGCCGTAGTGAGATTTGAGACGATTCGCCCCACCGGTACCGCGATGTTACGAAGCAGAATACATCATTATATACAAATATATTCGCAAGTAAGTTATAATTCCAGTTTGAAAATGAAATGTTGTATGTAAAATTGTGGTCTTTTCATACAAGAATGATAATGTTATGCCATTTCTGAATGTCGGACAGCGTAAAGTGAAGTGAGTTCGGGTTTGTTTACATTCTACGTACGACGACGTCTGCTTTCACCGGGCGCATATTTCTTGTATTTCAGACTAACGTCTTACAAATTACATTGATTTTTCCATATTGTGTATAATGTCTTGAATATAGATGTGCTATGGCTACCCTTTTTAATTTTTTATGCTAAAATAACGGAAGACGGCCTCGATAAAAAATTCAAAGTATGGAAGCCGTGTAGTGCTACAAAAACGGAGATTATAATACATCGTAAACCAATTTCACACACGAGTATTTCCTAGTGTGGACGTATTTTTTAATCATTGATGGATTCTTCTCATTCTTCTACTCCTCAGTTTTTAAATGCATTAATACATGAATTGAATATTTGTTTGTTTGTGCTTATTTAATAAAATACTGCTATCTTTTTTTAATATTGCGTTGATTTTTAGGTTTTATTTATTTCTTTTATTATTTTACTTTATTATACATGTATTTTTCTTAATTTCAGTTGAAAAGAATAGCAGATCAAATATTCTACTAGTTAAGTTTGGTGAATAGTTACCTTTTATTTGTGTTTCACTTATTTGTTTTTTTTTATGTTTGGGAAATTGTAATTTGTTTTCCTATAAGTTAATAAATTAAACTTCTAGTGCCTTATATTTGTTTTTCTTTGGGTTTTTTTTTGGTTTTTTTTTTTGGTTTTTTTGTTGTTGTTTTTTTACTATGATTTCTACGGTATTTGCCTATAACGCGTCTGAAACAGGGGCACAATTCTTTTTTCAGAAATAATGAATAATCAAGTACGGAACTGTCTGCTGTGTCAAGGCGAAATTAATGAGAAAGGGGTACAAATACAAGACAAAGGAAGCCAACGTATTAACGAAGCTAGTATTGAAAGGGGTGATACCCTGCGATCCAAATCGGGTGACTTCGTCCACATCCATTGCCGGAAAGTATATACCAATCCAAATGTCATAAACAAAGTGAAAAAGGAAAATGAAGCTGAAACCGTAAAAACCACAGACCAAATACCTGTATTACGATCACATCATGTCTTCAACTTTTCATGTCATTGCCTCTTTTGCGGACAAACTGCAAAATCACAAAGTAAAAAACGTGGAAACGATGTATTCCCAGTGCGGACGGACGATTTCCAGACGAGGGTGATTCAGATTTGTGCTGAAAGGGATGATAATTGGGCAGCTGACGTCCGTGGTCGTATAGAATCGGTGAACGATTTGCATGCAGCAGATGCGGTTTATCACCAGTCCTGTAATGTCAATTTCAGGACTGGGAAATTCATTCCACATGCTTTTTCATTTGAACCACAGAGCGGCACAAAACAAAAGAAAAAAGGCAGGCCGAGTATTACCACAGATTACTTCCAGGAGGTTATTAACTATTTAATCAGCAATGAGGATGAACAATTAACAGTTTCTGACCTTGTGAGAAAGATGACCGAATCATGTGGCGAATTAGCATATAGTACCGTGTATATGAAAAAGAGACTGCTGGAACATTTTGGGGATAGTGTTTTGATTACTGAAATTAACGGGAGATCAAATGTCGTGACTCTGCGTCGAACAGCCGAATCCATCCTTCAGGAATTTTACTGTACACCTAAAAAAAACTCAGAGGAACAAAAAACAGCTATACTTGACACGGCAGCGAAACTCATAAGAGCTGACATAAAGTCCTTAAATTTCAGTAGGGAGTTCTACCCGTCATCATCGGATATATCTGATATTGAATCCAACAAGAGATATGTTCCTGGCAGTCTTTTAACGTTGCTGACTTCTGTCTTCAGTGAAAAGGATAGTGCTTTGAAAACGGTATCAATTGGACAAGCCATCATGCAGGCCAGTAGACCTCGATCTCTGCTTCCACCTCTTCAGATTGGCCTAGGTGTGCAGCTCCACCATCATTTTGGTTCCAAATTTCTAATAGATACATGCCATAGCTTGGGATTTTGTTCGTCCTATGCAGAAGTGCAGAGGTATGCGTCCTGTGCTGCTGCGTCACAAGGTACGTCTGTCTATGGTATTTCTCCCCATAGCTGTATCCAGTTTGTTGCCGACAACGTCGACCACAACATCCGAACTTTGGATGGCTACAATACATTTCATGGTATGGGAATCATCGCCGGGGTAACTCCTGGCATGTTCACTGCTAGACCTGTTTCCAGAACTCTTGTGACAACCAATGACCTGATTGAACTTGGAAAGATAGAGATCCATAACTACAGGCAACCTACCAATAAGATGGGAAGCATGACATTCGCGTCGCTCAAACAGATGCAGAAGATGGATTCCACCTGGAAACTGGATGCATTGACTCAGATTGTATGGCCTTTAAGATCGCCTACGCCAGGATGGTCAGGTCTTATGCAAATGATTGCATCAGGGTCACATCCAGGTAAATCATCATTTACATTTCTACCAATGATTGATCTAAACCCAAGTGATCTATCATGCGTTTTTTCAACACTGAGATTTATAAGTGAGCAGGCCAGACTCTACAACAAAACCCCGATCATCACATTTGACCAACCACTCTACTGGAAAGCATTTACCATCATATCCAATGATGAGCCAGGGAGCAACCTCAAATCAATCGTCCTACGCTTAGGAGGATTTCACTTAGAAATGAGCTTTCTTGGAGCTGTTGGCCATCTTATGTGTGGATCGGGTCTACATCAGCTTTTAGAGACAGTGTATTCCCCCAATGCAGTTTCTCATATGATCACAGGGAAAGCCGTTGCAAGAGCACTTCGAGGTCACATGCTAGTTGACGTTGCTCTTCATGCTCTTCTTGTGTCTGAAGTGTTTGGAGTAAAGCTTCCAGTCGACGTAGCGGAGAACATGGAGACAGAAGAGAATCTTCAAGATGAAGATGCGCCAGCGTTTTCGAATCATGGATCTCACATGTTATCTCAAGCAGCAAACTTGTATGATCAGCTCGTAGCTGGAGACATTTCTATTGAAACACTGTGTAACAACTCGGTTTTAACTGAAGCATTTGACTTGCTTGCTGAGAACTCAAAGAGATATGAACAAATGCGCACAGCAAGGCTTTGGATTCAGTATTCTGAAATGATACAAATTCTCAGATCATTCATAAAGGCCGAGAGAACAGGTGATTGGGAAATGCATTTGAAATGTATACGGGATATGCTACCATACTTCGCCGCTGCAGGGCACAATCTTTACACGAAGTCTGGATATACTTACCTCACACAGATGCAGAACCTGGAAACTGAACATCCAGATGTTTACCAACAGTTTCTGTCTGGATATCATGTCTTTCGAAGGAGTGATCGTTTCTGGGCTGGTCTATCATGCGACCTTGTTATAGAGCAAGAACTTATGAGAAGTGTAAAGACATCAGGAGGACTAACCAGAGGTCGTGGAATGGGTGATGTCCAGAGGAGTCAGTGGCTATTGTCAATGCCTGCATGTGCAGACATGAATAACGCTCTGCAAGTTTTGACAGGCGTGGGATTTCAAACTAGCGACCAACATAAGGAGGCCACTGCTGCAAGGAAGGAACGAGACCATAAGGATATAACAAAAGTCCTGGGTTTCTTGAGCGACCGAAATCCCTTTTCAGGTTCTGTGTCTTTACGGAACATTGAAACAGGCGAGGTAGCGGATGATAGCGTAAACCAAGACCACGCAAAGGAGGTGGGTGAACGTATTATAGCATCCATGGAAGGGAAAAGGGTTCTTGAATTCTCATTCAAACGATCCAATCAAGTCCAAACCCAAGGGGATAAATCCTGTGTCAAGGTAGATGGGGAGAGTGTGCTAATTGACCCTCAACTCCTTTTCCAGCGCCTCACGATTGCCGCTACGGGACTCTTAGAAGACCTTCCTACGGTGTTTAAGTATGAACTGTGTAGCTACCCTTCATCATTGTTTGAGGCATCAGGTCTCCCTAGGGCAGCACAGAAAGCATCTCTAGCAGATTGCATTTGGAGTATGGGGGATTGTGGAATTGCAAAACTTCCAGACGACTTACTAACTGTACTAGACGGTGGTTCCCTGTTGCAAAGAATCCCATGGAATGTTGGTGATTCATTTGCGAACATTTGTCAAACGTACGTACAACACGTTACAATGAAGTACGCAGATTCTGTTGTTGTCTTCGATGGTTATACCAGTAAATTGTCAACGAAGGATGTTACCCATATCAGGCGCTCAAATGGTGCAACAGCACAGAAAGTAGACTTCACCGAGGAAATGCCCTGTCGAATGAAGAAAGAACGATTCCTGTCCAACATAGAAAATAAGCAGCACTTCATAGACCTGTTAGGTTCTAAACTGCAGCAAAGTGGTTGTACGACTGTGCACTCAGATGAAGATGCAGATCTTCTTATCACACAGACTGCTGTCAATTGTGCCGCAATTAAAGATGTTGTTGTAGTTGGAGAGGACACAGATCTTCTTGTTCTGCTCTGCTATCACGCCGGTCGTCAGAATCATGCAATTTACTTCAAATCCGATTGTAAAAGATCTCTTGGGAAAGAAATTAAGATATGGGACATCGGTAAGACAAAAGAGGTTCTTGGAAATCAATGCAGCCTGTTACCCGTGTTACATGCTTTGAGCGGATGTGATACAACATCTCGACTCTTTGGTATCGGCAAAGGGCCAGCGTTCAAGAAGCTACAATCATCTGACGTCCTCCAAGTCCATGCTCGTGTCTTCCTGGATAGTACATCTGATGTAGATGCAGTTGCATCGGCAGGAGAAGAGATTCTCACGGCCTGGTATGGCGGACAACCATTTGAGACCTTAGATCTCCTGCGTTTCAGAAGATTTGCAGCTAAAACGCACACAGGCGTCACATCTGTAAAAGTACACACCTTGCCTCCAACTTCAAATGCGGCCAGGTTCCACTGTATGCGGTCGTTTCTTCAGTGTCAGTGTTGGATTGGTAATGGGTGTAACTTTGTTCCACAAAACTGGGGATGGTTTGTCAAAGAGAACTACCTATTACCCGTGAAATGTACAATGCCTCCAGCTCCAGAACAGCTGCTTAAAGTTGTTAAATGTGGATGCAAATTGAATTGCGACACGAAAAGATGCACGTGCCGTAAAAACGGTTTGTCGTGTTCTGTGGGTTGCGGCGAGTGTAGGGGTACAAGCTGTTCGAATTCATTACCAGTGACGCATGCAGATTTGAACGAGGACTTGTAAATGACTGGTTTGTACTTCATTACTGTAATATCCCAAAAACTTATAAATGAACATTACCATGCTTTTAAAAGACACTAAATATAACTGTATATGCAAATACAAATATATGGTTAACCTGCAATAGACTTGTATAAAAATACGTTTAGCCCCCATTTCCTTGCTACATGTGAGCCCCCAAAGGTCAATCATTATGCTTAAATGACAAAAGCATGCTTAATAACTGCCCTGAATTGGTTTCTTTATATATATGTAGTAGGTTTGAGATTATATATGATAAAAACAACATGCAAAACACAGGGAAATCATTTTTATACTCACATTTCTTTAAATGATGAGATTATTTACAAGTGGAGATAATTCTAAGGCTGTGACGTCAATAGACATGCAAAATAATATGCAATGACACTCAATTTGATCAGCATTATCACTTCTAACTTTAATATACAATCAGTTGTTCTACCATAAGGGATTTTCTTTTGATAACCAAAAATTTACCTCTATACTCTATTATCTTTACTTAACCTAAATCACGATTATCAAAAAATATGGTATAAATTTCCGAAATTTGCTTGAAAGATTTAACAAAGAGTTGTTACATTTCTCGTCCGTTGCTTAATTTTTAATTTTAAAGCAATACAAATTTGAAAGAGACAGAAAAAAATCAATGAAATCATTTCCACTTTGAATTTTTGATTTTTTTTATAAGGGGAGGTAATTATCGGGCTTTATGACGTCATGATTTATCTAAATCAATATAGTGTGATATGTCCTGAAAGGTGCACTATCTGTGCTTATTCTAATGTATATATAGTTGTTCTATCTGAAAGACTTTATTTTTTATTTCGAAAATTATACACCTACCCCCCATATTTTCTTTAAATGATTTGTATTCAAGTAAGGTATAAAAAAAGGTGAAAAAATAACTTTTCCCTTTCGGTGATGGCTTTAGACTTTTTAAATATTAAGCAAGACATGTTACAGATAATAGAAACTCAAAAATAAATTCTTTTGCAATTAGTTTGAGGTTAGCCATATTTTTACTATAAAATGACTGGACTAACCTGGCAATCAGTGTTGATTGAAAGCCAATACCTGGCTAGTTCATTCATTACTTAATTAGTGGCTGAGATTGAACTGTGATGGTGATAGGACAATCAATATCTGATTTTACGGTAATTAAAATATGGCTGGAAAACATTTGTATAGGCCATGTTAAAACAAATAAACACAAGCCCTTCATCACCTGGATGGAATTTTGACACTCAGAGGACAAGTCATCGCAATGTACATAAGTTGGCACGGATCAGTATCAAAATACGAAAATGATTGCTACGAAAACTATAACACCATCCGGTAATAAATAGAGTTACTTCCCTTCCACTGTGGATTGTACAGGGTCAATAAAAGACTATAAACCAACTCCATAATATGCACTTCTCTGATAAAAAATGATGAGAATCAATTTGCACATTGTTATGGACAGGCATTATCTACAAAGTGTACATTAATGTGTACATGTATATGCCGCAGAAAAAAAATAGTGTAACAACTAGTATTCGGGGAATGCAAAAACCTCATCGTTCAATCACACTGTTATATACATGCTTACTGCGTCATAACTTCGCTGGTGCATTTCCGTGATATGCGTTTGTCTGATCAAAGTGAAATGGTAAAAAATATCACTAAAAATACCAGTAATTAAAACTTGGAATTCCTATAATATAACCTAAAGGCTAACACACATCTTAAAGGGTTGGCATAGAATATAGTCACTAACCCGTGTTGGGCCTATAGGTACAAAATGGCCGAGCGGCTCCTGGATTTAATCTGTACAGTAACGTTAACGTAGTAATGATCATAATTATCACAAAAAGAAGAAAATATAATGATAAATAAACATTGAATTAGATAAAATACTATCATTTTACACATTACTTAAATTAGTATAGCCATGCATGTCCGACCGACCATGACAACGTCATTAATCACGGACGATATGCTGACATATGGTATTCTGCGAGGAACTTGCGTCTTGAATTTTATGGTATTAAGCTTATTTGGTGGAAATATTCGTGTGTCAATATTTTCACGTGTTATTATGTTCACGTGTGGATAATTTCGCAGAGATTTAAAGGTTGCGAAATAAGCTAAAATTTCCACGTCGTGAACATTTCCACTTTTACAGTATAAAGCCCCCTCTTCCTTCATAACTCCTTTATTTCCTACTAGGAGTGGGGAGGGGCTTATAGCAGGATGAGTATGGTAATTGACTTCTATTATGTAATAAGAATTAATAGCTATTGTCATTTTACTAATTTAATTTCAAGTCAGAATGTCACCATAACCTCTGTAAACATTAATGTAACCATTACCAGGCTACATTAATCACACATTAAATACCGTTAATACCAAACATCATGCATGCAGGCTATTTAGCCTCAAATTAGTCATCTTCAAATAACAATACAATGTTTCATTTACAGTAATACGTAATATAAACATTTGTCAGCACAAACACTAGCAGCTTCAGTCCTCCATGGATTTCAATTAAACTTCACATAAAGATCGAACCTTAATATCTTGTACAAGTTAGATTTACCTAAGGGTCTTTGAGTCATTAGGTTGCAGTTACTATTTTTAGCAGAGGCCGGTTGGAGACATATATTGCTGTAGCAAATCCAAGTTGATATATATAATGTCTTTGAATGTAAATCTTCATCTTCTGTTTCCGAAATATTCTTTTCAAATACCATATTATCAAGTTCTTTTGTCTGCCAGCTGCTCCTCATGAATTATTTCATGTTCCATCGGATTTAATCTATAGAGCCTTTTATGACTTGTTTGGTTAAAATTTTAAAAGCTGTATTTTTCTAAGCACTGTTGAAGCTTATTAAGTCAAATTTCTACATCACGCATACATCTAATTTTTCTATTTGTATATATATACAGACATGATTGCATAGGAAAGATAAAAAAACCTTAAAGAGGGCCCCGGGTCTGGGGAACCTCCCCCAACGGGGTTACAAAGGGCAGAAGTGAACATTGAAATTTTACAAAAAGCCGAAAATAATTATGTTTGCATATATATTAATTTGTATTGAAGCAGAACTCGGCTGTATGCAGGTGGCCAAGTAGCTCAAATGGTTTGTTTAGAGGTCCAGTGTTTAAGTCCTGGGCGGGTTTCCCCCTCCTGATAGTATCATCCACAATAGTCGAGATTATGATTCTGTACATACTAGATATAGATGTGGTATGGGTAAGGACATGTTGATTTGCATTGTCATACTTGTCATAACAGATTAAAACCTATCATTTGGTTAAAAAAATTACAGAGTAAATTGAAAATACTGTGTTATATGGTCCAATGCTGAGTGATCTGGTGCAGCACTCAAGTTAGTAGCTTTTACGTACACTATCTTACATGTACCTATAGGAATGTACAGAGTATAGACAGCGAAGCCAGGTAGATTTGTAAAGGTGCTAAAACGCTATGCCTGTTCAAGCATAATCTATAATCAGCATGGTCTCATGATCATTAGCCAGGCAGTCTTGATTACTGGTTTAGAGACGAAAATTACAAATTCAAGTCATTAATCCATGATGTTCAAGTAGAGAACATTTTTATACAAGAGGCCCCATGGACCTGAACCACTCACATGGCTGTAAGGAATAATGAAAAATTTGCTATTTCCAATATTCATGCTGATTGTAATACGTAACCTTGTTACAGGAAATGGAAAATGATATTTCTCACCGAGGTGATGTGATTCACGGATTTCATATCTAATTCACAATGGTGACCTTGAAAATATAGGTCAAGATCATTTGTGAGCTGAATACTTATTGCACTCAATCCCTATTACCTACTGATGTAATATTAGGTATTTTGGTACAAGCAGCTGGAACTTGAAATGAAGATTATTGATATATTGATATAATGATATATATATCAGACCCGGCTGTGACTTTGCAAAATGTCTCGGTCATTTTGAGGATCAAACTTTATACCATGTACTCCATAGCAGGTACCTATTTGACAATGATGAGAAAACTAGTGGATATTGTTTAGAAAATTAGAATATATATAATTCACAAAAGAATTGAAAACCTGGAAAAGAGGTCAAGGTCATTCACATGAGGTACCTTTATACCAATCTCATCCGACCAGACCTCTGGGTCTTCTGGATCTTGAGAAGATTCTGGAAGTTTTTTTGTTAACATATATTTTGCCCCTGGCCCTGAAATAGGTCAAGATCATTGATGTGAGGGAACTTCATACCACTCTGTCCGAGGTACCTAGGAGTTTCTTTAATTATTTAACATATATATTTGACTGCTGTGACCTTAAAAATAGGTCAAGATAATTTATTTGCTGAAACATTAATGTACTATCCCCTATGTATCACATGGCCAATATCAGCACTCACTTTACTCGAGGTCCAGTGTGGATAGAGTATAACTAGTTGTACATGCAGATTGCTAGTTTGAGGCCCAGTGTGGATAGAGTATTACTAGTTGTATATGTAGCTAGGTTGCTAGTTTGAGGCCCAGTGTGGATAGAGTATTACTAGTCGTACATGTAGTTAGGTTGCTAGTTTGAAGCCCAGTGTAGATAGAGTATTACTAGTTGTACATGTAGGTTGCTAGTTTGAGGCCCAGTGTAGATAGAGTATTACTAGTTGTACATGTAGCTAGTTTGCTAGTTTGAGGCCCAGTGTAGATAGAGTCCCATTACTAGTTGTACATGTAGCTAGTTTGCTAGTTTGAGGCCCAGTGTAGATAGAGTATTACTAGTTGTACATGTAGCTAGTTTGCTAGTTTGAAGCCCAGTGTAGATAGAGTATTACTAGTTGTACATGTAGCTAGGTTGCTAGTTTGAGGCCCAGTGTAGATAGAGTATTACTAGTTGTACATGTAGGTTGCTAGTTTGAAGCCCAGTGTAGATAGAGTATTACTAGTTGTACATGTAGGTTGCTAGTTTGAGGCCCAGTGTAGATAGAGTATTACTAGTTGTACATGTAGCTATAGGTTGCTAGTTTGAGGCCCAGTGTAGATAGAGTATTACTAGTTGTACATGTAGCTAGGTTGCTAGTTTGAAGCCCAGTGTAGATAGAGTATTACTAGTTGTACATATAGCTAGGTTGCTAGTTTGAAGCCCAGTGTAGATAGAGTATTACTAGTTGTACATATAGCTAGGTTGCTAGTTTGAAGCCCAGTGTAGATAGAGTATTACTAGTTGTACATGTAGCTAGGTTGCTAGTTTGAAGCCAGTGTAGATAGAGTATTACTAGTTGTACATGTAGCTAGGTTGCTAGTTTGAAGCCAGTGTAGATAGAGTATTACTAGTTGTACATGTAGGTTGCTAGTTTGAGGCCCAGTGTAGATAGAGTATTACTAGTTGTACATGTAGCTAGGTTGCTAGTTTGAAGCCCAGTGTAGATAGAGTATTACTAGTTGTACATGTAGCTAGGTTGCTAGTTTGAAGCCAGTGTAGATAGAGTATTACTAGTTGTACATGTAGGTTGCTAGTTTGAGGCCCAGTGTAGATAGAGTATTACTAGTTGTACATGTAGCTAGGTTGCTAGTTTGAAGCCCAGTGTAGATAGAGTATAACTAGTTGTATATGTAGCTAGGTTGCTAGTTTGAAGCCCAGTGTAGATAGAGTATTACTAGTTGTACATGTAGCTATAGGTTGCTAGTTTGAAGCCCAGTGTAGATAGAGTATTACTAGTTGTACATGTAGCTAGGTTGCTAGTTTGAAGCCCAGTGTAGATAGAGTATTACTAGTTGTACATATAGCTAGGTTGCTAGTTTGAAGCCCAGTGTAGATAGAGTATTACTAGTTGTACATGTAGCTAGGTTGCTAGTTTGAAGCCCAGTGTAGATAGAGTATTACTAGTTGTACATGTAGGTTGCTAGTTTGAGGCCCAGTGTAGATAGAGTATAACTAGTTGTACATGTAGGTTGCTAGTTTGAAGCCAGTGTAGATAGAGTATTACTAGTTGTACATGTAGCTAGGTTGCTAGTTTGAAGCCCAGTGTAGATAGAGTATTACTAGTTGTACATGTAGCTATAGGTTGCTAGTTTGAAGCCAGTGTAGATAGAGTATTACTAGTTGTACATGTAGCTAGGTTGCTAGTTTGAGGCCCAGTGTAGATAGAGTATTACTAGTTGTACATATAGCTAGGTTGCTAGTTTGAGGCCCAGTGTAGATAGAGTATTACTAGTTGTACATGTAGCTAGGTTGCTAGTTTGAAGCCCAGTGTAGATAGAGTATTACTAGTTGTACATATAGCCAGGTTGCTAGTTTGAGGCCCAGTGTAGATAGAGTATTACTAGTTGTATATGTAGCTAGTTTGCTAGTTTGAAGCCCAGTGTAGATAGAGTATTACTAGTTGTACATGTAGGTTGCTAGTTTGAGGCCCAGTGTAGATAGAGTATTACTAGTTGTACATGTAGCTAGGTTGCTAGTTTGAGGCCCAGTGTAGATAGAGTATTACTAGTTGTACATGTAGCTAGGTTGCTAGTTTGAGGCCCAGTGTAGATAGAGTATTACTAGTTGTACATATAGGTTGCTAGTTTGAGGCCCAGTGTGGATAGAGTATTACTAGTTGTACATGTAGGTTGCTAGTTTGAAGCCCAGTGTAGATAGAGTATTACTAGTTGTACATGTAGGTTGCTAGTTTGAAGCCCAGTGTAGATAGAGTATTACTAGTTATACATATGTAGCTAGGTTGCTAGTTTGAAGCCCAGTGTAGATAGAGTATTACTAGTTGTACATATAGGTTGCTAGTTTGAGGCCCAGTGTAGATAGAGTATTACTAGTTGTACATGTAGGTTGCTAGTTTGAGGCCCAGTGTAGATAGAGTATTACTAGTTGTACATGTAGCTAGTTTGCTAGCTTGAGGCCCAGTGTAGATAGAGTATAACTAGTTGTACATGTAGGTTGCTAGTTTGAAGCCCAGTGTAGATAGAGTATTACTAGTTGTACATGTAGGTTGCTAGTTTGAGGCCCAGTGTAGATAGAGTATTACTAGTTGTACATGTAGCTAGGTTGCTAGTTTGAAGCCCAGTGTAGATAGAGTATTACTAGTTGTACATGTAGCTAGGTTGCTAGTTTGAAGCCAAGTGTAGATAGAGTATTACTATAGTTGTACATGTAGCTAGGTTGCTAGTTTGAAGCCCAGTGTAGATAGAGTATTACTAGTTGTACATGTAGCTAGGTTGCTAGTTTGAAGCCCAGTGTAGATAGAGTATTACTAGTTGTACATGTAGCTAGGTTGCTAGTTTGAAGCCCAGTGTAGATAGAGTATTACTAGTTGTACATGTAGCTAGGTTGCTAGTTTGAAGCCCAGTGTAGATAGAGTATTACTAGTTGTACATGTAGGTTGCTAGTTTGAAGCCCAGTGTAGATAGAGTATTACTAGTTGTACATGTAGCTATAGGTTGCTAGTTTGAAGCCCAGTGTAGATAGAGTATTACTAGTTGTACATGTAGCTAGGTTGCTAGTTTGAAGCCAAGTGTGGATAGAGTATTACTAGTTGTACATGTAGCTAGGTTGCTAGTTTGAAGCCAAGTGTGGATAGAGTATTACTAGTTGTACATGTAGCTAGGTTGCTAGTTTGAAGCCCAGTGTGGATAGAGTATTTTCCATTCCTCCTTCCTGTAACATGTTGACCTTGATCTCCAAGTGATATAGGACATTGAGAGGCTTCCTCCAGGCAATCAAGCTTTGATACAGTTTTACAGTTTTTCAAACAGTTATACCTGCATAGTCACAGTTTTATTGTCATGTTATCTCGAGCAAGCTGACACACAATGAAAGCTGTTGTACATCTATATATACATCTTGTATGAACACATATTAAAGCTCATGCCAGGAAAACTTTAAAATCTGGGATGATACGGTTCCCTTGTTAATAACTGAATTTAGGAGTAATTAAAATGTCTATGGCTGACTAATTATCTACACATATTATAGTGACAAAGTGACGAGACAGCTTATAGTGACGAAGTGACGAGACAGTGAGACAGTACAGGTATCCTACATTTGTGACCCAGTTTCTATCACCTGTATACACACAACTGTCTGCTGCTCACATACACAACTCTGACATAACCATACTTTTAATTAGAACTTTTAATCATACCTGTTGATGAAGGGTATAATTAAACAATGAAGAAACTACAAATTACTTGTCTGTATCAACTGATACAGTTACAGTTTTAACACTGTTTCTGTTAAAGTTTTAACACTGTATGCTATTGCTATTAACACACATTTCTGAACAATAACATTTCATACATCTAAATTGATACATTGATAATTTTCTGAATTTTCTCCACAATCTACCTGTACCCTTCAGGGTAACCATCTATGACATTTCCACTATCAACATCATTTACAGTCAGCATCATTTATCCACAGCTCTCACCGTCATTATAATCTACATTCGAACAATATCATCAATCCACAATCACAGATCACAGAATTTCCTTGACCATTCATCTGATGAATCTCAGATATGCATTTCAATTTGCAATTTATAGCCGTAAAACTGGAGAAAAAATATTTGTATGTAATGTATATTTTTATTGCAAGGACCAGTGACAATCAGGGATTGTTAAAGACAACTTATCTTTAAATGAAGAGGTTGTCATTGTGTCAGTAAATACCAGACAGGTGCTCCTTACCTTGTGTACTGTCAGCTGGTGTATCCAGTTCGATAATATCTACATCTGTACTCCAAACCATCCTACACACTCCTTACACTGGACACACATCGCTCCACAACAACACCACAATATATGGTGTCTTGTACAAGTTACCTCCCTTCAACTTTCACATTAATATCAAAATTGCACTGCTATTTTACAATTTATCCATGTTTTCCTGGGCTGTAGAGGTAGGTAGCCATTTTTCCAGGTTCAACAACCTAGCCCAGTAAGCTAGGGGTCAACGTATTGTCCAGAGTCTTACATAACACCAGCAGGCCAGCTAGCTGTGTATACATATCAGATTAGTACCATACACACACTGATACTATAAATAGCCCTAGTTCTCCTTTGCCTGGTTCAAGGTCGGGGCAGCCAGTACTGGCCATGAGACCTCCTGGTAAACAATGTACAGGTATGGGGAACCCGGTCCATGTTCATCCAACACCACCTATCATCAATCTTAAATCATTTTCCAATTTTTTCTGTAGTTTTATCTACAAAACTGTTCACAGAGATGACTCCAGTATTTATAGTAAACATCAGACAGCAGAGAACGTGATTGGCCTTATATTGATTAATAACTGACCACAACCATAAAACTATTGATTGATAGAGTTGACCACAGTCAGAGAGTTAACTGTTGGACAACTTGACTACAGTCACAACTTGACCACAGGGGAGGATGAGTTGGAGGATGAGTTGGACTATTGGATGACATCTTGCCAAAAGCTAATTAGTTAAGAAAATCACTCTCTAGTTCTTCTTGAAATATCAAAATGTTTATTGGGTATATAATACAGCTCTAGAACACCAGCTCATAGGCCTTATATGTAGGTGTGTTACTAAGATTTATTATCTGCCATCAGCTCATGTGATGAAGAATATAGACACGGCTAGGTGATGTTACGGTACCGCTCATGTGAAGCATATATAACACTTAGACGATGTCGAACATATTTTCACAATGGAATATATTTCAATGTATTTTTAATACAAAATTATGAAACATCTGATTTTTATTTAATAAATTTGCATGTTCAAATGAAATGCATGTAAATTAATTGCATGTATATGCACATTCCTTTTCACACCTTTGATTATGAAAGACTTTGACCAATTTTTGCAATAAATTAAAATTTCAAATATGAATGAATTTTTTCAGCACATGTATATATAGTGATGTCATTTCTAACAAATTAAAATCTGACAATATAAATAGTTGATAGCATGTGATGATAAAAACTAAGGCTTTAGAATGATCACATTATTTCGAGACATGATTTATTGTTGAATGCATATGTAATTTGTCTCCTGATGTATATTTTTATTGAATTAATTATGCATGAGAAATCTATATATATATGTGTTTACTGTGCTATCTGTATTGTAAGTGTAAACATCAGGCTAACATCAAATAAATGTTTGCTACTGATGACAGTTTGGAGAAGGATCCAACATTAAATGGCTGCATCAGGCTAACATCGTGTAAATGTTTGCTTCTGATGACAGTTTGGAGAAGGATCCAACATTAAATGGCTGCATCAGGCTAACATCGTGTAAATGTTTGCTTCTGATGACAGTTTGGAGAAGGATCCAACATTAAATGGCTGCATCAGGCTAACATCGTGTAAATGTTTGCTTCTGATGACAGTTTGGAGAAGGATCCAACATTAAATGGCTGCGTCAGGCTAACATCGTGTAAATGTTTGCTTCTGATGACAGTTTGGAGAAGGATCCAACATTAAATGGCTGCGTCAGGCTAACATCGTGTAAATGTTTGCTTCTGATGACAGTTTGGAGAAGGATCCAACATTAAATGGCTGCATCAGGCTAACATCGTGTAAATGTTTGCTTCTGATGACAGTTTGGAGAAGGATCCAACATTAAATGGCTGCATCAGGCTAACATCGTGTAAATGTTTGCTTCTGATGACAGTTTGGAGAAGGATCCAACATTAAATGGCTGCATCAGGCTAACATCGTGTAAATGTTTGCTTCTGATGACAGTTTGGAGAAGGATCCAACATTAAATGGCTGTGTCAGGCTAACATCGTGTAAATGTTTGCTTCTGATGACAGTTTGGAGAAGGATCCAACATTAAATGGCTGCGTCAGGCTAACATCGTGTAAATGTTTGCTTCTGATGACAGTTTGGAGAAGGATCCAACATTAAATGGCTGCGTCAGGCTAACATCGTGTAAATGTTTGCTTCTGATGACAGTTTCAATATCAAACTAGTTGGAGTCAGCACTCCTGGTAATAAGGATCAGGAATTAAACAGATGACCAGAGAGAATGTAAATATATGCTTGTGACTGACCTGGTTATACAAACAACAATACTCGGAGACACCAATACATTGATTTGTACAGGGCCTATTTAATCTTGTCTATTTTCAGCTCAAATTACTATTATTATAACCAGCAGCATCAAAATTGTTTGTTTATTTTCAGGTTTTTTTTTCATGTAACATAACATATTAAACACAATCTGTCACTCTATAGACTTGTGTAACATAATCTGTCTCCTTAGACTGGTGTGACATTATCTGTCACCATAGACTGGTGTGACATTATCTGTCACTCTTAGACTTGTGTGACATTATCTGTCACCCTAGACTGGTGTGACATTATCTGTCACCCTAGACTGGTGTGACATTATCTGTCACCCTAGACTGGTGTGACATTATCTGTCACCCTAGACTGGTGTGACATTATCTGTCACTCTATAGACTGGTGTGACATTATCTGTCACCATAGGCTGGTGTGACATAATCTGTCACCCTAGACTGATGTGACATTATCTGTCACCATAGACTGGTGTGACATTATCTGTCACCCTAGACTGGTGTGACATTATCTGTCACCCTAGACTGGTGTGACATTATCTGTCACCATAGACTGGTGTGACATTATCTGTCACCCTAGACTGGTGTGCACTATCTGTCTCCATAGACTGGTGTGACATTATCTGTCACCCTAGACTGGTGTGACATTATCTGTCACTCAAGACTGGTGTGACATTATCTGTCACCCTAGACTGGTGTGACATTATCTGTCACCCTAGACTTGTGTGACATTATCTGTCACCATAGACTGATGTGACATTATCTGTCACCCTAGACTGATGTGACATTATCTGTCACCCTAGACTGGTGTGACATTATCTGTCACCCTAGACTGGTGTGACATTATCTGTCACCCTAGACTGGTGTGACATTATCTGTCACCATAGACTGGTGTGACATTATCTGTCACCATAGACTGGTGTGACATTATCCGTCACTCTAGACTGGTGTGACATTATCTGTCACCATAGACTGGTGTGACATTATCTGTCACTCTAGACTGGTGTGACATTATCAGAGTGTCACCATAGACTGGTGTGACATTATCTGTCACCCTAGACTGGTGTGACATTATCTGTCGCCCTAGACTGGTGTGACACTATCTGTCACCCTAGAGTAATATGACATTTTTTTGTCTTTGCATATTCATTCACTGTTTGAAATAGCTCATTTATGGTACTTAAGGGGAGATCAAAATATAAGATAAATATTTTACATTTTAGATACTAACTGGAATAATTAACAAACAACAGTTTAATCAGGACCAAGGTAAGCATGCTCAGAACTGTATTCCATTATAAACATGCATATATACATGGGAAAATCTTTTGAGTCCTTGTGGTTTAATATCAAATGATTAAAACATCTTTTTAAGCATGCAATGTACAGTCAATGATTATCGATCCCTTTTTAAAAGGACTTGAAACCCTTTTTTTCTTTTCTTGGTGGAAAATTAAATGGATTAATTATGTGACATGATATAATGAATTGAATTATTATTACTTAAGGTGCTCTGAAGTTAATTAAAAGTTTGTCAAGTTAATCAATTTACCTTTTTTTTCTTTCCACCTTTTTCACAATATGTATTTTCCAATTAGTTATCTATTAATTCTGTCTATTAATTTTAAAACATGCACAGTAGGTTCCTGTTACAATAAACTAGGTTACCTGGATAGATTGCTGATTTTTTGGAGGCCACTTAGCAGTCTCAACTTGTCACTGTGCCTATAGCCATACAGTTTCTAATGGTGCAGCAACGATATGCAAGAGGCCCATTGGACTGTTTTACTCATGCAAATGGATATTAAGTAATAATGGCAAAATATACTGTTTAAAATCTTGACTTGACGATTCTTCCAAGTTCATTTAATGTTTTGATAAATACATGATCCCTGTGACATAGAAAGATGACCAGGGTAATTGATATGGAAGACTTTACTATTCAAAAGCAATACCTTCCAAAGGTAAATTATACTTAAAATATCCAATGCAATGTACAATATGTATTTAGTAGTCAAACATGATCATCCCGGTCCTCAGGGATTATACAGAAGGTAGTGATGGGAATCATTTTCACTTTCAGAATCGATAATCGGAAACTTAAAATAGATTATTATAAGTCCCCAGTTGATATTTTTCAGGTCAATAAAACAATGTTTTGATAGAAATCAAAAGGCTATAAAAGTTTTATTATAAATGACTGTTTTGTTTTTGATAATCATGCAATGAATGTACATGTAATGATAGAGACTGATTTTTGAAGCATTTGTAAATATTTAATCATATCTTTTAAACACCACACAATCAATAGTAAACTAATGCATTAAAACAAATTAAATTAATTAACTCTTAGATTATTTAATATTCTAACAGTAAATGTTATTGCTAATCATGTGAAAGATAGTTTACACTGCTGGACAATACCAAAGGGAAGTAACCCACACCGAAATAAAGTACAAAAAAAGTATGGGAAAAAAGTACTAAAAAAGCATAGAAAAAGTATGCTTTTTTTGACTCAATTTGGAACCGATATTCCAACACGGTTCCAAATTGAGTCAAAAAAAGTACTAAAGTACAAAAAAAGTCTAACAAAAGTATACCTTTAGTACATTTTATTGTTTTCATTAAGTACAGAAAAAGCACAAATATAGTACAGAAAAAGTACATTAAAAGTACAATAATAGTATAAAGTGAACAGGGCCAAATTGATGGTGTACTTTTTTTGTGCTTTTATACTTTTTTAGTACTTTTACAGGTAAGTCCATAAAGTACAAAAAAAGTACAAAAGTATGAAAAAAGTATGAAAATGGTACAGAAAAAGCAGGAAATTAGTACTGAAAAAGTAGGAAAAAAGTACCAATAAGGTAGGAAATTAGTACTGAAAAAGTAGTGGAAAAGTAGGAAAAAAGTACTAGAAAAGTAGGAAAATAGTACTAAAAAAGTAGGAAATTTGTACTGAAAAAGTATCAAAAAAGTAGGAAAACGGTATTGAAAAGAAGGAAATTAGGACTGAAAAAGTAGGAAAAAAGTACCAATAAGGTAGGAAATTAGTACCGAAAAAGTAGTGGAAAAGTAGGAAAAAAGTACTAGAAAAGTAGGAAAATAGTACTAAAAAAGTAGGAAATTTGTACTGAAAAAGTACTGAAAAAGTAGGAAAAAATTACCAATAAAAGGGACTTAATTTAATGGTGTAGGAAATTAGTTCTGAAAATATAGGAGATAAGCTTAAATGAGAATACTGCATGCTTAAACAATACATACATCAGTCCCATTCCTAAGAGAAATGCACAATTGTATCAAGTGAAAACAAACATTGAAATACAAGATTAGTTATCCAATCACAATTCCACGGAGTATAATTTCATGCCATAGCAAAGTCTTGATCTAATAAGCTCGAAATTTGTTTAAGGGTGAGGTTAAGGATTTACAGATGGACATCTATGTATAAGGGCAATAACTTTTGATAAATTATTCTATTTTATTCAAGCAGGAAAACACAATTTTATATCATGTGTATGTAGGAGATCCAGACAAAAAAAATATACTATTCTAAATAAAAAGGGCAATAACATTTGTAAAAATTGTCGAATCATAATTCCTCTTGAAGAAACACAACAAAAAAATGTAAATAAAAAACAATGCATAAATGCATACTGAATACAATGAAGTATGGTATATGCATAATGTTGCTTGCTTAAACTGGTCAAATCCAAGTAAGTGTGAATTCGAAAAATAAAATGTCTGATTCTCTTCATTCCTTTTTTGCTTTATGCGAATCATTGCCCTCAATTCGGACCACAATGCAATATCTTCAAGCTTTCCGTCACTTCAGAATGTACTGCATAATCTGTTGGAAGAAAGAGAAAATTTTAAAATATTTTTTATATCAAAACTTTGAATAATTGTTAGAATAATAAGTTTAAAGCTACAACATAAAACTTTTAATTATAAGGATGAGTACTTTAATAAAAATCAAGCTACTCCAGAATTCTATGACAGTTAAATTATGCAACTAACTATCTAAATACTCCAAAACACAGATTTTTTTATTCACAATCATTTCTTGAGATCATTTTTTTGTGAATTGATCATGATCATGACATACAACAAATTTTCAATGGATTTTATTGACTTCGTTTTTGAATGTATTTTCTTCAAATTCCATATACTATAGTAGACAATTATTAGTTCATTTACCGATATTTTAACATATATTCCCTAAAATAGATATACACATGTTGCCCGAAATGTGACGTTACTTTCGTTCTTATATTCTAACTTAAAAATGTCATTGCTATTTTTTTTGAAATTTTATGCAATATCTCTTGAAATCAACTACAAAAAATTCTGTAAATATTATCAGATGAATAAGCAAATAATTCTTTACATGTAAGTGAAATTTCAATAAATTCCATTGAAAAACGAAGTCATAAAAATTAATTGGAAATTTGTCAAAATGCATGAAATATGTAAAGATATTACGAATTTACCGTTACGTGACAGAAATAAAAATGCAATATAACTACGTCGAAGTTCGTCAATAAAGAAATAAAATTCTTCTTGTTCTCAATATTTGGGTGCTATCAATCAGGATGCTTATAAAATCCCAGGCGTATGGTAGCATAAATCTGTAAATTGAATACTTACGATTGAAACACACGTGGATCTAGCAGTTCTTTGTTAATTAAACTCGGGCCGTGTAAACTGTAAACGGTGATGAATTCATTATGAAAACCCTGAAACACGAAGTAATCAAGTATTAATATTAACATGTGTAGGCCCCTATTCACCTATATAATGTGAAACGATGTAGGAACGTGCAGAAGACGAAATAGATTTAAATAATAAAATTGTAAACTTACCTGGTCGCGATATCTGTGATATTTTCGGGTGAAAATGAGCATTTGTCGCCAAAAACAACAAGAAAGCTGATATTCTTTGGCCACTTACTGACAGATAGTCGATCTTCTTCAGTTAGGCAAGAAAATGAATTTCGTTTTTAGGCTATTCTATATCAAAATCGTGTTTGTTTATGTTTCTTCCGTAGATAAACATCCGGTGAAATTCAAACATGGCTATCAGACTTCCCGCTAAAATCTCGCTGTTTGTTGCATCATGGGATAAAAAAAAAGTTTTGTCGGAGATCTACTGTATCGATTTCATTCTTTTATTACTTGTTTTTTTATATTCTACTTCCTTAACCTCTATTGTTTCATACTTTTGGTATTACTACTTCAGCATTTAAAGCTTGCACATTGCACAAAATGATCGCACGAAGCGAACTCGTCAAATCTCGGTAGATTCCGTAAACCGAAGTAAACAAACGAGATCACGGCCCCGAGGTCATAGGTGAACCGACCGATGGTAATCTGACACAGGTATAAGCCTCGTCAGTACCTGTTATGTAATCCGGATGTTTTGTTTAAATGAGGGTAGGCACCTGTGATCTGATCGTAGTGAAAGGCAGTCAAGCTTGACAATATAAATTGTTATAATTAACGCCGCGGGCATAAGACTTAGTCTAAGAGGGGCAATATGTGTACAGGTGAGACGGGAGGTACACAGGTAACTCCAATAAACAATAAAGCTAGGTATGATTTGCCATTACAGTCGACTGTCGCTTATATTAATTAACACCACGGGTGAAATTAACTTTCGGTACGACGTTAAGCATATATCCTGATCGCTTTGTTAGCTTAACACACAGGTTTCAAGATTTAGTTTAAAACAGTTGAAATATTTTTGATCGATCTTGGTGTAGCAGTTATTCAAGCCGTCTACTATATCAATTAAAATATTTATGATAGATCTTGGTATTGATCTTGATTTTTGTATACAATAGAGTATTTTATTTGTACACACAACACTCCTACGAGATCATTCTACAACAGATTAGAGTACAGCTACATTGTGTCGTTGTCCGAATTATCGTACGATCTTGCTAAATAAATATCAGACAAATTAAAGTTTTCTTTTTGTGTTCACTTTCACCATTTCAATGAATGCGATGTAATTCTGATTTAAATACCGGAATATTGTTCCTTGATCATGCCTGTTTGTTGTCAGTCAAGCCATATCGAGATCGAGATCATCACAGCGCTTGACTTCAATATACGTTTTACAAAGAAGCGTCCGAGTGACTATATCAGTATTACACATGTTTATATGAGTATATCGGTGAATATTTTGACAGAACACGACGTGATTTCGGGTGCAATTATCAGATGTAATCTTAAAACCACGTATATCCAGCAAGTATATGATATGCAGACAAAGAGCAGGTGATTTTAATTTCATTTGAATGAATTAAAAGCGTATTACAGGCACGGGCACATGTGTGTTCGTAGAGTGATCCCCGATCTGGTAGAGGTTAACGTTTGGATAAACGAAATGTTTTAAACTCCGTTTAAGAGTTTATAATTAAAGCCAAAATACTGTAACTTCAAAGAACGATCTGGAACAAAATTTTTATAGAGCTAAGTTTTGACGTTCGTCACATGAACGTATAGTAACATTCATCAATGTGAAGTTTATTACTTCTGAGATGCATATGGAAATACAAACGAAAAGTGACAAAGAAATCACCGTTAAAATGTGTGAACCTTACTAACAAAGTACATTGAAGTGAAATACTTATGATAATAATTGTTGAATTTAATTATTTTTAGATAAATTTCTGTGGTACTGATCAAAGTATGAAAAGTATTTTTTAGAACATAAAAAAAGACAAAAAAAAAAAACAACAAAAAACGAGATCAAAAACATTTAATATTTCCAAAGATAATTTTCTGTATCTTATTTGATAGATATTTGTTGTGGTTAATCCTGGGTATTATTTTTTTAGTCTTAGATTTGTAGTCGACTGAAAAAGTCAGATTTAATTTTGAAAATATTAATATGCTATAGCCCCTCGCAATGTCTGAAAATATTCTAAGTCCATAATAAGTACAAAAAAAGCACAATGGCATTAGCTGAAAAATTCTAAGTCCCAAAAAAGTAGGAAAAAAGTACATCCATATTTTCACAATCTTTCAAAAAAATTCTAAGTCAGATTTTAGCACAAAAAAAGTACTCTGAAAAATTTCAGAGTCCAAATAAAGTACAGAAAAAGTACCCTGAACAATTTCTAAGTCCAGAATAAGTACAAAAAAAGTACTCTGAAAAATTTCAGAGTCCAAATAAAGTACAGAAAAAGTACCCTGAAAAGTTTCTAAGTCCAGAAAAGTACAAAAAAAGTACTCTGAGAAATTTCAGAGTCCAAATTTAGTACAGAAAAAGTACTCTGAAAAATTTCTAAGTCCAGAAAAGTACAAAAAAGTATACTTTTTTGGTACTTTTTCAAAAAAGTAGGAAAAAGTGTATACTTAAAGTAGCATAAAAGTATACTTTAGTGTGCTTTATTTCGGTATGGGAATTCATAATTAATCTATTTTTTACACTGCTGGACAATACCAAGGGGAAGTAATTCATAATTAATCTATTTTTTACACTGCTGGACAATACCAAGGGGAAGTAATTCATAATTAATCTATTAACACCTAGTCAACCAGCATTTTTTTGCATGACCGGTCAAAATGACTTTGAATCAGGAACCATGTGACACCAATTCAGCCAATCAGAAATTATTATGATAATGTGATTCTTGATCTAAGCAACCAGAATTTATTTGGAACCTATTTTGTATAAGCCTTCTTATACGTAAGTTTCCTCTTTGAGGTAAGCATTGACAAATACGTAAGTTTCCTCTTTGAGGTAAGCTTTGACAAACATTTTTTACAACCATTGGCTTTTCTATAACTTTGCAAAGCAGACTGGCAGCCTCTCGTAAACCAAGGACCTTAAAATAATGACAAGTTTGACAGAGCTTGGTTAGAGTTCCGAATGCATGTTTGGCATCGTTTATGAAAAGGTTGTACATGCATCTTTTATGACAAAGTTGATGAAGTTATTGTGATTTTCATCAACTTGATGATTACTTAATTTCTCAACCAGGTTATTTATAGAACGACAATGAGTTAAAAAATCTACAAAAACACATTTGCGTAAACAACATTAGTGTAAAGATAAAGAAAGAAATGATTCATCAGAAGTTATCTCATCATGAAAGACTGTTTTGAACAAGACAATTTGGCAAATTACAGTCACCCATCAGATAAGGAACATTTGACAAGAATGCATAGATGATAAATTTGTAATAAACAACCTTGCTCCTTGATATACAGCCTGACAAATTTAGGTCAGTGTAAATATATGATAGATCTTGGACTGATTTTTCTTAGATGTAGAAAATCTAGGTCAAAGTGATCTAATTTTGACATGTGGCAAACTGCCTCACCTAGGTGAGTTCACATCCCAAGTCTGAAGTGCCAGTGTCAAGTAGTGCAGGAGATAGCGCCTAGACAGTTATTCTTTGATGAAGGTCAAAGATCGAAATAAAGATCAGAGTGACCTAATTTCGATATGTGACAAACCTCTTCACCTAGTGAACCTTAGCCCCCAAGGAGGTCAAAGATCAAAATAAAGGTCAGAATTACCTAATTTCGATATGTGACAAACCTCTTCACCTAGTTGAACCTATAAGCCCCAAGGAAGGTCAAAGATCAAAATAAAGGTCAGAGTGACCTAATTTCGATATATTTGACACACCTCTTCACCTAGTTGAACCCTAAGCCCCAAGAATGAAGTTCTATTGTCAAGTAATGAAGGTGGTAGAGCCCACACAAGATAATATCTGGAAAGGACCCAACACAAAACTAACTCCCATCCCCCGTCCCAACCCGTTCCTGGTGGGTGACTAATAATCAATAACCAATTCTTTGTCTTTGATAATTATCAGCAAATCTATTGATGAGTTGTGACATTGGCTACTATTTCACTTTCTATATTAAGTAACAATATTTATATTTTCAGTATAATAGATCTACAGAACGACATCCTGCAGTAGATAGTATCTCTATCAAATGTCTACCATGGCTTTACATCAGGATACACTTTATACTGTACATAAAGCGGTGTGAACAAATCAATTCAGAAAGATCAATATTATTTGTATGACTGACAAAAACTGACAAGTTTACACACATCAAAGTGTCCCTGAAAAAGTCAGATTGTGAGAAATGGAACTTGGAATTATTCCAATGTTTTATTCCAATGTTTAAACCCATTCTTTACAGCAAAGTACATTAACATTGCTTCAGTTATTGAACCTGACAAACGTTTTCCAACAATCCTGGGCAATGAATACTGAAAAATTTGCATATGATTTACAAAAAATTCAATGCACTTAATTTTGTATGATAAAAGAAGAAGTTCTGCAGACAAAATCAATATCAATTAACTCACACTGACGCATGACATTAAGAAACACAACATATTATATGAAAATAAATATCTAACTATTCAGCACACGGCGCAATGACTATGTTTGGTTAAGAAGGGTCTAGCTGTCAGTTTTCTCGAACCTGGACCTCCGAACACTAGTCGGATGCGCTACCAATTGAGCTACCTGGTCGCCGGCGTTCATCCCAGTCCAGTTCCGCTATATGTCTCCCTCCTTCAACAAAGTCTTCGACCCCGAAGACACACACGAGACCCTATACCACCTCCATGGGTATTTAGTTGGTCGCCATATGTAATAGGAGAGGGAAAATGCACAGCCAGACCGGGGTTCGAACCCGGGACCTCCAAACACTAGCCGGATGCTTTACCAATTGAGCTACCTGGTCGCCAATGATCGACCCAGTCCAGTTCTGCTACATTATTGTTTTTACCAAGTATTATTTATTTTAGAACTTAAGTGTTAGACAAATATTTATTTTAGAACTTAAGTGTTAGACAGTCACATTAGTGATCTTTTTCTACAGGATAAGAATATCAGTTACGACAATTCCTTTTACAAGTGGAAACAATTCACCTGGCATTTTGAATTATAAACAATTAATAGTTTGAAGCTGGCTTTGACCCCCTGTAACTTATAAATGATTAGAGTTCGAACTATTACTTGCTAGAAAATTTTATTTTCAACCAGGCAACACACTTATTCTGCACATGACACAAGTAAACAAAATTCAAGGGAGATAATTTGCGATAGAAAAAATATTTCCCTCCCTGATTATCTCCCATCTAGGTTAAAAAAAATGTTTCATTTTGAACTTATTCAAATATTCCCCCGCGGTTCGATAAGTACAGCGGGAATAATTTGTCCTCTGTCGGCACGGATATGCAGATGTTGCAACGGCGGGACGTCACAGGGCCTACGTGGTATCGGTAACAGGTGGTGTCATTCCTAAGCCGCCTGCCGTACTTTAGTCATGCTATTTATTAAGTTTGTTGTGTTGCCTGGTCTATTATAATTAGATCATTGTTGGTTATATGTTGTTGTTCTGTATTCACATTAAGGGTTTATTGTCGGGCCTTAAATATCAGCAATTGAATCTTAGCATTGAGGCGGTGCACCTCCTGTATCCGCATTCTTAGAAGTTGAAGTTGGGTGGCTCGCTTGGTTTATTTAGGCCATTAAGTTTAGAATGTCAGTACTGTAAAAAAAATCAATGATTGTAGATTTGTTCTTATGGAATTGTCAGAGGATTTTCATTATATGTTAGGTAATCGTACCATATCTGATACGTTTTGAAATAAACCCGTTCAGGGCTGATACATCGCGGGATAGTCGGCAAAATGGTTTTTGCGTGTTTGTTGTTTGCTTAAAGATGTTTGATTGACTCAATGATTTGTTTAACTAAACCTTGGAAGGTAATAAGCAATCAATAACAAAAAAATATACAACAAGATTTTTATTTGTTTTAAAAATTACCTGTATTTCTTAGAATTGTTTAGCAGAATTCACTAATCAAGACTCTTTTAATTTTTACATATATATGTTATTGAAAAATATTTTCAACTAAAATCAATATCAATTAAAGCAAATTATCACAATGATACATCACAGCTAGAAAACTTTTTATCAGTTAACACAAACTTAATTTAAATGTAAGATAAATTGTTTAAAATGCTGCAAAAAATATTGAGTAATTTCATTATTGAATTTCTGAGCTCATAAATTACCTCCCTTTTGTGGATAAATTTCTGAACAACAACAATACGGCCATGGTCTTTATTTAAAGACAACTCTATGTCCACCTGTAAACATTTGCAGCGATATGCGAAAACGCAGAGAGATTATAGCAGGTATATTATTTTGATTTGGTAACCATAACAATATAATATTACTTACGTTGCCCATGTTTTGTAAAATGACACTGGGTCTAAACAGGCATCATGAATGCTGCGGCCATGCATTGTTAGTGTGTACCACTTCTGTGTATGGGGTTACACCAGGAAGGGCCACAGCTCTTTGGTGGCCTTCATCTTAGCCCAGCCTGACATCAGCTGACCTGACTGTCTGGAATGGGAGGAGGTCTGTCACCATCCAAAGGCCACATATCACCATGGTAACCATGGCTTGGCCTGAACTGAAGAAACAGTACTGGTAAGGTATAGATATCAAAACTTAGTATTAAAACAAGAGGTACACACTGACAGGTATTTTCCACATGCTGGTATTGTTTGGTTTACTTAGCTGGTGTCAACCCTATTATATATTACATTAACACCATTCTATACCTCAACTAAATTATATCCAAACTCTTACTATCTTTTAACATTTGAATACAGATCTTTAACACTAGAACATTAACAGGGCCCGAGTAGTTTATTAAGGGCGTAACATGAAGGAAATCGAATGATCAATTCAAAAGATCAGTCGTGCAAAATAACCTTGGCTGATATACAATCAGCAATTTGCAAGGAAGCAGGTTTTATGTATGTAATGCTATGCATCCTGAATTCAAATTTGAATTACCTAAAGTACTTAATTATGATGGCTGACATAAATATCAATAAAATAGACAAAAAAACACATTGATCCAATTTCCAAACAAGGTGAGGACAATATTAACTGGTGTCTAACCATCACAGGGTGAGGACAATATAACGGTGTCTAACCAACAGGATGGGACAATACTGTGTAACCATCACAGGGTGAGGACAATATAACTGGTGTCTAACCATCACAGAGTGAGGACAATATCACTGGTGTCTAACCATCACAGGGTGAGGACAATATAACTGGTGTCTAAACCATCACACGGGTGAGGACAATATCACTGGTGTCTAACCATCACAGGTGGGACAATATCACTGGTGTCTAACCATCACAGGGTGAGGAAAATATCACGGGTGTCTAACCATCACAGGGTGAGGACAATATGACTGGTGTCTAACCATACAGGGTGAGGACAAAATCATGGTGTCAAAACCCCACAGAGTGAGGACAATACACTGGTTCAAACATCACGGGTGAGACAAATCCGGGTGTCAAACCCATCACAGGGTGAGGACAGTATCCTGGTGTCAACCATCACGGGGGGACAATAAAATGGGTTCTAACCTCACGGATAGGAAAATTCACTGGTGTCAAACCATCACAGGGTGAGGACAATAAAAAACGGTTTTGTCTAACCATCAAGAGTGAGGACAATATCACTGGTGTCTACCATCACGGGGTGGGAAAATATAACTGGTGTCAACCATCACGGGTGAGGACAAATCACGGGTGTCTAACATCACGGGTGGGGACAATATAATGGTGTCTAACCATCAAGGGTGGACATATGAGGGTGCTACCTACAGGGTGGGGAAAATATGACTGGTGTCTAACCATACGGGGTTGAGGACAATATCACTGGGTTAACCATCACAGGGAGGACAAACATGGTGTCAACACACGGGGTGGGAAAATACCGGTTTAACCAGGGTGAGGACGTATCACGGGTGTCTCCCATCACGGGGTGAGGAAAAATTAGGGGTGTCTAACCGTCACAGGGTGGGCCCAATATATGGTGTCACCATCACAGGGTAGGACAATATAACTGGTTCCCCATCACAGGGTGAGGACAAATTATGGTGTCAAAACCATCCGGGGGTGATGAAATATAACTGTTCTAACCATCACGGGGGGGGACAATATCACGGGGTGTCTAACCATCAAGGGTGAGGACAAATCTGGTGTCTAACCTCACGGGGTGAGGACAATATTATGGTTTCTCCCCTACGGGGGTGAGGACAATATTACTGGTTCAACCACCGGGGGTGGGGACAATATCATGGGCAACCTCACGGGTGAGGACAATCACTGGTTTTAAACCTTTAAAAGGTGAGGCCCATATCATGGTGTCTAACCATCACGGGTGAGGACAAATAAGGGTGTCAAACCCTCACGGGTGGGAAATTTCATGGGGGCTAACCATACAGGGTGATGACAATATCATGGTGTCTCCCTCAAGGGTGACAATACACGGGTGTTCCCATCACAGGGGGGGACAATAAAACTGGTTCAAAACCATCACGGGTGAGGAAATATCACGGGTGTCTAACCTCACGTGTGAGGACAATATACGGGGTTCTAACCACACAGGGTGAGGACAAATCCTGGGTCTACCCTCACAGGGTGAGGACAAATAACTGGTGTTAACGTCCAGGGGGAGGAAATTTTAAGGGTTTTAAACCCATACAGGGTAGGCAATATCACTGGTGCCCCTAACCATCACAGGGGGGGACAATGAACGGGTGCAAACCACACGGGGTGGGGACAAATAACGGTGTCTAACATCACAGGGTGAGGAAAACATGGTGTCAAACCACACAGGGTGAGGCAATAAAATGGTGCTACCATACGGGTGAGGACAATATTACGGGTGTCTAACCATCACGGGGTGATGAAAAATTTGGTGTCTAACCACACAGGGTGGGACAATTACGGGTTTTAACCCACACAGGGTGAGGACAATATCACGGGTCTAACCATCACAGGGTGGGACAAAAAAAGGTTTTCTAAACCACACAGGGTGAAACATATCACTGGTGTCTAACCATCACAGTTGAGGACAATAAGGGGTGTCTAACCATCACGGGTGGGGAAAAAAACGGGTGTCTAACCCACAGGGGGAGGAAAAAATATCACTGGGTCAAAACCATCACGGGGTGAGAAAATAAAAAACTGGGTCTAACCATAAGGGTGAGGACAAATCATGGTGTCTACATCACAGGGTGGGAAATATACCGTGTCAACCATACAAGGTGGGGACAATATTACTGGTGTCTTAAACCTACAGGGTGAGGAAAATATATCTGTGCTAACCTCCGGGTGGGGGACTTATCACGGTGTCTAACAATCACAGGGTGGGGGACAATATTACTGGTTTAAACCATCAAGGGTGAGGACAAAAACTGGTGTCTAACCATAAACAGGTATGACAATATAACTGGGTTAACCATCACGGGGTGGGAAAATACACTGGTTCAAACCCTCACGGGTGAGGACAATATAACGGGTGAAAACCATCACAGGGTGAGATTTTTAAAAATGGTTCTAACCATCACGGGGGGGAAAAATATAACTGGGTCTAACCACACGGGGTGGGAAAATAAAACTGGTGTCTAACCATCACGGGGGTGATGACAATAAAACTGGTGTCTAACATCACAGGGTGGGACAATATCACTTGTCTCCCCGTCACGGGTGGGAAAATAATGGGTTAACCATCACAGGGTGAGGACAATATAACTGGTGTTAACCATCCCGGGTGAGGACAATAAAATGGGTCTAACCATCAGGGGGTGAGGAAAATTAACTGGGTCAACCTACAGGGTGGGGGAAAATTTAAAAGGGTGTCTCCCCTAAAGGGGTGAGGACAATATAATGGTTTTAAATCACAGGGTGGGGGAAAAATATACTGGTTCAAAACCCCATGGGGGATGACAATATAACTGGTGTCTAACCATCACAGGGTGATAAAATATAATGGTGTCAACCTCACAGGGTAGGACTAAAAACGGGTGTTAACCCACGGGGTGAGGACAAATAAGGGGTTTTAAACCATCAAGGGTGAGGACAAATAATGGTGCAAACCCACCCAAAGGGGAGGACAAATAACTGGTTTTAAAACCATCCGGGTGGGAAAATACCTGGTTCAAACCGTCAAAAGGTAAAGGACAAATCCCTGGTGTCTAACCACACCGGGTGGGACAATAGACGGGGGTTCAACCCAAAGGGGTGGGAAAAATTACTGGTTTAAACCTCACAGGGTGGGACAATATGACGGTGTCTAACCATCACGGTGGGAAAATATCACTGGTGTCAACCATCACAGGTGGGGCAAAAATGGTGTCAACCGTAAAGGGGTGAGGCCCATATAATGGTGTCTCATCACAGGTATGACAATTAAAAACTGGTGTCAAACCTCACGGGGATACTACACGGTGTCAAACCATCACAGGGTGGGGAAAATTAACGGGTGTCTACCATACAGGGTGAGGAAAATTTAAAGGTGTCTAACCATCACAGGGTGGGGAAAATATAAGGGTGTCTAACCATCCCCCGGGGTGATGACAAATCACTGGTGTCTAACCTCACAGGGTGAGGACAATAAACGGGTTTTCTAACCGCCCACGGGGTGGGGCCATAAACTGGGTCAACCATACAGGTTAGGAAAATTAAACTTTTCAAACCATCACAGGGTGGGGAAAATATCCTGGTGTAACCCAGGGGGTTTTAGGACAATACATGGTGTCAAACCCACAGGGTGATGACTATAACTGGTGTCAAACCCAAGGGGGTTTGGGCAAATCCTGGTTTTAAACCCCACGGGTGAGGACAATATACTGGTGTTACCACACGGGGTGAGGAAAATATCACGGGTGTCTAACCCTCACGGGTTTGAGGACTATCCTGGTGTCAAACCCCAACGGGGTGAGGAAATTAAAAACGGTGTCTAACCATCAATGGTGAGGAAGTTCCGGTGTTCCATAAAGGGTGAGGACAATTTACTGGTTTTAAAACCTCACGGGTGATGACAATATAACGGGTGTCTACCACACAGGGGGGAAAAATTTCTGGTGTCAAACCATCACAGGGTGGGGGGACTATCACTAAAATTTAACCATCACAGGGTGGGGAATATCCTGGTTTAAACCCATACAGGGTGGGGGGAAAATAAACGGGTGTCTAACCATAAAAAAGGGTGAGGACAATACCTGGGTCCCCCACACAGGGTGAGGACAATAAAGGTGTCTAACCATCAAGGATGAGGCCCAAGATAACTGGTGTCAAAACCTCACGGGGTGAGGAAAAATAAAACTGGTTTTAACCATCACAGGGGGGGGGAAAAATAAAAGGTTCTAAAAAATCACGGGGTTGGGCAAATTAGGGTGAAAAACCATAAAAGGTGAGGAAATATCCGGGTTCTAACCAAAAAGGGGAGGACAATTTTTACTGGGTCAAACCCATCACAGGGTGAGGACATTATAACGGGTGTCAACCACCCGGGTGAGGACATATAATGGTGTTAACCACACAGGGTAGAAAATATCAGGTGTCTACCCTCACAGGGTGGGACAATAAAAAGGGTTTGTCTAACCATCACAGGGTGAGGACATATCACTGGTGTCAAACCCTACGGTGAGGACATTCATGGTGCAACCATCACAGGGTGGAACAATATTACTGGTGTCAAACCCATCACAGGGTGGGAAATAAAAACTGGTGTCAAACCCACAGGGTGAGGCAATTCACGGGTGTAAACCATAAAAGGGTGAGGACAATTCAAGGTGCAACCATAAAGGGGTGGGGACAAATCGGGTGTCAAACCCATCACGGGGTGAGGACAATACAGGGGTGTCTAACCAACAGGGTGGGGGGACAAATAAAGGTGTCTACCATCAAGGGGAGGAAAATAAAACGGGTGTCAAACCATCACAGGTGGGACAAATTTAAAGGTTTAACCACACAGGGGGTGAGGCAATACACTGGGTCTAACCATCACGGGGGGGACAATATATGGTGTCAACCATCACAGGGTGAGCAAATAACTGGTGTCTAACCGTCACGGGGTGGACAATATAACTGGTGTCTACCATCACAGGGTGAGGACAATATCACGGGGTTAACCACACGGGGAGGACAATATCAGGGTGTCTAACCATCACGGGGAGGACAATTCACTGGGTCAAACCCATAAAAGGGTGAGGAAAATATCACGGTTTAACCATCACGGGGAGGAAAAATATCATGGTGTTAACCATCAAAGGGGGGGACAAATCATGGTGTTAACCACACAGGGTGAGGAAATTTTAAACTGGTGTCAAACCCTCACGGGTGGGGACAATATCACGGGTGTCTAACTTCCGGTGGGACAATTTACTGGTGTCTACCATCACAGGGGTAGGAAACACATGGTGTCTAACCATCACAGGGTGATGAAAATATCCTGGTGTCTAACCATCCGGGGTGAGGACCATTAAAAGGTGTTAACCATCCAGGGTGAGGACAATATTACGGGTGCTAACCACACGGGTTGGGGAAAAAAAATACACTGGTGTCAACCACACAGGGTGAGGACATTATAACTGGGGCAACCATCCAGGGTAGGAAATAAAACTGGTTTTAACCGTCCAGGGTGAGGACTTTTAAACTGGTGTCTAACCATCACGGGTGGGGACATATAACTGGTGTCTAACCATCAAGGGTGAGGACAATAAAAATGGTGTCTAACCCCGGGGTGAGGACATTAAACTGGTGTCAACCATCACGGGGGGGGAAATAAAACTGGGTTAACCATCACAGGGTGAAAAAGTATAACTGGTGTCTAACCATAAAGGGGTTGGGGAAAATATCACGGGTTCAACCGTCACGGGGTGGGGGACAATTAACGGGTGTCTAACCATCCAGGGTGGGACAATATAACTGGTGTCTAACCATCACGGGTGGGGACAATTAAGGGTGTCAAACCCATCACGGGGGCGAGGAAAATATCACTGGTTTCAAACCACCAGGGGAGGAAAATTTTACTGGTGTTAACCTAAAGGGGTGAGGCAAATTCTGGTGTTTTCCCCGGGTATCATATAAACTGGTGTCTAACCCACGGGGGGACTATCACTGGTGTCTAACCTCACAGGGTGGGAAAATATAACTGGGGTCTAACCATACAGGGCGAGGCAAATACGGTGCTAACCACACAGGGGGGGACAATTTACTGGTGTCTAACCATCACAGGGGGGGAAAATATAACTGGGGGGCTAACCATCACGGGTGAGAAAATTTCCACGGGTTCTCCATCACAGGTGAGGACAAATCAGGGTGTTAACCACACGGGGGTGAGACATTAACTGGTTTTAACCATCACGGGTGAGGACAATAAGGGTGCAACCCATCACAGGGGGGGCCCAATCACTGGTGTCTACCATCCCCGGGTGAGGACTTCACTGGTGTCTAACCATCACGGGGTGAGGAAATTTTACGGTGTCTAACCCACAGGGTGAGGAAATATCACTGGTGTCAACCATACAGGGGGGACAATAAAACTGGTGTCAAACCCATCACGGGGGGGACAATATCACGGTGTCTAACCATCACAGGGTGAGGAAAATTCACGTGTCAAAACCATCACGGGTGATGACAATTTAACGGGTTTTCTAACCCACACGGGGTGAGGACAATATCACGGGTGTCAAACCATCACGGGGGGGAAAAAAAATAAAACTGGTGTCAAAACCTCCGGGGGTGATGACAATATGACTGGTTTTAACCTAAACAGGTGATGAAAATATCCTGGTGTCAAACCTCACAGGTGGGGACAATATCAGGGTTGTCAAACCATCAAGGTGAGGAAAATATCATGGTGTCTCCATCCCCGGGTGATGACAATAACGGGGTTTTAAAACCATCACGGGGTGAGGAAAATATCACTTGGTGCTAACCACACAGGGTGAGGAAATATCACGGGTTGTCTAACCATCACAGGGTGGGGGACAATATCCTGGTTTCCCGTCACGGGTGAGGACAATTAACTGGTGTCTAACCTCAAGGGTGGGGACAAATCACTGGTTAACCATCCCGGGTGAGGACAATCACTGGTGCCCTAAAACCATCCAGGTGGGGAAAATACATGGGTCAAACCCATCACGGGGGTGAGGAAATATCCTGGTGTCTAACCACACCGGGTGGGGACAAGTAACTGGTGTCTAACCTCACGGGGGTGGGGACAATACACGGGTGTTAAAACCATAAAGGGTGGGACAATATCACTGGTGTCTAACCATACAGGTGAGGACATTCACTGGTGTCTAACCATCACAGGGTGGGACAATTAATGGGTCAACCACACAGGGTAGGAAAAATGTAACTGGTGTCAAACCATCACAGGGTGGGGACAATACACGGGTTGTCAAACCCTCACGGGTGAGGAAATATCACGGTGTCAAACCATCACAGGGTGGGGGCCCATTCACGGGTCCCCCCATACAGTGGGACTTTATAACTGGTGTCTAACCATCAGGGGGTGGGGACAAATATGGGTCAAACCATCACAGGGTAGGAAATATCATGGTGTCAAAAACCAATCCGGGTGAGGACAATATCAGGTGTCTAACCATCACAGGGTGAGGAAATATTACTGGTGTCAACCATCACAGGGTGAGGAAAATATAACTGTTCTAACCAAAAAGGGGAGGACTATAGGGGTCAAACCATCACAGGGGGGGGACAATATCAGGGTGTCTAACCATCACAGGGGGGACAATAAACGGTTTGTCTACCCTCACAGGGTGATGACTTATAACTGGTTTAACATCAAGGGTGGGAATATCACTGGTGTCAAAACCTCACAGGGTGGGGACAATATATGGTGTCTAACCATAAGGGTGGGGACTAAACGGGTGCTAACCCAAGGTGAGGACATAAAACTGGTGTCTACCACACAGGTGAGGAAAATTAACGGTGTCTACCATCACAGGGTGAGACAATACCCTGGTGTCCCACCTCCAGGGTGAGGACAATATCATGGGTCAAACCATCACAGGGGAGGAAAAGTAACTGGTGTTCCCCTCACAGGGGGGGGGACAATAACGGGGTTTAACATAAAAGGGGGTGGGAATATCACTTTTTGTCTAACCATCACGGGGTGAGGAAAATTTAAGGTGTTAACCAACGGGGTGGGGGACAATATCACTGGTGTCTAACCATCACGGGGTGGGACAAGAAACTGTGTTCCCCATCACAGGGGGGACAATATCACGGGTTTCAAAACCATAAACAGGGTGAGGCAATTCACGGGTTCAAAACCATCACGGGGTAGGACATATAAGGGTTTCAAACCCCTCACAGGTGAGGACAATATAAGGTGTCTACCATCACGGGTAGGAAAATATCAGGGTGTCAAACCATCACAGGGTGGGGACAATGTAAGGGTCAAACCACACAGGTGGGACAATATGGGTCTAACCCACAGGGTGGGGTTTTTAAACTGGGTCTAACCACACAGGGTAGGCAATTCACTGGGTCTAACCATAAATGGGGACAATGTAACTGGTGTTAACCTCACAGGTGGGGCAATAAACTGGTGTCTAACCCACGGGGTGGGGAAAATTCATGGGGTCAAACCATCACGGGGTGAGGCAAATCACGGTGTCAAACCCATCACAGGGTGGGGGACAAATAATGGTGTCAAACCCTACAGGTGAGGACAATATCACTGGGGTCTCTTCACGGGGAGGAAAATTTAACTGGTTTTAAACCATAAGGGTAGGAAATGTAAGGTGCAAACCATCACAGGGTGTGAAATATCACTGGTGTTAACCCACACAGGGTGAGGAAAATTTAAAACTTGTCAAACCACACAGGGTGAGGACAATTTACGGGTGTCTAACCCATCACGGGTGTCATTTGTACCGTAACCAATTATAAACCCCCTTTATATAGTCTCCCCTGCATGTTAACCCACCTGTATTTTAAAACCCACCATATCTACAACCCCCTTATCTATAACCCACCTGTACTAAAACCCCACCTGTATCTAAAACCCACCTTTATCTAAAAACCCACCTGTATAAAAACCCCCCTATATATACATAATGTACTAAAGGATACAGATTCAGGGGCCGCGGGTGGCCGAGGGTTAAGGTGCCTACACTTTAACCAAACCCCCCAACCCGGGTTGCGATTCGAAAAACCCTTTTGGGGCATTTCCAGGTCTGACCTTTGGCGGTGGTTTTTTTTTTCCGGGGACTCCCGGTTTCCTCCCCCCCAAAACCTGGCATCCTTAAAAAACCCTGGCTTTACCGGGCGTTAAACAAAACACAAACAAAAACAAACCACCTTTTTCTAAACCCACCATCAAAACCCACCTGTACAAACCCCCCACATAACCCCCCGTTCAAACCCCCCGACTAAACCCCCCTTTACAAACCCCCCCACCGATCATAACCCCCCGATCAACCCACCCCCAACAAACCCCACATAAACCCCCGAGAAACCCCCCTAAAACCCACCCCCCAAAAACCCACCTGATTTTAACCCCCCCTTTTTTTCAAACCCACCCGTATCTATAAACCCCCTGGATCTATAACCCACCGATCTATAAACCCCCTTTTTTTTACCCACCTGATCTATAAACCCACCGATCTATAACCCCCCTTATCTATAAAACCCCCTGATATTAAAACCCCCCATTTTTAACCCACCTTTTTTATAACCCCGGCCCCCTGTAACTATAACCCACCCGTACTATAACCCTTATTTAACCCACCTTTATTAAACCCACCTGTACTATAACCCACCTGTATATTTTAAACCACCTGTATCTAAACCCCCCTGTACTAAACCCCCTGTATTATAACCCACCCTTTTTCTATAACCACCTGATTTAAAAAACCCCCGTATTTTTAATCCACCTATCTATAACCCCTTTTTCTATAACCCCCCTTACTATAAAACCCCCGTATCTATAAACCCCCCTGTATTATACCCACCTGGGAATTTTAAACCCTTACTTAACCCACCTTTTTTTATAACCCACCTTATCTAAACCCACCTTATCTATAAACCCCCTGTTTTACCCACCTGTACTAAACCCCCCCGTAATACCCCCCCTTATCTAAAAAAACCCCCTGTTATAACCCACCATATCTTAACCCCCCCTTATTTAAACCCCCGATATATAACCCCCCCGTATCTAAAACCCCCGAGAAAAACCCACCAACTAAACCCCCGACAACCCCCTTACTATAACCCCCGGTATAACCCACCTGAGATAAACCCACCGTACATAACCCCCTTTTTTCTATAACCCACCTTACATAACTCCCCTATTTAAAACCCCCGTACTATAAAACCCACCTGTACTATAACCCACCTTATCTATAACACACCTTTTATAACCCACCTTTATTATAAACCCCCTGTATAATAACCACCGTATATAAAACCCCCTGACTTAAACCCCCCTTTATCTATCCCCCCTGTATTTAAACCCGTGATATAAAACCACCTTTGGAATAAAAACCCCCTGTATTATAACACCCCTACTAAAAACACCTTTTTTAAACCACCTTTACATAACCCCCACAAAAAACCCCCGAAAAAACCCAGAAAAACCCACCGACAAACCCAAACCCAAAAAAACCCCCAGATAAACCCACCAATTAAACCCACCGGATTTTAAAAACCCCCCGTATTTAAACCACCTGATAAACCCATGAAAAACCCACCCGACTATAACCCCATTAAAAACCCCTTATTATACCCCCCCTAACATAACCCCCCTTATTATAACACACCCTTTTTATAACCCACCGTATCTATAACCCACCGTATTTATAACCACCTGACTATAACCACCTTTTATAACACACTATTTAAAAAAATAACAAAACACCCAAACAAAAAAACCCAACAAACCCCCACTAAACCCACTTGGGAAAAAACCCCCGAAAACCACGAAAAAACCCCCGAAAAACCAAAACAAACCACCATACAAACCACCAACAAACCCCCCCCAAAACCCCCAAACCCCGAAAAACCCACCAAACAAAACCCCCCTTTACAAAACCCCCCTGACCAACCCACCGAAAACCCCACCTAACCATAACCCCCGTTCAAACCCACCGACAACCACCACAAACCCCTTATCTATAACACACCTTATCATAACCCACCCACAAAACCCCCCTTTCAAACACCCATACAAAACAATAATTAAACCCCCTAAAAAAATAAACCCCCCCTAAAAAACCCCCCTTAACAAAAAACCCCCCGATAAACCCCCCACAAAAACCCACCACAAAAACCCCCGAAAAACCCACCGACATAACCCCCTGATAATAACCCCCAACTAAAACCCACCGAAAACCCCCTTCCAAAACCCACCGAGAAAAAACCCCCCGATATATAACCCCTGAGAACCCACCTGGAAAACCCACCTGTATTAAACCCCTTGTATAACCCACCTTATCATAACCACCACTATAAACCCCCGGATCTTAAACCCCCTGTATTTAACCCAACCTTTTAAACCACCTTTTTATAAAACCCCCTTTACTATACCCACCTTATCTAACCTACCTTAGAAAAACCCCCCGTATTAAACCCCGGGGGGGAAACCCCCGGGGCAAACCCACCGGGGCAAAACACACCGGGGGAAAAAACACCCGGAAACCCCCCAATACTATAACCCACCTGTATCTATAACCCACCTGTATATATAACCCACCTGTATCTATAACCCACCTGTATCTATAACCCACCTGTATCTATAACCCACCTGTATCTATAACCCACCTGTATCTATAACCCACCTATATCTATAACACACCTATATCTATAACCCACCTGTATCTATAACCCACCTATATCTATAACACACCTATATCTATAACCCACCTATATCTATAACCCACCTATATCTATAACCCATCTTTATCTATAACCCATCTTTATCTATAACCCACCTGTATCAATAACCCACCTGTATATATAACCCACCTATATCTATAACCCACCTGTATCTATAACTCACCTATATCTATAACCCACCTGTATCTATAACCCACCTATATCTATAACCCACCTATATCTATAACCCACCTGTATCTATAACTCACCTATATCTATAACCCACCTGTATCTATAACCCACCTATATCTACAACCCACCTGTATCTACAACCCACCTGTATCTATAACCCACCTGTATATTATATAATTCACCTGTATATATAACCCACCTGTATCTATAACCCACCTGTATCTATAACACACCTGTATCTATAATCCACCTATATCTATAACCCATCTATATCTACAACCCACCTGTATCTATAACCCACCTGTATCTATAACCCACCTGTATCTATAACCCACCTGAGTATATAATCCACCTATATCTATAACCCATCTATATCTACAACCCACCTATATCTATAACCCACCTGAGTATATAACCCACCTGTATCTATAACCCACCTGTATCTATAACCCACCTATATCTATAACCCACCTGTATCTATAACCCACCTGTATCTATAATCCACCTGTATCTATAACCCACCTGTATCTATAACCCACCTGTATATATAACCCACCTGTATCTATAACCCACCTGTGTATATAACCCACCTGTATCTATAACCCACCTATATCTATAACCCACCTGGATCTATAACCCACCTGTATCTATAACCCACCTGTATATATAACCCACCTATACAGTATCTATAACCCACCTGTATCTATAACCCACATGTATCTATAACCCACCTGTATATATAACCCACCTGAGTCTATAACCCACCTGTATATATAACCCACCTGTATCTATAACCCATCTTTATCTATAATCCACCTGTATCTATAATCCACCTGGATCTATAACCCACCTGTATATATAACCCACCTGTATATATAACCCACCTATACAGTATCTATAACCCACCTGTATCTATAACCCACATGTATCTATAACCCACCTGTATATATAACCTACCTGAGTCTATAACCCACCTGTATATATAACCCACCTGTATCTATAACCTATCTTTATCTATAATCCACCTGTATCTATAATCCACCTGTGTCTATAACTTTCTTGTATCTTGTGGTACATTTCCTTCAATGTTTACATTTAATCCAGGGAGTCAACTTTAATTTGTTTAAGTGATGAGTAATAATTCTTTTTTTTGGTTGTAGCTGGAGAATCTTCACATGAATTCTGTGAAAATGATGATTTATTGTCAAAATTTTATGATAATGTCAGTGCACACACGCTTGCTTTCACAATTAAACAAGAGCTGTTTGTAGACACATATATATGTCACAAGTATACTTTAATATTCAAAATTGATATTCAAAGAGGTACCTCAATCTGACATACACCATAGCCTTGATAAAGGAAAACATTGAAAAAAATACCTTCATGTACATTTACTGGAGCATTTTGAAACTAAAAAGTACTTTAACTAAAAAATGCCTTCATGTGTTTGTTTTTGTTTAACGTCCTATTAACAGCCAGGGTCATTTAAGGATGTGCCAGGTTTTGGAGGTGGAGGAAAGCCGGAGTACCCAGAGAAAAACCACCGGCCTACGGTCAGTACCTGGCAACTGCCCCACGTAGGTTTCAAACTTGCAACCCAGTGGTGGAGGGCTAGTGTTAAAGTGTTGGCACACCTTAACCACTCGGGCCACTGCGGCCCCACCCTTCATGTACATTTACCATCACAGGACCATGTCTTAAGTAGTGTGCATGAATATAAATTCATATTTAACTCTGATCCACTAGAGCATTTTAATACCATTACATTTATTTTTTTACCATGGCAACACCAATGTGGGTGATTCCATAAGCACCCCTCCATATTTTTTTAATAGGCCAGCTAGAGCTTGACAGACATCAAAACAGTGATGTAATATACTTTATGTATGACTTGCTTATCCTTTGATGTACAACCAAATAATATTCTCATAAAACCTACCAATGTAAGGTTCTATACTTTCACAGGCCAAATTAAAACCTCAAGCCTTAAATCACAAATTTTATGCCATTTACATTTAATTAACTTTCAGTTTCCCAGGCCAGCTTTTCCAACAAGAGGCCCATGGGGCTTGCAGGACACATCATTATAACAAGTCTCCTACAACGTCAATGATACCAAGGGGATGAATTATAATGTTAAGTACCATGCAATACCTCAGATATTTCCCTTGTGATCATTAGTGGAAGTTTGTCACATTTCTGTATCTGGGACTTAGATATATGTGTTTGGGTCATAAACTAATGTTGTTCCTGTGGGACAAACTAATTTACTATATGGACCATGTTTACATCTGTTGTGGAGGTCCTATCTATACGGACCATGTTTACACCTGTTGTGGTGGTCCTGTCTATATAGACCATGTTTACACCTGTTGTGGAGGTCCTGTCTATATAGACCATGTTTACACCTGTTGTGGAGGTTCTGTCTATATGGACCATGTTTACACCTGTTGTGGAGGTCCTATCTATATGGACCATGTTTACACCTGTTTTAGAGGTCCTGTCTATATGGACCATGTTTACACCTGTTGTGGGGGTCCTGTCTATATGGACCATGTTTACACCTGTTGTGGAGGTTCTGTCTATATGGACCATGTTTACACCTGTTGTCGAGGTCCTGTCTATATGGACCATGTTTACACCTGTTTTAGAGGTCCGGTCTAGATGGACCATGTTTACAGCTGTTGTGGGGGTCCTGTCTATATATACCATGTTTACACCTGTTGTGGGGGTCCTGTCTATATAGACCATGTTTACACCTGTTGTGGAGGTCCTGTCTATATGGACCATGTTTACACCTGTTGTGGAGGTCCTGTCTATATGGACCATGTTTACACCTGTTTTAGAGGTCCTGTCTAGATGGACCATGTTTACACCTGTTGTGGAGGTCCTGTTTATATAGACCATGTTTACACCTGTTGTGGTGGTCCTGTCTATATGGACCATGTTTACACCTGTTGTGGAGGTCCTGTCTGTATGGACCATGTTTACACCTGTTTTGGAGGTCCTGTCTATATAGACCATGTTTACACCTGTTGTGGGGGTCCTGTCGATATAGACCATGTTTACACCTGTTGTGGGGGTCCTGTCTATATGGACCATGTTTACACCTGTTGTGGGGGTCCTGTCTATATAGACCATGTTTATATCTGTTGTGGGGGTCCTGTCTATATCGACCATGTTTACACCTGTTGTGGGGGTCCTGTCTATATGGACCATGTTTACACCTGTTGCGGGGGTCCTGTCTATATGGACCATGTTTACATCTGTTGTGGAGGTCCTGTCTATATGGACCATGTTTACACCTGTTGTGGGGGTCCTGTCTATATAGACTATGTTTACACCTGTTGTGGAGGTCCTGTCTATATAGACCATGTTTACACCTGTTGTGGGGGTCCTGTCTATATGGACCCTGTTTACACCTGTTGTGGGGGTCCTGTCTATATAGACCATGTTTACACCTGTTGTGTGGGTCCTGTCTATATGGACCATGTTTACACCTGTTGTGGGGGTCCTGTCTATAAAGACCATGTTTACACCTGTTGTGGAGGTCCTGTCTATAGGGACCATGTTTACACCTGTTGTGGGGGTCCTGTCTATATGGACCATGTTTACACCTGTTGTGGGGGTCCTGTCTATATAGACCATGTTTACACCTGTTGTGGGGGTCCTGTCTATATAGACCATGTTTACACCTGTTGTGGGGGTCCTGTCTATAGGGACCATGTTTACACCTGTTGTGGGGGTCCTGTCTATATAGACCATGTTTACACCTGTTGTGGGGGTCCTGTCTATATGGACCATGTTTACACATGTTGTGGGGGTCCTGTCTATATGGACCATGTTTACACCTGTTGTGGGGGTCCTGTCTATATAGACCAAGTTTACATCTGTTATGGGGGTCCTGTCTATATCGACCATGTTTACACCTGTTGTGGTGGTCCTGTCTATATATACCATGTTTACACCTGTTGTCGGGTTCCTGTCTATATGGACCATGTTTACACCTGTTGTGGGGGTCCTGTCTATATGGACCATGTTTACACCTGTTGTGGGGGTCCTGTCTATATAGACCATGTTTACATCTGTTGTGGGGGTCCTGTCTATATGGACCATGTTTACACCTGTTGTGGTGGTCCTGTCTATATATACCATGTTTACACCTGTTGTCGGGTTCCTGTCTATATGGACCATGTTTACACCTGTTGTGGGGGTCCTGTCTATATAGACCATGTTTACATCTGTTGTGGGGGTCCTGTCTATATGGACCATGTTTATACCTGTTGTGGGGGTCCTGTCTATATGGACCATGTTTACACCTGTTTTAGAGGTCCTGTCTATATAGACCATGTTTATACCTGTTGTGGTGGTCCTGTCTATATAGACCATGTTTACACCTGTTGTGGGGGTCCTGTCTATATAGACCATGTTTAGACCTGTTGTGGGGGTCCTGTCTATATGGACCATGTTTACACCTGTTTTAGAGGTCTGGTCTTTATGGACCATGTTTACACGTGTTTTTCGGGTAGGGACCAGTCTCCAATGCTCAGCTGGTCCTCAGCAAGCTAATACAGATTAAAACATACAGGATACATACAAACAAATTATAGTTTGACACCAAAAACAATTACAGTGTACTGCCAATGTGTTGATGTGGAAGTAGACAGCATAGATGAATGTAGTATTAGCATGAAGTAAGCCTCAGCACTGTTATTGATTTTTGAAAACTGTTTTGCTAATGTATGTATACATTAATAGATCTTTGACCTATTTAAATGCACTGGATGAGCCTCTTTATAGTTTTAAATTTAATCAGCCTCAGTCCATTAAATACAATTATCCACAGAGTAAGTACACTATTTCACCATCACTTCAAGATGGATGTAACTTTAAATTTTGATAAAAATGTTTTTGATGAGATATACTTTAAAAAAAGTCTATCTGGGTTGAGAAACCTCTGATGGTTTGCTAGTGTGACATTAAATAATTAATCGGGAGACCTTCAACAGATGAAGGGTACATTGCTAATCTTCGTTTAAACATGTAACAGTATTTTAGTGAATAGAGATGGAATAGAATTTCTCAAAAAGATTTTGCAGTAATTAATTAACTTTATAGATTTTTACAAAGCACTTGAATTAAGATTCCAACAAAGTTCAACAAACAAGCACAATCTATTTCAGGTAATAATTTCTTCCAGCATTACATGAACCTAAAGATGCTATTGTGTATAAAGGCCAGTCTAACTACTCCGTGACACAAATTATTACTAAGCCACCTGAGTCCACCAAACACCAGCCAAGGATAGAGGTACCTTTACATCAAACCATTTCCTGTCTCTTACCATTTTTATGGAGCAATTAGTTTCAAAGCACTAAACTACACCCAGTGACATTTCTATTCCACAGACTCATCTGAACTCTGAAAACAGTATATATTAGGCCATGATTATATGGTTTCGAAACCTATACAACAGACTGTCTGTGTCAGAACTTGATTATAATATGTTTCTCCTTTCTTGTTTTAGGAAAAACATGATACTTCTGTCATTGGTATCAAGAGTTGAAAACCATGAAACAGCGGTATATGAAGTTGATACGTGTAATCAGAATGCTACCAAAATGTCGCGATGATATAGAGACCAATTAGGAGAATTAGGTTTTTAAAGTGACAATGGCCTTGACTCCCAATCCTGTTTGAAGAAGCCAATTTGCAAACAAGAGTAAAAAAATGCCAATTTCTCTTTACTATGTAGAGGGAGACTTAATTTTAGTGTGTTTAAAATCTAAAGCTTCTACAAAGTATATCAGAAGACCTCATTTTGACTTTTCTAATTAGTAATCAATTAAAAGGTCAATAGGTTAAAAGAATCTATTTCAAGCTGTACTTTGTAGTGAATTGGGTGATATGATATTTTGCTAATATGTTGGTGTTGAATCTTTAAATGCAGATCCAACATCTCTCATCCCCGAGACCAGAAGTAGATCTATGTTGTTAATTTGAATAGTTGTAGCCATCTGATTCATACCAGCATGCTAATCGACTAATGGCATGACAATATATAGGCGTCTTGGTTATTGAGAAGACATTTTAGTTTTTCAAAAAAATTGACACCTGCAACCTTGAAAGCTCATCAAGTTCATTCATTTGAATAAACTTTTGAAGTACTTCAGACCAGCATGCTTCACTGGAAAGATACCATAATCCTGTACCTCTTGGCCATAGAGAAGAAGTTGCTTAAACACATTTGATCCCTGTAACTTTGAAGTCCGTTAAGGCCATTCATTTAAACGAGTCATTTATCCCAGCATGCTACTGACCCAATATCATAGTTCTTGTTATCGTTTTTTTTTTCTTTTTTTGAGATCTTAACATATTTGACCCCTACAACCTTGAAAATTATTGGTCAAGGCCATTCATTTTAACAAATTTGGTATCCATTCATCACAGTATGATACAGGTGTTTTATCATGGCCCTGGGCATCTTGATTTTTACACATCTGGCCCCTGTTGACCCCTGTGACATTGAAAGTAGGTCAAAGTCATTCATTTGAACAAACTTCTTCCCAGAATTCTATGTCTGGTCCAATATTAGGACCGTACACCTCTTGAGAAAGGTAAAAAATGAAACTGTTTATGATGGGACAGCTTGCACACAGAAGTCAATATCTCCAGCATAAACTGATTTTCTATCTACACAGTAAGTGACCTTGACCTTCGACTTTCAAGTCTAAATAAGCTATCCTAAGGAAGTGGATTCTTTAAGGAAACACAGAATAAAGTCTGTGTAAAATTGGCCCATAGAAGATTTAGTGTGTAAACTGATTGTGTACTAGCATTCACCTTGACCTCCCGACCTCAAGCAGCAGACCTAAGCCATCAGCCTGTACATGTCTATACTAACCAGATCTAGACTACCATGCAGGCTGTGTGGCTGTTTGGGTCACTGAACTTACCACCACTCCTCAATCAACACCACAAAATCACACAGGATGGATCTCTGGAGACTTCAGCCCACAAACATGTCACACAGAGAGGTAACCAATTACCACATGACACTCCCACAAATACTTCTGTACAAATGTTTGTGTCACATCATTATTTGTTTTTTATACAAAGTAAATGGATGTAGATGTTTAACTCCCAATCTCTGCCAGAATATATGTTTATTTATTTACAGATGTGAAGAGCTATGAAGCCTGACTCTAATGGGAAGCAGACTGGCTATCTCTATCTACTGACCATAAGCAGTTGGTTTTTTAGGGTCATGATTTACCACCACTCCATCAATTACACCACAGAATCACAGGTATGGATTTGGAATTTCAGCCCACAATATGTTTACAAGAGTAACCAATTAACACATCATTCCCTTAAAACTTTGTAAAAATGTTAGGTGGGAATAAATTCATTCATTTATTTGACCGTTTATACAGCATGTAAGATGGTTTAACACCCAATCTATCCAAATAATGTTTATTTATTTACCAGTGGAAGGGCATGAAGCCTGACTCTTGTGGGAAGCAGACTGGCTATCTCTATCTACTGACCATAAGTCTGATTTAGACAATGGAGTTGTTTCCCTTACAATGCCATAAGGCTGTTGATGTATCGGCTGGCTGTTTAACATTGGTTGGAATCCCAACATTATTATGTACTTTGAGTAAATATTACACTTGATAATTTCATTAAAATAGTTCTTTTTTCTAGTGTATAATATAACTATGTATACCTTTTGTAGAAGGTGTTGTTGTAGATATAAATAATCATAATATAGCTCAAAGTAAAGAAGAGATCCAAGGATCTTGGAGCCCATCATTGTTAATTCTTTGTTAACAGCGGAATTAGGTGCGGTACAATGTCATAATTCAAAATGGTCACCTTTCGCCCATTTCAATTCCCTAAACAAACATGTATAATTTGGGACCATGTGAAATTTGAGAAAGATCCATTCAGTAATTGAGTAATAGCAGTACCAATTAAAACTTCAACAGTCTAGATTCAAAATGGCTACTTGTCAGCCATTTTGTTTGTTTTCCAATAAGTCTTTACTGTCTATAGACTAAGTTCAAAAGATTTACTGCCTACACTAAGTTCAACAGATTATCAGCTTTGGACTAAAAAGTCAAATTTACTGCCTATAGACTAAGTTCAAAAGATTATCTGCTTTGGACTTAGTTCAAAAGATTTACTGCCTTAATACTAAGTTCAAAAGATTATCTGCTTTGGACTAAAAGTTCAAAAGATTTACTGCCTCATAGACTAAGTTAAAAAGATTTACTGCCTTATAGACTAAGTTAAAAAGATTTACTGCCTTATAGACTAAGTTCAAAAGATTTACTGCCTATAGACTCAATTCATACAGTAATGTATCAAAAATGCATGAAAATACAGGAAACATATAAATTATGTACAAACATCAATAAATGCAGATGATGGTCCACATTAAACTGGGGTTAATACTGAATATCTCTGTACATATCCCACAGTTAACAACATGGCCTGACATTGACATGCTTTGAACTTTGTGGCCTAGCTCGACCACTCCTCAACAGCAGCTATTTTTTTCTAGATACGCTCAATATTTTATATAGACTGTATATGTATATAGACACAAAATCATTCTCCAGAGGCATATATCCCGGGGTTTATGTGATTCAAAGTTTTAAGCATATCTGAGCCCTGCAAAGTGGGTTAATGTAATTCATTTGAACTAACCTGATCACCGCTCATTTTATCATCAAAAAAATATGTTATGACATTACAAATCACCACTGGTTTGCGTGAGGTTGTTGTAATATATCTAGTAATAACAATAATATTTTGAAGTTTTTATGTATATACCGCTATAATTTAATCTTGTTTGTAACAAGCATTTCATTTGCTTAGAATTTGATGTTATTATAGTTCAAAACGTAAAAATGATGTCGCCGATTATAATGTCACTTTTGATTAGCGGATGGAGCAGTGAAATGATTTGTACGAGAAAAGAGTCCATCGTTAAAGTTAATTGTTGCAGAGTAAAGATCAAATTATCAGGATTAACTTGAATATTTTTTATGGTATGGAGTAATTACACAAACAAGAAATATCTTTAAAAAAGATAAACGGCATAGTTTTAATGCTGGTGGTTATAATGTTAAACTGCAGGTTGAATTAATTAACGAACTAATGCGTTTCAGCACGGATAACAAAATTACATCAGTTTGAATCATTTTTTGGTGATAATAAGGCTGCATTTGAATCAGGAATAAAATTTCATTAATGTGTCATTTGAAAAGATACATCCACTTATTCAGCTTGCATTCAATCTTAAATTTGTTTCGTTTTTAATTGCATATCTGCATTTTGCATTTACCGCTACATTGACCAATCACATACTTCATCTTGACCAGTAATGCCACCTGTCGCGTCATATCCGGGGCCAAAAGAATATTATACGGCTATGCCGAAAAACCAGAGTGTACTCTCATCAGAGACTACCAAGTGGTTTATTTAGAGTACAATCCATTTTTTGTGTTATACTTTAAGTTAATCCTTAAATATCAAATCAGTCCACAGATTATCATCAGTATTTACTGGGCCAGCCATTCCTAACCAGCCACTCGTCTCTCTCAGCTCCCTGGGGAGTATATATAACCAGAGCTGCCATTTCATCTCATCCCTAACAGTTTACACACCATATTTTTTGCGCTGCCCTATCATCAGGGATTTTCCTACAATTTTTCAACTGGATCCAGCAGCCATAGTGAATTGGGAATTTCTATCCGAAAAAATGTGACATTAGAAAGAACAAAACATAGTGAAATTCATACAAATTAAAATTTATCTTTGATGAATATTGCCTTTATATTATTTTTCATTTCATTTTGTTATCTATAGCTGTTTTTTATTTTTCAAAAGTACCTTAGTATAGGTCTTTATAGATAAAACTTACTTAATTATTCAAAAGTTGACTTCCAAAATTTGGAATTTTCACAAGATTATTTTATGGGAATGGGTCCTTTTAACGGACCCTGTTTCTATTGTAGGAAAATCCCTGATCATACATACTCATTTATAGCCGAGTCCACTGAAACGCAATGCAGTGAAGTATTTGGTCAAGGATACAAAGCAGTGCTTGTGCTGGGACTCTGAACTTAAAGCAACCCTTTAGTCATATAGCCCTGCGTTAGACCACCAATCCTGCCTGGTCACAGTGCATGGAAAGTGTTTTCCAACATGTAATTTGGTAATTTTGTTTCACTTCTGAGACAAGATGCCCACTGGACCTAAAAACGCTCAACTATTCTAGATATTACTTATGAAGAAAAGACTTAAATGAAATACTTATTTTTAAAGGAGACATGTCGATTTAGGTTATTGCCAATGATCAGATACTTATATAATAACTACGAAAATCACAAAACAAGAGGCCCACATACTCAACCCGTATTATTCACCTATTCTGCAGCTTAATTATCAAGTGAATGAAGACTTGGAAGATCTTAATGATTTGTGTGAATAGGAGTTGATTTTTATAATTAAAGTGGAACTCCAGGAATGTACAAAAGACCTTTTAATATAAAGATAAATTTAGTAAAATTAGAACATGACAGCTAGGTCAACAGAGGCACTGTCTTGTGGCAGTATATCCCCTATCCTCATCAAGAAGTCAGCTGAGGTTGTCATTTGACATTTGGACTTCAAAACCAATCATAAGGAAACAAAATGTATATTTTACATATGATGTAACTCTTGTGTCCTCCACCTCCATTAAGAGCCAGGATGGTGGTCAGAGATCCACTTTGACCTTTGGAACTAGTTGACCTTGACCTGTAGCCACTAGCTACAAGGAGAACCTGCCTCAAAATGGCCCTGGCTATTCACAGAACAATAAACCCAATAAACCAAACAAACTTTAATCCAGTGATATTGATCTTTGGTAAGCAGTCTTATCCTTTAATTCTGACTAATTTTACTTCCTGTCATAACAATTAAATGTTAAACAGTAAATAATACAAAAACTGACTTGTTTTAATTTTGACCAATTTTGTTTTACAGTGTCTCAATAATGTATTCATCAGTGAAAAAAAAATTGAACCCTTGTTTAAGTCCAATGATCCTTATATTTCAACAAAACATTCATCAGTGAAAATATACAAACTTTAACCTTGCCCTTTGACCCAGTGACCTGAACATTGGTGTGGTAAATTATCAAGACCCAGTTTATTTCTGACAAATATTGCTTCATAGTGTTATAACGAAATGTTCATCATTATAAGGAAAAGTGAAAAGATACTAAGTTGACCTTGATCTTGACCCTGTGACCTTGAGGTCTGACCTGATGACCTTGAATTTTTGTAAGTTGACTCCTCTGAACATCTCTGCTTCATCATTTCATCAAAAAATGTTCATCAGTGAGAAGACATAAAATTTGACCTTGTCCTTTGAATCTAAGGACCTTGACCTTCGACCTTGATTACTTTCCTCATTTTTTTTTTTTTGTGAAATGAACACCTTGTTCAAGTCTCATGTAAATCAGTCAATGAATACAACATCTGCCAGTAATAAAATTTGTGGAGAATAGAGGGACAGACTGACATATTAATGGGGGACCAGTCTAATTAATAGTTAGAGTATGCTGAAATATAGTACAACATCTATCCCATGATAACATTTCTTTTCAGGAAGTGTTACGTGTCTATAATACCCTTTGAGGACTGGTAATCAGGAAGAAATCTTTAAATAATTCTCGCATATTTCATCCCTAAGACTTTAAAGGTACATCCGTGTCACCATGTAAAACAAACTTAACAATTTGTTTCATCACATCGTGCTTTACATAATTGGCAAAATGTTGATCTTGATCTTTTGAAAAAGGCAGAAGTTTCCTTTAATGAATCACATTTGACTACAGTGCATTGGTAATATCAGCTCTACATTGTATTGTCTGGTGCTGTTGACATACCGTAGCCACACTACAGACTCTTCTCCATAGCTGTCACACTGACCCCAGGAAAAGGTGGGTGAGGCTGGCCTGAACCAAGGATTTCGCCTGCAGGTTGTTAATCCTTAAATAACATCTTCTCATCGATTATTTTCTACTACCTTCTAGTCCCAACTAATAAGGCTTAGAATGAGGTTGAGCGCATACCAGTTGCACAAATCTGTTTTTCTCTAAGATTTACAATACATCATTTGTTGTAGTTATATCATATTCTCCTGTTATTTTATAAATCTTTCCACTAGTTGTTTTAGATAATTTTCCTGGATGAGGAATTGGTTATGCTAATATAATGGATACATAGTTTTCGGATCTATCTTATTGTGAATTATAATTACAGATCTATTAAATTGTGAATTATAATTACAAAGGCAAAAAATATATATTCTTATATTCTATTTAGATATATATATAATTACATAATATTATACCCACTCATAAGTTGTATGTTCTCAGTTGGTGACTATAGAATAATGCATGGCTATGACAAATTTATTTAACATAACCTTAAATTTCTCCATTAGAATTCCACATGTTTTCTTTGGCCAATGCATAATTCATACCCACATTAATTAGAAAAGTTAGCTCCCATGAAAAAGAGCAATCTTTCACTTTTTGAAAGCTGTTAAAACCATCTTTTCTGATGGCCAGCCATCTTTTCATACTTATTATATCTCCACTTATTGATGCTCCAGACCAAATTCAATTAAAAGCTATATTGAAATTTTCTGGACAATTCATTCCAGCATGCCACTGACCTTAATATCATTTGTAAGAGGAAACATTCACAGACAAAGTGATTATTACTTTAATGCACACCTCTCCATCTTTATTAAGGGGTATGATAAAAGCTAACAGCAGGACCTTATGGAGAAGCGACCATAACATAACAGCTCCCCTTGTCGCCCTTCCATCTGGACTCTGGCCAGTATGTGAGCTTATTATGATGTCAAAATTGTTGTGCAAGCTATGGTATTTTATTTCCTATAAATGTAAGCTAATCATGGTGTCAAAACTGTTGTTTGCATGAGCTATGGTATTTTATTTCCTATAGAATGTGAGCTAATCATGGTGTCAAAATTGATGTGTGAGCTATGGTATTTTATTTCCCAGTATGTGAGCTAATTATGGCATCAGACTTGTGTGAGCTATGGTATTTACACTCTGATTAATGACACTTCTGTTTGTTAAATTTGTAACACCAATTAGTCTAACGGACTATAAACCTTCCATAACATTTGGTTTGGTTTTGTGTCCTATTAATTTAAGTCTCGTCTCACCTGTGTTTGAGATTTCTGTGTGTGGTGAGTGTGTGTGATGATTGTGTGTGGTGAGTGTGTGTGTGGTGTGTGTGGGTGTGTGTGGTGTGGTGTGTGGGTGGTGTGTGTGGTGTGTGTGTGTGTGGTGTGGGTGTGTGTGGTGAGTGTGTGTGGTGTGGGTGTGGTGGTGTGTGGTGAGTGTGTGTGGTGGGTGTGTGGTGGTGTGTGGTGTGTGTGAGTGTGTGTGTGTGTGTGTGGTGGTGTGTGTGGTGTTGTGGTGAGTGTGTGTGTGGTGTGTGTGGTGGTGTGTGTGGTGAGTGAGTGTGGTGGTGTGTGTGTGGTGGTGTGTGGTGGTGTGTGTGTGATGTGTGTGAGTGCTTGGTGTGTGGTGGTGGGGTGTGTGTGTGCGTGGTGTGTGGGGTGTGTGTGCGTGTGTGTGTGCTGTGTGGGTGGGTGGTGGTGGTGTGTGGTGTGTGTGGTGTGTGTGTGGTGGTGTGGTGGTGTGTGGGGGGTGTGTGTGTGTGTGTGTGTGGGTGGTGTGTGTGTGGTGGTGTGTGTGGTTGTGTGGTGTGTGTGTGTGGGGTGTGTGGGTGGTGTTGTGTGTGTGAGTGGTGGTGGGGGGTGTGTGGTGTGGTGGTGTGGTGAGTGTGTGTGGTGAGTGTGTGTGATGAGTGTGTGTGGTGAGTGTGTGTGGTGAGTGTGTGGCGTGGTGTGGTGGTGAGTGTGGTGGTGTGTGTGGTGGTGTGTGTGGGGGGAGTGGAGAGGTGTGAGTGGGTGAGTGGGGTGGTGGTGGGTGGGGACTGTGTGGGTGAGGTGTGGTGGTGGTGGGGTGCGGGGAGGGCGGTGTGTGGTGGTGGGGGTGGTGGTGGGGGTGTGGTGTGGTGGGGGTGTGTGGTGGGTGTGTGTGTGGGGTGTGTGTGGTGTAGGGGCGTGTGGTAGGAGTGTGGGGGGGGAGTGTGGTGGGGGTGTGTGGTGTGTGTAGTGGGTGTGTTGTGGGGGTAGTGAGTGTGGGGTTGTGTGTGGTGGTGTGTGTTGTGGTGTGTGTTGTGTGTGGTGGTGTGTGTTGTGTGTTGTGTGTGTGTGGTGAGTGAGTGTGTGTGGTGAGGGTGTGGTGAGTGTGTGTGGTGAGTGTGTGTGGTGTGGTGATTGTGTGTGGTGAGTGTGTGTGGTGAGTGTGTGTGGTGTGTGTGGTGAGTGTGTGTGTGGGTGAGTGTGTGTGGTGAGTGTGTGTGATGATTGTGTGTGGTGAGTGTGTGTGGTGAGTGTGTGTTTTGGGGGGCTGTGGTATGGTATGTTCGTTATGTTTGTGTTTGTCTCCATGTGATAGCGCAGAACAGACTCCGACTCTCAATGCTGAAAAAAACCCTAGCAGGACACCTCACCGGTCACGTTATTGAACCAGTCTTACCAATCCCAAAGATCCTGAGCGCTAAGCAGGAGTAGCAACTACCATTTTTATAGACACTGGTATATCTTGGCCTAAGGAACATAACCCAAAGCCTTCCTCACAGGGGCGAACGCTCAAATAAAGGTCAGGGGACATAACCCAAAGCCTTCTTCACAGGGGCGAATGCTCAAATAAAGGTCAGGGGACAGGACCAAAAGCCTTCCTTACAGAGGAACACTCAACTAAAGGTCAGGGGACATAACCCAAGCCTTCCTCACAGGGGCGAACACTCAACTAAAGGTCAGGGGACAGAACCCAAAGCCTTCCTCACAGGGGCGAACGCTCAACTAAAGGTCAGGGGACATAACCCAAAGCCTTCCTCACAGGGGCGAACGCTCAACTAAAGGCGTGGAGGCCTTCGAAAGTGTCATGGGAGATATTAGGAAGAAAGTGGTTTAGAAAGAATGGAAAAGATTATTAGATCCTAAATTGAGTAGCTTCTTACAAATCAGGCAATGGGGATAACAGGTATTTTAATGATGTTCATAGTTTCCTTTCATTTGTGAAAAAAGAACAGTCAATTGCAAGGGCAAAATTCATATCAGTTAATTCCTGTTTCCTATCAAAGCATTGTTATGCTGAAAATGATTTAATTATGATCAGTTAAGCTCAAAGACACAGCAATTCAAATTCAATTAAGGTAAATTAAGCTCAAAGACACAGGAAAATCAAATACACAGAAGAAGAAGAAACTCATGTTGTTCTAGCGACATTGACACCATTAGCTGTAGCATGTACTGAGCAGAGTCATGCAAGGTCATTTTTTTCACTTTTTTTATTAAGTTTTATTTACAGTCATATATATATGAAACAGAAACATGAGCTCTGAAGAGCTAGCTGTTATTGTGACAAAAGAATTCTGTTTACAACTTTGTTGGGCTTCATCCAAGATATCAGTACTACTAGCCATTAAATATCGCCATTCTCAAATGTTTTGTTATTGAGGAGTTTCAATAAATTTCACCCCACCCCCCATCCCCTGTGACCTTGAATGTTGGTCATTTCTTTTTTATAAACTTTTAATGTAGGGCTTCATTCAAGGAACCTACCAGCCAAATGCCTTCATTCTGGTACTTTTGTACATTTGGTTATTGAGGATATGAAAAAGTAGTTCTGACTTCAGACAATTGACCTAAATATAACGGTAAGAGGAAGGGTCTCACCAATATAACTGTAAGAGGAAGGGTCTCACCAATATAACGGTAACAGGAAGGGTCTCACCAATATAACTGTAAGAGGAAGGGTCTCACCAATATAACGGTAACAGGAAGGGTCTCACCAATATAACGGTAAGAGGAAGGGTCTCACCAATATAACTGTAAGAGGAAGGGTCTCACCAATATAACGGTAAGAGGAAGGGTCTCACCAATATAACGGTAAGAGGAAGGGTCTCACCAATATAACGGTAAGAGGAAGGGTCTCACCAATATAACGGTAAGAGGAAGGGTCTCACCAATATAACTGTAAGAGGAAGGGTCTCACCAATATAACGGTAACAGGAAGGGTCTCACCAATATAACGGTAAGAGGAAGGGTCTCACCAATATAACGGTAAGAGGAAGGGTCTCACCAATATAACGGTAACAGGAAGGGTCTCACCAATATAACGGTAAGAGGAAGGGTCTCACCAATATAACGGTAAGAGGAAGGGTCTCACCAATATAACGGTAACAGGAAGGGTCTCACCAATATAACGGTAAGAGGAAGGGTCTCACCAATATAACGGTAAGAGGAAGGGTCTCACCAATATAACGGTAAGAGGAAGGGTCTCACCAATATAACGGTAAGAGGAAGGGTCTCACCAATATAACGGTAAGAGGAAGGGTCTCACCAATATAACGGTAACAGGAAGGGTCTCACCAATATAACGATAAGAGGAAGGGTCTCACCAATATAACGGTAACAGGAAGGGTCTCACCAATATAACGGTAAGAGGAAGGGTCTCACCAATATAACGGTAAGAGGAAGGGTCTCACCAATATAACGGTAAGAGGAAGGGTCTCACCAATATAACGGTAACAGGAAGGGTCTCACCAATATAACGGTAAGAGGAAGGGTCTCACCAATATAACAATAAGAGGAAGGGTCTCACCAATATAACGGTAAGAGGAAGGGTCTCACCAATATAACGGTAAGAGGAAGGGTCTCACCAATATAACGGTAAGAGGAAGGGTCTCACCAATATAACGATAAGAGGAAGGGTCTCACCAATATAACGGTAAGAGGAAGGGTCTCACCAATATAACTGTAAGAGGAAGGGTCTCACCAATATAACGGTAAGAGGAAGGGTCTCACCAATATAACGGTAAGAGGAAGGGTCTCACCAATATAACGGTAAGAGGAAGGGTCTCACCAATATAACTGTAAGAGGAAGGGTCTCACCAATATAACGGTAAGAGGAAGGGTCTCACCAATATAACGGTAAGAGGAAGGGTCTCACCAATATAACGGTAAGAGGAAGGGTCTCACCAATATAACGGTAAGAGGAAGGGTCTCACCAATATAACGGTAAGAGGAAGGGTCTCACCAATATAACGGTAAGAGGAAGGGTCTCACCAATATAACGGTAAGAGGAAGGGTCTCACCAATATAACGGTAAGAGGAAGGGTCTCACCAATATAACGGTAAGAGGAAGGGTCTCACCAATATAACGGTAAGAGGAAGGGTCTCACCAATATAACGGTAACAGGAAGGGTCTCACCAATATAACGGTAAGAGGAAGGGTCTCACCAATATAACGGTAAGAGGAAGGGTCTCACCAATATAACGGTAAGAGGAAGGGTCTCACCAATATAACGGTAAGAGGAAGGGTCTCACCAATATAACGGTAAGAGGAAGGGTCTCACCAATATAACGGTAAGAGGAAGGGTCTCACCAATATAACGATAAGAGGAAGGGTCTCACCAATATAACTGTAAGAGGAAGGGTCTCACCAATATAACGGTAAGAGGAAGGGTCTCACCAATATAACGGTAAGAGGAAGGGTCTCACCAATATAACGGTAACAGGAAGGGTCTCACCAATATAACGGTAAGAGGAAGGGTCTCACCAATATAACGGTAAGAGGAAGGGTCTCACCAATATAACGGTAAGAGGAAGGGTCTCACCAATATAACGGTAAGAGGAAGGGTCTCACCAATATAACGGTAAGAGGAAGGGTCTCACCAATATAACGGTAAGAGGAAGGGTCTCACCAATATAACGGTAACAGGAAGGGTCTCACCAATATAACTGTAAGAGGAAGGGTCTCACCAATATAACGGTAACAGGAAGGGTCTCACCAATATAACTGTAAGAGGAAGGGTCTCACCAATATAACAATAAGAGGAAGGGTCTCACCAATATAACGGTAAGAGGAAGGGTCTCACCAATATAACGGTAAGAGGAAGGGTCTCACCAATATAACGGTAAGAGGAAGGGTCTCACCAATATAACGGTAAGAGGAAGGGTCTCACCAATATAACAGTAAGAGGAAGGGTCTCACCAATATAACGGTAAGAGGAAGGGTCTCACCAATATAACGGTAAGAGGAAGGGTCTCACCAATATAACGGTAAGAGGAAGGGTCTCACCAATATAACGGTAAGAGGAAGGGTCTCACCAATATAACTGTAAGAGGAAGGGTCTCACCAATATAACGGTAAGAGGAAGGGTCTCACCAATATACGGTAAGAGGAAGGGTCTCACCAATATAACGGTAAGAGGAAGGGTCTCACCAATATAACGGTAAGAGGAAGGGTCTCACCAATATAACGGTAAGAGGAAGGGTCTCACCAATATAACGGTAAGAGGAAGGGTCTCACCAATATAACTGTAAGAGGAAGGGTCTCACCAATATAACGGTAAGAGGAAGGGTCTCACCAATATAACGGTAAGAGGAAGGGTCTCACCAATTATAACGGTAAGAGGAAGGGTCTCACCAATATAACGGTAAGAGGAAGGGTCTCACCAATATAACGGTAAGAGGAAGGGTCTCACCAATATAACGTAAGAGGAAGGGTCTCACCAATATAACCGGTAAGAGGAAGGGTCTCACCAATATAACGGTAAGAGGAAGGGTCTCACCAATATAACGGTAAGAGGAAGGGTCTCACCAATATAACGGTAAGAGGAAGGGTCTCACCAATATAACGGTAAGAGGAAGGGTCTCACCAATATACCGGTAAGAGGAAGGGTCACCAATTATAACGGTACGAGGAAGGTCTCACCAATATAACGGTTTAACAGGAAGGGGTCTCACCAATATAACGGTAAGGGGAAGGGTCTCACCAATATAACGGTAAGAGGAAGGGTCTCACCAATATACCGGTAAGAGGAAGGGTCTCACCAATATAACGGTAAGAGGAAGGGTCTCACCATATAACGGTAAGAGGGAAGGGTCTCACCAATATAACGGTAAGAGGAAGGGTCTCACAATATAACGGTAAGAGGAAGGGTCTCACCAATATAACGGTAACGAGGAAGGGTCTCACCAATATAACGGTAAGAGGACGGGTCTCACCCAATATAACGGTAGAGGAAGGGTCTCACCAATATCACGGTAAGAGGAAGGTCTCACCAATATAACGGTAAAGGAAGGGTCTCACCAATATAACGGTAAGAGGAAGGGTCTCACCAATATAACGGTTAAGAGGAAGGGTCTCACCAATATAACGGTAAGAGGAAGGGTCTCACCAATATAACGGTAAGAGGAAGGGTCTCACCAATATAACGGTAAGAGGAAGGGTCTCACCAATATAACGGTAAGAGGAAGGGTCTCACCAATATAACGGTAAGAGGAAGGGTCTCACCAATATAACGGTAAGAGGAAGGGTCTCACCAATATAACGGTAACAGGAAGGGTCTCACCAATATAACTGTAAGAGGAAGGGTCTCACCAATATAACGGTAACAGGAAGGGTCTCACCAATATAACTGTAAGAGGAAGGGTCTCACCAATATAACAATAAGAGGAAGGGTCTCACCAATATACCGGTAAGAGGAAGGGTCTCACCAATATAACGGTAACAGGAAGGGTCTCACCAATATAACTGTAAGAGGAAGGGTCTCACCAATATAACGGTAACAGGAAGGGTCTCACCAATATAACTGTAAGAGGAAGGGTCTCACCAATATAACAATAAGAGGAAGGGTCTCACCAATATACCGGTAAGAGGAAGGGTCTCACCAATATAACGATAAGAGGAAGGGTCTCACCAATATAACGGTAAGAGGAAGGGTCTCACCAATATAACTGTAAGAGGAAGGGTCTCACCAATATAACTGTAAGAGGAAGGGTCTCACCAATATAACGGTAAGAGGAAGGGTCTCACCAATATAACGGTAAGAGGAAGGGTCTCACCAATATAACGGTAAGAGGAAGGGTCTCACCAATATAACGGTAAGAGGAAGGGTCTCACCAATATAACGGTAAGAGGAAGGGTCTCACCAATATAACGGTAAGAGGAAGGGTCTCACCAATATACCGGTAAGAGGAAGGGTCTCACCAATATAACGGTAACAGGAAGGGTCTCACCAATATAACGATAAGAGGAAGGGTCTCACCAATATAACGGTAACAGGAAGGGTCTCACCAATATAACGGTAACAGGAAGGGTCTCACCAATATAACGGTAAGAGGAAGGGTCTCACCAATATAACGGTAAGAGGAAGGGTCTCACCAATATAACGGTAAGAGGAAGGGTCTCACCAATATAACGGTAACAGGAAGGGTCTCACCAATATAACGGTAAGAGGAAGGGTCTCACCAATATAACGGTAAGAGGAAGGGTCTCACCAATATAACGGTAAGAGGAAGGGTCTCACCAATATAACGGTAACAGGAAGGGTCTCACCAATATAACGGTAAGAGGAAGGGTCTCACCAATATAACGATAAGAGGAAGGGTCTCACCAATATAACGGTAAGAGGAAGGGTCTCACCAATATAACGGTAACAGGAAGGGTCTCACCAATATAACGGTAAGAGGAAGGGTCTCACCAATATAACGGTAAGAGGAAGGGTCTCACCAATATAACTGTAAGAGGAAGGGTCTCACCAATATAACTGTAAGAGGAAGGGTCTCACCAATATAACTGTAAGAGGAAGGGTCTCACCAATATAACGATAAGAGGAAGGGTCTCACCAATATACCAGTAAGAGGAAGGGTCTCACCAATATACCAGTAAGAGGAAGGGTCTCACCAATATAACGATAAGAGGAAGGGTCTCACCAATATAACGGTAAGAGGAAGGGTCTCACCAATATAACGGTAAGAGGAAGGGTCTCACCAATATAACGGTAAGAGGAAGGGTCTCACCAATATAACGGTAACAGGAAGGGTCTCACCAATATAACGGTAACAGGAAGGGTCTCACCAATATAACGATAACAGGAAGGGTCTCACCAATATAACGGTAAGAGGAAGGGTCTCACCAATATAACGGTAACAGGAAGGGTCTCACCAATATAACGGTAAGAGGAAGGGTCTCACCAATATAACGGTAACAGGAAGGGTCTCACCAATATAACGGTAACAGGAAGGGTCTCACCAATATAACTGTAAGAGGAAGGGTCTCACCAGTTGTCAATGTACACATGCGATACCAATGATGAATGATTGATATATTGGTGCTCTCCTCTACGATGATGAGTTAATCGTTACCACTCTATTGGTGCTCTCCTCTACGATGACGAGTAAATCGTTACCACTCTAATTATAGAAAGCTGTACCCATGGAAGACTTTTCCAGGAGTGTGATGAACCTTTAGTGAAATACATAGTTTAAAGCTTGATAACAAAGTTGGAACAGGTTGGTATAGCTTATATATAACCGTAAATGTCTTGGAATTCGGTCTACCCGTAAATACCTTGGAATTCGGTCTACCCGTAAATACCTTGGAATTCGGTCTACCTGTAAATACCTTGGAATTCGGTCTACTAGTAAATACCTTGGAATTCGGTCTACCCGTAAATACCTTGAAAAGTCTATGAATTGATCTCTTTGGTGTTGAAATAAAGATGATTATGTACATTTCCTAAAATATTCACAAAAACAAAATCCAGAATGTCATGACAAAAATGGTGAGATATATATCTCAAGTTTTCATTTTCTTTGTTGTCATTGTTATATGCAACTAATTCATTGTGTTATCTAAAATATTGTTAAAGAACAGGGAAAAACACATCCCTGCTAAGTCGTCCAATAGGAATCGAACCCAGATCCCTGGCATGACAAGCCACTGGCTCTACCACCTTAAGCTAATTGTCATAGAAGCATGCTCCATCAGCTGAGTGACATGTCGTCCATATCTAACACTATGACAATTAATTCCAAGACTTTTCCAGGCAAGAACCGAAATTCAACGACTTTTCATAATAAACCATGTTAATACATTAACTAGCATTAATCATATCAACTAATCATTTACTGATAATCAACAAAATATCTACAATGTTGATAGATGTCAGTTACATGTACATGTGCAGAACACATGATTTCTATAGTAAAAGTGTTAAAATCACAGTAGACATGGATGGCCAAGCATTTGTGACATTGAAGGACAGGACATCAGCTAATGTAGTAACATTGAAGGCCAAACATATTTGTGACATTGACAGACATCAGCTGATGTAGTAACAGAACCATGGAAGGCCAAACATATCTGTGACACTGAAGAACATCAGCTGATTGAGTAACATTGAAGGCCAAACATATTTGTGACATTGAAGGACATCAGCTGATGTAGTAACATTGAAGGCCAAACATATTTGTGACATTGAAGGACATCAGCTGACATGGAAGTCCAAACATATCTGTAACACTGAAGACATAATCTATAGCGGAAACAAGTCAATTTCTATACAAAATCACCATGTATATAGAACATAAAAACAGAATTACCTGTCGTATGCTGAAAGCTCCTTATTCAACAGAACAGATGCGTCTTAAATCAAATTTTTATATCATTGTATGTGTTTGTCGGCCGTTAACCCCAACTAGAAAACCGACAGAGATTATAATAGACAACATGTGGCTATATTTGTAAGTTTTCACAAAACTGTGATCACATATAAATCCAGGGATTTCATTGGCCCAGAATAATTAAAAAGCACTGAAATAAACCACATATCATAGAACAAATGTAAGTGTTAATGTGAGGGATTGGGCCTGGAAACACAATCATCATCTTGCTCTACAGACGTCATCGTCATCGTTTACATCAGAAATAAGAATTCACACTTTACCTGTTTGTGGAGGTACAAGTACAAACAACTAGCAGGTGGACCTAGAAATACATTGAGGATTCCTGGATACAGGACAATGGACAGGACAGGTTATCGGATTTCAATTCTTGAAACAATAATTTTGACTTGTACTGGCAATCTGAAGGAGGGAATAATCCGCAAGAAATCTGTTCTATGATGATGACAATAAAACAATTAAAGGAACATAGATTGAAACAAAAATAATGTCATCATCAATCCTTTCAGGTATTGTGAACAAGCTGCTAAAGGCCTACTGGGTAGTGACCTCTGAGGGATAGAGTTTCCTTTCTGTCTTGTAACAGGTGCTAAATACCTTTCACAGTTTTTTTTTTTAATGAAACCCGCAGCAATTTGCTATGAATATATTATCACCTTGTTCCCATAGTAATTCACTATGGTACTTAGCTCAAGAGGTCCAATGGGCATGTGCCACTCACCTGAATCTACTGTGACCTTGAATGATAATCAAGGTCATTCATTTGAACAAACATCGTAGCCAATCACCCAGCATACTGCAGACCAAATATCAACTTCCTGGGAGACTGATGGTTATTGAGTAGAAGTTGTTTAAAGATTTTAGCCTATTTGACCTTGAATTTTGGTCAAGGTCATTCATTTGAACAATCTTGAAACTTGTAGCCCTTCACTTCAGCATGCTACAGACCCAATATCAAGTCCTCTTGGTTATAGAGAAGACATTGTTTTGAAGGTTTAAGCCTATTTGACCCCTGTGACCTTGGATGTAGGTAAAGGTTATTCATTTGTACAAATTATAACAAAAATAATAGCTGGATAGACAAACTTCATCATCAGCCTGTCACTGGATACTGGTGAGCGGGCTTGCAATGATTTGAATTGATGATGCGGAGATTCGTCATTTTATAAAAGAAGTTGCAGCAAAATGATAAGAAGACCCATTTGAGCCTTAAAGGGTTGGACACATTATTATCTTGAGGCAGATAACAGATCAAAATATACTTGTTCATGTTACAACTAACTCCAAAGGTCACTGGTCAAAGTGTCAACATTTGCAATTTTCACAATGTTAAATTATGGCAAATGTCAAAAATTAAATGGAGTGATCCCAGTGAGGTCAGGTGGCCTAATGTATATCATATTCAACTAAAACAAAGGGGGACACTTTTAATTAGATAGAATAACTGTCCAATAATTTCTTAATACTATCATTTCAGTCTGATGTTGGTTGAACTTGCCACATCAGAATCAAATGTGGTGTGGACCATGAATTTATGACAATAGTGTGGTGTGGATATAACAACATTTATAGATGGGTGGCAGATATTATATAACAACAATTATAGATTGAGGGGCAGATATAACAACATCTATAATCAATACATGCTATTAAATCTACCCCTCAATCTATATATGTTGTTATATCTGCCCCTCAATCTATAAATGTTGTTATATCTGCCCCTCAATCTATAAATGTTGTTATATCTGCCCCTCAATCTATAAATGTTGGTATATCTGCCCCTCAATCTATAGGTGTTGTTATATCTGCCCCTCAATCTATAAATGTTGTTATATCTGCCCCTCAATCTATAAATGTTGTTATATCTGCCCCTCAATCTATAGGTGTTGTTATATCTGCTCCTCAATCTATAGGTGTTGTTATATCCGCCCCTCAATCTATAGGTGTTGTTATATCCGCCCCTCAATCTATAAATGTTGTTATATCTGCCCCTCAATCTATAAATGTTGTTATATCTGCCCCTCAATCTATAGGTGTTGTTATATCGGCCCCTTAATCTATAATTGTTTATATATCTGCCCCTCAATCTATAAATGTCGTTATATCTGCCCCTCAATCTATAAATGTTGTTATATCTGCCCCTCAATCTATAGATGTTGTTATATCTGCCCCTCAATCTATAGGTGTTGTTATATCTGCCCCTCAATCTATAAATGTTGTTATATCTGCCCCTCAATCTATAAATGTTGTTATATCTGCCCCTCAATCTAAAGGTTTTGTTATATCTGCCCCTCAATCTATAGGTGTTGTTATATCCGCCCCTCAATCTATAGGTATTGTTATATCTGCCCCTCAATCTATAAATGTTGGTATATCTGCCCCTCAATCTATAGGTGTTGTTATATCTGCCCCTCAATCTATAGGTATTGTTATATCTGCCCCTCAATCTATAAATGTTGTTATATCTGCCCCTCAATCTATAAATGTTGTTATATCTGCCCCTCAATCTATAGGTGTTGTTATATCTGCTCCTCAATCTATAGGTGTTGTTATATCCGCCCCTCAATCTATAGGTGTTGTTATATCCGCCCCTCAATCTATAAATGTTGTTATATCTGCCCCTCAATCTATAAATGTTGTTATATCTGCCCCTCAATCTATAGGTGTTGTTATATCGGCCCCTTAATCTATAATTGTTTATATATCTGCCCCTCAATCTATAAATGTCGTTATATCTGCCCCTCAATCTATAAATGTTGTTATATCTGCCCCTCAATCTATAAATGTTGTTATATCTGCCCCTCAATCTATAGGTGTTGTTATATCTGCCCCTCAATCTATAAATGTTGTTATATCTGCCCCTCAATCTATAAATGTTGTTATATCTGCCCCTCGATCAATCAATAAGTGTTATATCTGCCCCTCAATTTATAAGTGTTGTTTTATCTGCCCCTCAATCTATAGGTATTGTTATATCTGCCCCTCAATCTATAAATGTTGTTATATCTGCCCCTCAATCTATAGGTGTTGTTATATCTGCCCCTCAATCTATAGGTGTTGTTATATCTGCCCCTCAATCTATAAATGTTGTTATATCTGCCCCTCAATTTATAGGTGTTGTTATATCTGCCCCTCAATCTATAGGTATTGTTATATCTGCCCCTCAATCTATAAACGTTGTTATATCTGCCCCTCAATCTATAAATGTTGTTATATCTGCCCCTCAATATATAGGTGTTGTTATATCTGCCCCTCAATCTATAAATGTTGTTATATCTGCCCCTCAATCTATAGGTATTGTTATATCTGCCCCTCAATCTATAAATGTTGTTATATCTGCCCCTCAATCTATAGGTATTATTATATCTGCCCCTCAATCTATAAATGTTGTTATATCTGCCCCTCGATCAATCAATAAGTGTTATATCTGCCTCTCAATCTATAGGTGTTGTTATATCTGCCCCTCAATCTATAGGTGTTGTTATATCTGCCCTTCAATCTATAAATATTGTTATATCTGCCCCTCAATCTAAAGGTGTTGTTATATCTGCCCCTCAATCTATAGGTGTTGTTATATCTGCCCTTCAATCTATAAATGTTGTTATATCTGCCCCTCAATCTATAAATGTTGTTATATCTGCCCCTAAATCTATAAATGTTGTTATATCTGCCCCTCAATCTATAAATGTTGTTATATCTGCCCCTCAATCTATAAATGTTGTTATATCTGCCCCTCAATCTATAGGTATTATTATATCTGCCCCTCAATCTATAAATGATGTTATATCTGCCCCTCAATCTATAGGTATTATTATATCTGCCCCTCAATCTATAAATGTTGTTATATCTGCCCCTCGATCAATCAATTAGTGTTATATCTGCCCCTCAATCTATAGGTATTATTATATCTGCCCCTCAATCTATAAATGTTGTTATATCTGCCCCTCGATCAATCAATTAGTGTTATATCTGCCCCTCAATCTATAGGTGTTGTTATATCTGCCCCTCAATCTATAAATGTTGTTATATCTGCCCCTCAATCTATAAATGTTGTTATATCTGCCCCTCAATCTATAAATGTTGTTATATCTGCCCCTCAATCTATAAATGTTGTTATATCTGCCCCTCAATCTATAGGTGTTGTTATATCTGCCCCTCAATCTATAGGTATTGTTATATCTGCCCCTCAATCTATAAATGTTGTTATATCTGCCCCTCAATCTATAAATGTTGTTTTATCTGCCCCTCAATCTATAAATGTTGTTATATCTGCCCCTCTATCTATAAATGTCGTTATATCTGCCCCTCTATCTATAAATGTCTTTATATATGCCCCCATCCCCCTCAATCTATAGGTGTTGTTATATATGCCCCCCTCCCCCTCATCTATAAATGTCGTTATATATGCCCCCTCCCCCTCATCTATAAATGTCTTTATATCTGCCCCTCAATCTATAGGTGTTGTTATATCTCCCCCTCATCTATAAATGTCTTTATATCTGCCCCTCAATGATAGGTGTTGTAATATCTGCCCCTCAATCTATAAATGTCTTTATATCTGCCCCTCAATTGATAGGTGTTGTAATATCTGCCCCTCAATCTATAAATGTCGTTATATCTGCCCCTCTATCTATAAATGTTGTTATATATGCCCCCCCCCCCCCCCCCCCCCCCATCTATAGATGTCGTTATATCTACCCCTCAATCTATAAATGTTGTTATATATGCCCCCTCCCCCTCATCTATTAAATGTCGTTATATATGCCCCCCTCCCCCTCTATCTATAAATGTTGTTATATCTGCCCCCCTCCCCCTCATCCATAAATGTCTTTATATCTGCCCCTCAATTGATAGGTGTTGTAATATCTGCCCCTCCACATCAAGTGTTGTTGTTGTCTGCCCCTCTTGACACAACAACACTTAATGTGGACGGACAGACCTCTATATCGTCAGCCTTTCATTGGATACTTACCAGACATCCTGGCTGACCATATAGTCATCTACTTTAGCCTATGGGCTGTTATTCCAGACATTTACATCTTTATATATCAGTATAGGTTCTGTCCATGAATGAAAAGGTACACCACAATAAAAGTATTGTAACAAACAGATTGGAAATCGAATCATTTGTCATCCATCATTTTACTTATTGTTTCCAGCTGTGTACCACAACATTAATATCCAAATCATCTGTTTGTTATCTGTGTGTGTCCATGTGGCCTCTACATGACCTACAGCCAACATTAAATCACCCTAATAAACAGAACATCAGTAATACAAGAGGCCCAATGTTCCTGTATTGCTTATCAACTTCTAATGTAACTTTGAAGTTGATCAAGGTCATTTATGTAGATACTAAGCTGATTGCCACTTTATTCAAATATCAGATTTATAGGCTAGGTAAATTCACTTTGATATGTTTTTAGCCCTTCATTTCAGCATACTACTAGCCCAATGTTAGGTATATGTGTTTCTTGGTCATGGAGAAATTATTTTATTCATCTATATTTTAAAATTAATTTTAATGCATCTGTAACTGTGAGTGTAGGTCAAGGTCATTCTTTTGAACATACTTGGTAGCCCCTCACCCCAGCATACTACATGCCATATATCATGTCTCAGGGCCTCTGAGTTACTAAGAAGGAAGTCATTTAAAGGTTTAAGTCTTTTTTACCCTTTTGAACATGAATGTAAGTCAAGGTCATTCATTTAAACAAATTTGGTAACCCCTTACCACAGCATGTTTTAAGCAAATATCACATCTTTGGGCCTCTCAGTTACTGAGAAGCCATTTCAAGATTTCAGGCCAATCGACCCCAGCTTTGGCTTTGAATGTAGATCAAGGTCATTCATTTGGATAAACATGGCAGCCCCTCATCCCACCAAGCTATATGCCCTATATCATGTCTCTTGGCATCTGGGATATTACGAAAAGTTGTTTAAAGAAAAGTTGATGCCGTAACACGTAATGGGTTGGTGAGCTAAACACCCCAACCACAAGTCTGTATATATCTGGTACATCAGTCTATTTTTGGTACACAAATTTATGTCTCTTCCACAAATTAATTCCATATCTGTTTCACTAATCAACATTTGATACACAACTCTCTATATCTGGAACAAAATATTTTGTACAAAAATCTATATCTGCAGGCCTATTGGATTGCCAATGTTTTAGGTGGACCTAGTTAATGGTCAATGTTTTAGGTGGACCTAGTCAATGGTCAATGTTTTAGGTAGACCTAGTTCATGGTCAATGTTTTAGGTAGACCTAGTTAATGGTCAGTGTTTTAGATGGACCTAGTTAATGGTCAATGTTTTAGGTAGACCTAGTTAATGGTCAATGTTTTAGGTAGACCTTGTTAATGGTCAGTGTTTTAGGTAGACCTAGTTAATGGTCAATGTTTTAGGTGGACCTAGTTAATGGTCAATGTTTTAGGTAGACCTAGTTAATGGTCAATGTTTTAGGTAGACCTAGTTCATGGTCAGTGTTTTAGGTGGACCTAGTTAATGGTCAATGTTTTAGATGGACCTAGTTAATGGTCAATGTTTTATGTGGACCTAGCTAATGGTCAATGTTTTAGGTAGACCTAGTTAATGGTCAATGTTTTAGGTAGACCTAGTTAATGGTCAATGTTTTAGGTGGACCTAGTTAATGGTCAATGTTTTAGGTAGACCTAGTTAATGGTCAGTGTTTTAGGTGGACCTAGTTAATGGTCAATGTTTTAGGTAGACCTAGTTAATGGTCAATGTTTTAGGTGGACCTAGTTAATGGTCAATGTTTTAGGTGGGCTTAGTTAATGGTCAGTGTTTTAGGTGGGCTTAGTTAATGGTCAATGTTTTAGGTAGACCTAGTTAATGGTCAATGTTTTAGGTAGACCTAGTTAATGGTCAATGTTTTAGGTAGACCTAGTTAAGGGTCAATGTTTTAGGTGGACCTAGTTAATGGTCAATGTTTTAGGTGGACCTAGTTAATGGTCAATGTTTTAGGTGGGCTTAGTTAATGGTCAGTGTTTTAGGTGGGCTTAGTTAATGGTCAATGTTTTAGGTAGACCTAGTTAATGGTCAATGTTTTAGGTAGACCTAGTTAATGGTCAATGTTTTAGATGGACATAGTTAATGGTCAATGTTTTAGGTGGACCTAGTTAATGGTCAATGTTTTAGGTAGACCTAGTTAATGGTCAATGTTTTAGGTGGACCTAGTTAATGGTCAATGTTTTAGGTGGACCTAGTTAATGGTCAATGTTTTAGGTGGGCTTAGTTAATGGTCAATGTTTTAGGTAGACCTTGTTAATGGTCAATGTTTTAGGTAGACCTAGTTAATGGTCAATGTTTTAGGTAGACCTAGTTAATGGTCAATGTTTTAGGTGGGCTTAGTTAATGGTCAATGTTTTAGGTAGACCTAGTTAATGGTCAATGTTTTAGGTAGACCTAGTTAATGGTCAATGTTTTAGGTAGACCTAGTTAATGGTCAATGTTTTAGGTGGACCTAGTTAATGGTCAATGTTTTAGGTGGGCTTAGTTAATGGTCAATGTTTTAGGTAGACCTAGTTTATGGTCAATGTATTAGGTAGACCTAGTTAATGGTCAATGTTTTAGGTAGACCTAGTTTATGGTCAATGTTTTAGGTAGACCTAGTTAATGGTCAATGTTTTAGGTAGACCTAGTTTATGGTCAATGTTTTAGGTGGACCTAGTTTATGGTCAATGTTTTAGGTAGACCTAGTTAATGGTCAATGTTTTAGGTAGACCTAGTTAATGGTCAATGTTTTAGGTGGGCTTAGTTAATGGTCAATGTTTTAGGTAGACCTAGTTAATGGTCAATGTTTTAGGTAGACCTAGTTAATGGTCAGTGTTTTAGGTAGACCTAGTTAATGGTCAATGTTTTAGGTGGACCTAGTTAATGGTCAATGTTTTAGGTAGACCTAGTTAATGGTCAATGTTTTAGGTAGACCTAGTTAATGGTCAATGTTTTAGGTGGGCTTAGTTAATGGTCAATGTTTTAGGTAGACCTTGTTAATGGTCAATGTTTTAGGTAGACCTAGTTAATGGTCAATGTTTTAGGTAGACCTAGTTAATGGTTAATGTTTTAGGTGGACCTAGTTAATGGTCAATGTTTTAGGTAGACCTAGTTAATGGTCAATGTTTTAGGTAGACCTAGTTAATGGTCAATGTTTTAGGTAGACCTAGTTAATGGTCAATGTTTTAGGTAGACCTAGTTTATGGTCAGTGTTTTAGATGGACCTAGTTAATGGTCAATGTTTTAGATGGACCTAGTTAATGGTCAATGTTTTAGGTAGACCTAGTTAATGGTCAATGTTTTAGGTGGACCTAGTTTATGGTCAGTGTTTTAGATGGACCTAGTTAATGGTCAATGTTTTAGGTAGACCTAGTTAAGGGTCAATGTTTTAGGTGGACCTTGTTCATGGTCAATGTTTTAGGTGGCCCTAGTTAATGGTCAATGTTTTAGGTAGACCTAGTTAATGGTCAATGTTTTAGGTAGACCTAGTTTATGGTCAATGTTTTATGTGGACCTAGTTTATGGTCAATGTTTTATGTGGACCTAGCTAATGGTCAATGTTTTAGGTGGACCTAGTTTATGGTCAATGTTTTAGGTAGACCTAGTTAATGGTCAATGTTTTAGGTGGACCTAGTTAATGGTCAATGTTTTAGGTGGACCTAGTTAATGGTCAATGTTTTAGGTGGACCTAGTTAATGGTCAATGTTTTAGGTAGACCTAGTTTATGGTCAATGTTTTAGGTAGACCTAGTTAATGGTCAATGTTTTAGGTGGACCTAGTTAATGGTCAATGTTTTAGATGGACCTAGTTAATGGTCAATGTTTTAGATGGACCTTGTTAATGGTCAATGTTTTAGATGGACATAGTTAATGGTCAATGTTTTAGGTGGACCTAGTTAATGGTCAATGTTTTAGATGGACATAGTTAATGGTCAATGTTTTAGGTGGACCTAGTTAATGGTCAATGTTTTAGGTGGACCTAGTTCATGGTCAGTGTTTTAGGTGGACCTAGTTTATGGTCAGTGTTTTAGATGGACCTAGTTAATGGTCAATGTTTTAGGTAGACCTTGTTAATGGTCAATGTTTTAGGTGGACCTAGTTAATGGTCAATGTTTTAGGTAGACCTAGTTAATGGTCAATGTTTTAGGTAGACCTAGTTAATGGTCAATGTTTTAGGTAGACCTAGTTAATGGTCAATGTTTTAGGTAGACCTAGTTAATGGTCAATGTTTTAGATGGACCTAGTTAATGGTCAATGTATTATGTGGACCTAGTTCATGGTCAATGTTTTAGGTAGACCTAGTTTATGGTCAATGTTTTAGGTGGACCTAGTTAATGGTCAATGTTTTAGGTAGACCTAGTTAAGGGTCAATGTATTAGGTAGACCTAGTTAATGGTCAATGTTTTAGGTAGACCTAGTTAAGGGTCAATGTTTTAGGTAGACCTAGTTAATGGTCAATGTATTAGGTAGACCTAGTTAATGGTCAATGTTTTAGGTAGACCTAGTTAATGGTCAGTGTTTTAGGTAGACCTAGTTAATGGTCAGTGTTTTAGGTGGACCTAGTTAATGGTCAATGTATTAGGTAGACCTAGTTAATGGTCAATGTATTAGGTAGACCTAGTTAATGGTCAATGTTTTAGGTAGACCTAGTTAATGGTCAGTGTTTTAGGTGGACCTAGTTAACGGTCAATGTTTTAGGTGGACCTAGTTAATGGTCAATGTTTTAGGTGGACCTAGTTAATGGTCAATGTTTTAGATGGACCTTGTTAATGGTCAATGTTTTAGATGGACATAGTTAATGGTCAATGTTTTAGGTAGACCTAGTTAATGGTCAATGTTTTAGGTAGACCTAGTTAATGGTCAATGTTTTAGGTAGACCTAGTTAATGGTCAATGTTTTAGGTGGGCTTAGTTAATGGTCAATGTTTTAGGTAGACCTAGTTAATGGTCAATGTTTTAGGTAGACCTAGTTAATGGTCAGTGTTTTAGGTAGACCTAGTTAATGGTCAATGTTTTAGGTGGACCTAGTTAATGGTCAATGTTTTAGGTAGACCTAGTTAATGGTCAATGTTTTAGGTAGACCTAGTTAATGGTCAATGTTTTAGGTGGGCTTAGTTAATGGTCAATGTTTTAGGTAGACCTTGTTAATGGTCAATGTTTTAGGTAAACCTAGTTAATGGTCAATGTTTTAGGTAGACCTAGTTTATGGTCAATGTTTTAGGTAGACCTAGTTAATGGTCAATGTTTTAGGTAGACCTAGTTAATGGTCAATGTTTTAGGTGGACCTAGTTAATGGTCAATGTTTTAGGTAGACCTAGTTAATGGTCAATGTTTTAGGTAGACCTAGTTAATGGTCAGTGTTTTAGATGGACCTAGTTAAGGGTCAATGTTTTAGGTAGACCTAGTTAAGAGTCAATGTTTTAGATGGACCTAGTTAATGGTCAATGTTTTAGGTAGACCTAGTTAAGAGCCAATGTTTTAGATGGACCTAGTTAAGGGTCAATGTTTTAGGTGGACCTAGTTAAGAGTCAATGTTTTAGGTAGACCTAGTTAATGGTCAGTGTTTTAGGTAGACCTAGTTAATGGTCAATGTTTTAGGTGGACCTAGTTAAGAGTCAATGTTTTAGGTAGACCTAGTTAATGGTCAGTGTTTTAGGTAGACCTAGTTAATGGTCAATGTTTTAGGTGGACCTAGTTAAGAGTCAATGTTTTAGGTAGACCTAGTTAATGGTCAGTGTTTTAGGTAGACCTAGTTAATGGTCAATGTTTTAGGTGGACCTAGTTAAGAGTCAATGTTTTAGATGGACCTAGTTAAGGGTCAATGTTTTAGGTGGGCCTAGTTAATGGTCAATGTTTTAGGTGGACCTAGTTAAGGGTCAATGTTTTAGGTAGACCTAGTTAATGGTCAGTGTTTTAGGTGGACCTAGTAAAGAGCCAATGTTTTAGGTGGACCTAGTTTATGGTCAATGTTTTTGGTGGACCTAGTTTATGGTCAATGTTTTAGGTAGACCTAGTTTATGGTCAATGTTTTAGGCGGGCCTAGTTAATGGTCAATGTTTTAGATGGACCTAGTTTATGGTCAATGTTTTAGGTGGACCTAGTTTATGGTCAATGTTTTTGGTGGACCTAGTTAAGGGTCAATGTTTTAGGCGGGCCTAGTTAATGGTCAATATATTAGGTGGACCATATTAATAGTCAATGATTTAGGTGGACCTAGTTTATGGTCAATGTTTTAGATGGACCTAGTTTATGGTCAATGTTTTTGGTGGACCTAGTTTATGGTCAATATATTAGGTGGACCATATTAATAGTCAATGATTTAGGTGGACCTAGTTTATGGTCAGTGTTTTAGGTAGACCTTGTTTATGGTCAATGTTTTAGATGGACCTAGTTAAGGGTCAATGTTTTAGGTAGACCTAGTTAATGGTCAATGTTTTAGGTAGACCTAGTTAATGGTCAATGATTTAGGTGGACCTAGTTAATGGTCAGTGTTTTAGGTGGACCTAGTTAATGGTCAATGTTTTAGGTGGACCTAGTTAAGGGTCAATGTTTTAGGTGGGCCTAGTTAATGGTCAATGATTTAGGTGGACCTAGTTAATGGTCAATGTTTTAGGTGGACCTAGTTAAGGGTCAATGTTTTAGGTGGACCTAGTTAAGGGTCAATGTTTTTGGTGGACCTAGTTAATGGTCAATGTTTTAGGTGGACCATATTAATAGTCAATGATTTAGGTGGACCTTGATACAGATATAAAAGAATTCATTGAAGCTGATAACTGTATTATACTGATTATTCTGGCCATAGAGGTATCTTCACAATGGACACTGAGAGGATGCAGGGAGACCCACACAACCTTTACCTGTAGGACAGGTGCACTAGGCTATGTTAATCATTCCAGCAACATTGTGATAGCCTTCCTTTCCCACCCCAATGTGGGTTGGACAGCTTATTTTTTTGTTTATGAGAGAAGCAGTGATGACATGTCTAAAATCTACTGGTGGATCAGATGGTTTACAATACCCTTGAAGGCTTTTGTTGCATTATAGCACAGGCAGAAGTCAACTTTTATTTGATAGAAGATTGATGCTTGTTTGAACAGTTTTAATCACACATACTGTACAGGAATGTAACAGGTGAGACTGTGGTTTATACCCGTTTGGCAGGTATAGGTTCAGGTCAAGGTCAGGGTCATATCTAAGCCAGCTGATGGCCTTCTATAGCCAGTATTAAAGTGATTAATCTCATATTGTGTCATATGATAATTAGTCAAAAGCAACTAAACACAGACATTTTTGAATAGCTAAGTAAAATCACTGACGCCAATTCTAAGGCAGTGATTTAAAAATTTGTATCTTTAATATTGTTTACATGAAAATCTGTTCATACACTATTAATTCTTAAATGTAAATAAAACATACAGTATACCTATTCATAAAATACTATATATGTGAAGCAATGACACAATCTGTTGAATTCTCACAAGACAAGCACCTGTTATAATGTAGTGGGAAACACATTACAACATAAAATTAAGTTTAATAGTAAACGTTTCATGTTCCCTGTAAACATGTTGTGCTGTTAATATAATAACAGATGCATTACATAAAACCATTGTTAGAACCGGAGGGAGAATCTGATCTGATAAATCATAATAGCCAGAGCTTTATCAAATTAAAATGGCCTGATGCATGAAACCATCAAATCCTCAGTTATATTTTAGACTACACACTTTCCTGCCTCAATGCTGTCTACACACATGGTATATTTTTGTCACTTTGTGATGAGCCAAATGAGGTTATGGTAAACCACCGGTCCCATATTGCCATAATCTGCAGAAACTTGGTACTTGTATTGTACATGAAACTGCCGCCAAAAAGTTTGGTTGTGAACCAGACCTGAACGATGATACGTTTTGGTGACCTTTGGTGCATGGTCATTGGACAGAGTACAGACTTCTCATTGATCGTACCTCCTAGCATATGTACTCTAGAAGCTACCAATCCATGCATGGTTAAAATGTCTGTAAACTGTTTATTTTCAGTGACTTAACATCCTGTCATTATAGCTGAAAAAAGATCATCAGGAAACCGTATTGAACATGCATTTTAACCTACCTTTGTTTTATATAAATCCCAGTAACAATCCGATGTACTTTACAAGGCTGTAGTCGGTTTGTGTATCAGAGCACCACTGACCACTGACCAGTGAATGCACTCTAGGTTATTAAACTTCACTTCCTACACTGGTCAGATACAGTGGTCAGTATATATATATCCTGTCATAACTGGTCAGTATAGTTTAGCCATTGTAAAACCATCTATTCTATATGTATGTGAAGGTTAGAAAGTAAAACTCGGTAGGTCCACTACTATAGTCCAGTGTTTGGGACCGGTGGGTCAGTGGGTTGTGGGTGTATAGCGGTGTGAGGGGAATTTGAGGTCACCAGAAGGGTCAATTACTGAGAGGTCAAACAGAGGTAACAAACTAACTCGGTCTGGCTATATATATATACACTGTAAACCTGCAGGGAGGCCCTACACACATACATTGGACAGGAATTTTTAAACTCACTAAATATTTATCAGCAAAACATTTACAATAAAGTAACTTTTAATCTGTGAACATCATATGCATAATTTGTACACATACAACTTTCTTTAGAATTTCTCAATCAAATTATCTTTAAAGTAAAGTACAAACATATAGCGAGGAAACATATGTTGATATGTCTAGACCTCTAAATAGAAACCATCAGTGCATCGTGTTCATAGAGAACACATATTTAATTCCAGTAATGTGCTGTGCTCCAATTTATTTAGCTTCTTCATAATATGGAATACTTGTCTTTTGATATAGAAGAAATTATACATGATAATTTCCTTACAAACCAATGCATTTATTTTTTATGTGTTAATAGCTTGCTGCATCATAATTAAGCATATATATCATGTAATATCTAGCTCAGTGCATGAAATGTAACCCTACAGTACTGGAATACTTTTGATACAAATATAAAATAAACATCTACAATATTGGGAAACTTTTATACAAATATAATATAAACATCTACAATATCGGGAAACTTTTTATACAAATATAAAATAAACATCTACAGTATCAGGAAACTTTTTATACAAATATAAAATAAACATCAATAGTATTGGGAAACTTTTATACAAATATAAAATAAACATCAATAGTATCGGGAAACTTTTTATACAGATATAAAATAACAACAACAACCCCACCACCCCCCCCCCCCCCCCCCCCCCCCTCCCCTTGCATACAAAGTAACACTAATCATTAATTTCACCCTAAAAAGTTAACATGGCTCTAGAAATTCATGATAAATTCCGCCATCACACCAACAGTGGGCTGGAAAAAATCCACTTTTAAATATGGTATTAGATGTGTGTCAATTGTCTCTGTAGGATTATAATGTTGTATTTATCTTAAAATATACCCCTTCCCCTAGTGTTATTTATCCTATAATAAACCCCCTCCCCTAGTTTTATTTATCCTATAATAAACCCCTCCCCTAGTGTTATTTATCCTATAATAAACCCCCTCCCCTAGTGTTATTTATCCTATAATAAACCCCCTCCCCTAGTGTTATATATACTACAATAAACCCCCTCCCCTAGTGTTATTTATCCTATAATAAACCCCTCCCCTAGTGTTATTTATCTTAAAATATACCCCTTCCCCTAGTGTTATTTATCCTATAATAACCCCCTCCCCTAGTGTTATTTATCCTATAATAAACCCTCTCCCCTAGTGTTATTTATCCTATAATAAACCCCCTCCCCTAGTGTTATTTATCCTATAATAAACCCCTCCCCTAGTGTTATTTATCCTATAATAAACCCCCTCCCCTAGTGGTATTTATCCTATAATAAACCCCTCCTCTAGTTTTATTTATCCTATAATAAACCCCCTCCCCTAGTGTTATTTATCCTACAATAAACCCCCTTCCCTAGTGGTATTTATCCTATAATAAACCCCTCCCCTAGTGTTATTTATCCTATAATAAACCCCCTCCCCTAGTGTTATTTATCCTATAATAAACCCCCTCCCCTAGTGTTATTTATCCTATAATAAACCCCTCCCCTAGTGTTATTTATCCTATAATAAACCCCCTTCCCTAGTGTTATTTATCCTACAATAAACCCCCTCCCCTAGTTTTATTTATCCTATAATAAACCCCCTCCCCTAGTGTTATTTATCCTACAATAAACCCCCTTCCCTAGTGGTATTTATCCTATAATAAACCCCTCCCCTAGTGTTATTTATCCTATAATAAACCCCCTCCCCTAGTGTTATTTATCCTATAATAAACCCCCTTCCCTAGTGTTATTTATCCTACAATAAACCCCCTCCCCTAGTTTTATTTATCCTATAATAAACCCCCTCCCCTAGTGTTATTTATCCTATAATAAACCCCTCCCCTAGTTTTATTTATCCTATAATAAACCCCCTTCCCTAGTGTTATTTATCCTATAATAAACCCCTCCCCTAGTGTTATTTATCCTATAATAAACCTCCTCCCCTAGTGTTATTTATCCTACAATAAACCCCTACCCCAGTGTTATTTATCCTATAATAAACCCCCTCCCCTGGTGTTATTTATCCTATAATAAACCCCCTCCCCTAGTGTTATTTATCCTATAATAAACCTCCTCCCCTAGTGTTATTTATCCTATAATAAACCCCTCCCCTAGTGTTATTTATCCTATAATAACCCCCTCCACTAGTGTTATTTATCCTATAATAACCCCCTCCCCTAGTGTTATTTATACTATAATAAACCCCTCCCCTAGTGTTATTTATCTATAATAAACCCCCTCCCCTAGTGTTATTTATCTATAATAAACCCCTCCCCTAGTGTTATTTATCTATAATAAACCCCCTCCCCTAGTGTTATTTATACTATAATAAACCCCTCCCCTAGTGTTATTTATCCTATAATAAACACCTCCCCTAATGTTATTTATCTATAATAAACCCCCTCCCCTAGTGTTATTTATACTATAATAAACCCCTCCCCTAGTGTTATTTATCCTATAATAAACCCCCTCCCCTAGTGTTATTTATCTATAATAAACCCCTCCCCTAGTGTTATTTATCTATAATAAACCCCTCCCCTAGTGTTATTTATCCTATAATAAACCCCTCCCCTAGTGTTATTTATACTATAATAAACCCCCTCCCCAATGTTATTGATCCTATAATAACCCCCTCCCCTAGTGTTATTTATCCTAAAATAAACCCCTCCCCTAGTGTTATTTATCTATAATAAACCCCTCCCCTAGTGTTATTTATCCTATAATAAACCCCTCCCCTAGTGTTATTTATCCTATAATAAACCCCTCCCCTAGTGTTATTTATCCTATAATAAACCCCCTCCCCTAGTGTTATTTATCATACAATAAACCTCTCCCCTAGTGTTATTTATCCTATAATAAACCCCTCCCCTAGTGTTATTTATACTATAATAAACCCCCTCCCCAATGTTATTGATCCTATAATAACCCCCTCCCCTAGTGTTATTTATCCTAAAATAAACCCCTCCCCTAGTGTTATTTATCCTATAATAAACCCCCTCCCCTAGTGGTATTTATCCTATAATAAACCCCTCCTCTAGTTTTATTTATCCTATAATAAACCCCCTCCCCTAGTGTTATTTATCCTACAATAAACCCCCTTCCCTAGTGGTATTTATCCTATAATAAACCCCTCCCCTAGTGTTATTTATCCTATAATAAACCCCCTCCAGTAGTGTTATTTATCCTATAATAAACCCCTCCCCTAGTGTTATTTATCCTATAATAAACCCCTCCCCTAGTGTTATTTATCCTATAATAAACCCCCTCCCCTAGTGTTATTTATCCTATAATAAACCCCTCCCCTAGTGTTATTTATCCTATAATAAACCCCCTCCCCTAGTGGTATTTATCCTATAATAAACCCCTCCCCTAGTGTTATTTATCCTATAATAAACCCCCTCCCCTAGTGTTATTTATCCTATAATAAACCCCCTCCCCTAGTGTTATTTATCCTATAATAAACCCCCTCCCCTAGTGTTATTTATCCTATAATAAACCCCCTTCCCTAGTGTTATTTATCCTACAATAAACCCCCTCCCCTAGTTTTATTTATCCTATAATAAACCCCCTCCCCTAGTGTTATTTATCCTACAATAAACCCCCTTCCCTAGTGGTATTTATCCTATAATAAACCCCTCCCCTAGTGTTATTTATCCTATAATAAACCCCCTCCCCTAGTGTTATTTATCCTATAATAAACCCCCTTCCCTAGTGTTATTTATCCTACAATAAACCCCCTCCCCTAGTTTTATTTATCCTATAATAAACCCCCTCCCCTAGTGTTATTATCCTATAATAAACCCCTCCCCTAGTTTTATTTATCCTATAATAAACCCCCTTCCCTAGTGTTATTTATCCCATAATAAACCCCTCCCCTAGTGTTATTTATCCTATAATAAACCTCCTCCCCTAGTGTTATTTATCCTACAATAAACCCCCTACCCCAGTGTTATTTATCCTATAATAAACCCCCTCCCCTAGTGTTATTTATCCTATAATAAACCCCCTCCCCTAGTGTTATTTATCCTATAATAAACCTCCTCCCCTAGTGTTATTTATCCTATAATAAACCCCTCCCCTAGTGTTATTTATCCTATAATAACCCCCTCCACTAGTGTTATTTATCCTATAATAACCCCCTCCCCTAGTGTTATTTATACTATAATAAACCCCTCCCCTAGTGTTATTGATCCTATAATAAACCCCCTCCCCTAGTGTTATTTATCTATAATAAACCCCTCCCCTAGTGTTATTTATCTATAATAAACCCCTCCCCTAGTGTTATTTATCCTATAATAAACCCCTCCCCTAGTGTTATTTATACTATAATAAACCCCTCCCCAATGTTATTGATCCTATAATAACCCCCTCCCCTAGTGTTATTTATCCTAAAATAAACCCCTCCCCTAGTGTTATTTATCTATAATAAACCCCTCCCCTAGTGTTATTTATCCTATAATAAACCCCTCCCCTAGTGTTATTTATCCTATAATAAACCCCTCCCCTAGTGTTATTTATCCTATAATAAACCCCCTCCCCTAGTGTTATTTATCCTACAATAAACCTCTCCCCTAGTGTTATTTATCCTATAATAAACCCCTCCCCTAGTGTTATTTATACTATAATAAAACCCCCTCCCCAATGTTATTGATCCTATAATAACCCCCTCCCCTAGTGTTATTTATCCTAAAATAAACCCCTCCCCTAGTGTTATTTATCCTATTACAACCCCCCCCCCCCCCTCCCCTAGTGTTATTTATCCTACAATAAACCCCCTCCCCTAGTGGTATTTATCCTATAATAAACCCCCTACCCTAGTGTTATTTATCCTCTAATAATAAACCCCCTCCCCTAGTGTTATTTATCCTATAATCAACTCCCTCCCCTAGTATTATTTATCCTATAATAAACCCCTCCCCTAGTGTTATTTATCCTATAATAAACCCCCTCCCCTAGCGTTATTTATCCTATAATAAACCCCCTCCCCTAGTGTTATTTATCCTATAATAAACCCCCTCCCCTAGTGTTATTTATCCTATAATAAACCCCCTCCCCTTAGTGTTATTTATCCTATAATAAACCCCCTCCCCTAGTGTTATTTATCCTATAATAAACCCCCTCCCCTAGTGTTATTTATCCTATAATAAACCCCCTCCCCTAGTGTTATTTATCCTATAATAAACCCCCTCCCCTAGTGTTATTTATCCTATAATAAACCCCCTCCCCTAGTGTTATTTATCCTATAATAAACCCCCTCCCCTAGTGTTATTTATCCTATAATAAACCCCTCCCCTAGTGTTATTTATCCTATAATAAACCCCTCCCCTAGTGTTATTATCCTATAATAAACCCCTCCCTTAGTGTTATTTATCCTATAATAAACCCCCTCCCCTAGTGTTATTTATCCTGTATTAAACCCCTCCCCTAGTGTTATTTATCCTATAATAAACCCCCTCCCCTGGTGTTATTTATCCTATAATAAACCCCCTCCCCTAGTGTTATTTATCCTACAATAAACCTCCTCCCCTAGTGTTATTTATCTATAATAAATCTCCTCCCCTAGTGTTATTTATCCTATAATAAACACCTCCCCTAGTGTTATTTATCCTATAATAAACCCCCTCCTCTAGTGTTATTTATCCTACAATAAACCCCCTCCCCTAGTGTTATTTATCCTATAATAAACCCCTCCCCTAGTGTTATTTATCCTATAATAAACCCCCTCCCCTAGTGTTATTTATCCTATAATAAACCCCTCCCTTAGTGTTATTTATCCTATAATAAACCCCTCCCCCAGTGTTATTTATCCTGTAATAAACCCCCTCCCCTAGTGTTATTTATCCTATAATAAACCTCCTCCCCTAGTGTTATTTATCCTATAATAAACCCCCTCCCCTAGTGTTATTTATCCTATAATAAACCCCTCCCCTAGTGTTATTTATCCTACAATAAACCTCCTCCCTTAGTGTTATTTATCCTATAATAAACTTCCTCCCCTAGTGTTATTCATCCTATAATAAACCCCTCCCCTATTGTTATTTATCCTATAATAAACCCCCTCCCCTAGTGTTATTTATCCTATAATAAACCCCCTCCCCTAGTGTTATTTATCCTATAATAAACCCCCTCCCCTAGTGTTATTTATCCTATAATAAACCCCCTCCCCTAGTGTTATTTATCCTACAATAAACCCCCTCCCCTAGTATTATTTATCCTACAATAAACCCCCTCCCCTAGTGTTATTTATCCTACAATAAACCCCCTCCCCTAGTGCTATTTATCCTATAATTAACCTCTCCCCTAGTGTTATTTATCCTATAATAAACCTCCTCCCCTAGTGTTATTTATCCTATAATAAACCCCCTCCCCTGGTGTTATTTATCTACAATAAACCCCCTCCCCTAGTGTTATTTATCCTATAATAAACCCCCTCCCCTAGTGTTATTTATCCTATACTAAACCCCTCCCCTAGTGTTATTTATCCTATAATAAACCCCCTCCCCTAGTGTTATTTATCCTATAATAAACCCCTCCCCTAGTGTTATTTATCCTATAATAAACCTCCTCCCCTAGTGTTATTGATCCTACAATAAACCTCCTCCCCTAGTGTTATTTATCCTATAATAAACCCCCTCCCCTAGTGTTATTTATCCTATAATACACCTCCTCCCCTAGTGTTATTTATCCTATAATAAACCCCCTCCCCTAGTGTTATTTATCCTATAATAAACCCCCTCCCCTAGTGTTATTTATCCTATAATACACCTCCTCCCCTAGTGTTATTTATCCTATAATAAACCCCCTCCCCTAGTGTTATTTTTCCTATAATAAACCTCCTCCCCTAGTGTTATTTATCCTATAATAAACCCCCTCCCCTAGTGTTATTTTTCCTATAATAAACCCCCTCCCCTGGTGTTATTTATCCTATAATAAACCCCCTCCCCTAGTGTTATTTATCCTATAATAAACCCCCTCCCCTAGTGTTATTTATCCTACAATAAACCTCCTCCCCTAGTGTTATTTATCCTATAATAAACCCCCTCCCCTAGTGTTATTTATCCTATAATAAACCCCCTCCCCTAGTGTTATTTATCCTATAATAAACACCTCCCCTAGTGTTATTGATCCTATAATAAACCCCCTCCCCTAGTGTTATTTATCCTATAATAACACCTCCCCTAGTGTTATTTATCCTATAATAAACCTCCTCCCCTAGTGTTATTTATCCTTTATTAAACCCCTTCCCCTAAGATAAGAGTTAAGCATTAAAAGTTTGGAAAGGATTTATTTATGAACCACTTTTAGCTGACGATTTTAAAATGGATGATTCTTCAAACATGAAGAAATTCCCTTTGGGGCAGGGGCTCTTTACTGATAGATATGAAATGTCCATCTTTCCTGACCAGGAATAGTTATCTGATCAACATTTTTTCTTTCCCTATAACAGATTTCAAACCTTTGACTTTTTAACTCCTTCTACATTCATCTTCCATTTGTTACTTGAATAAACACAAATCTCCTAGTCCCTATTTACTTTGTTTTTGTAGTTCTGCCAAAACATATATTACACTAATGGGTATATGTATTTTTTTAATAGATACGTAAAGTGTGTGGAATACCTGCGTCATCTGATGCTGGGCCACCAAGTCTTTATCTCAACTTTGGTCAAGTCAAACTCGGGTCCATGTCCTGTGGTATCACTTAAACTATCTCAACCAACCTCTGGTCAGCTGAAAATTAGCCAAGAATCCCAGAATAACAAATCAAACACTCCTAGGCGCATGACAGATTCAGTCGTCAGTGTACCATTCTGACATTGGGAATCTCTGTTTACAATTATTCAATTTCATCATCATTGATGTATTTTTCTCCAAGTTTAGTCAGTAACAGAAGGTTTAGTAACCAGAATACTGTCTCGTCGAGCTGCTACGTATACATTCCAGACTCAAATATCTTTAAATAAGTAAAATGATTTTTTTCATAATGTACCTGTAACTTCACATTCTATAAATATATAACTACTTTCCCCACTCCCTAATATAAATCATCAATTTACTTTCTAAAGTTAATGGTTAGCATAGCTTGTGACCTTGAGATGCCATACTTTATGTGCTTATCTGATGTTTTGAAGATATTGTATACGCCTTAAAAATATCAGTTTGATAGTAAACAAGAGTCCCATGGCCTTAACAATCATCTGACTATAAGCTTAAGGCTTAAAAGCAGAGAGAATGACAAGATCGACACCCAGACCCTTCAGACCCCAGTTATACAAAATGGGTCCCCCTTCACCAAAGCATATGTTTGAGATCAAATAAGGACCAAATCATTCCATTCCTACAGTAGACAAGCAGATTTAAGAATTTGTAATATTTATAAGTCTGTAGCGGGTAAGCCTCATCATTTTATACCATTTTGAATCACCACCACCACCTAGGGATGCTTCCAATCAAATATGAATGATATCCAGTGTATATATATAGTTTTAGGGAAGACGTCATTGATAGCAATCCAAATTTCACTCTTTTGGCCACGCCCCCAGCCCTCTAAGGTGGCAGTCCCACAATTTGTGCAGTTTTGAATAACCACCACAGGATGCTTCCAGTCAAATATGAGTGATGTCTTTGAGTGCAGCACGTAGTTTTAGGGGGACCACAAAAACTCAGTTGGTTAGAGCGTCGGTGCATAATTTAAGGTGTGTGGTTTGACGCTCCCTACTCGTGTAAGATTTCGACAGGCCTCCTGTATGTTGGTAAGTGAAGTAGTCACCAACGAAAGGAGAACCTACCCTAGTGGCAGTTCATGGGGTGATCAATTAAACCCAGCAAACAAACAAACAGCATAGTTTTAGAGAAGAATTTGTTTATAGCATGGTATACATCAAATTGCCCACTTTTGGCCCCGCCCTTAGTCCCCTGAGGGTGAGCCCTATCATTTGTACAATTCGTAGATTACTGTTTTTATCATATTTTTTTCTCTTTTTTTTTTTTTCTCACATTTTTTCACTGTTTTTATCATATTACATACATAGTACTGCAATTTATGGAGTTTGTGAAAGGTTTTAACTACTTATGAGTATACATCATAAATTATATCAAGAGATATAAAATATGGTCCAATTTTTTGTAATTCTCATTGGCTAAAACATAATCATGTGGAAGTCAATACATTATGTATTTTGTGAAACTGACCTGATGTTTTCCTTTTCAGGAAAAACCAAGTCAATATCGGCTTATGACATCATAATCATTTTGAGGTCACAATGCCTCAGTGTGAATTTTCTGTTATCAAGATAAACATAATGTAATTCGACTCTTTTGCAAACAAGTTTCATATCTACTATAAACATTTAGGATGTTTGAATCAGTCAAGAATAAAATTATGGTCACAAATTCTATTCTACTAGGTCAGTATAGCATTAACCTCAACAAAGGTCCATAACAATTGATCAATATAGTGTTGGTAACATAGGCAGATCCAGGGTTTTTGGTTGGGGAGGGGCATGGGGGGTGGGGGGTTACATTTTATTTTCTGGAATAAACTTTTGTATATTATACAAATATATCATGGGACTGTCTGTGCCTTTAGTCCAGAATATTTGATACAAGGTACTGGTAACAGACAGTTGTGATTTTGCACAAGGCCAAAGAACAGCAGACATCTGAGTGACTTAATATGCTTGAAAGGGTAGGAAACGTCATGGGTGTTCAATAGTTCGCAAGCGACCTAATTCTGAAGCGTGACAGGTGTTCAATAGTTCGCACGGGACTTTTAAAATTCTGAAGTGTGACAGGTGTTCAATAGTTCACATGCGACCTAATTCTGAAGTGTGACAGGTGTTCAATAGTTTGCACACAACCTAATTCCGAAATGTGACAGTGTTCAATAGTTCGCACATGACCTAATTAAGAAGTGTGACAGGTGTTCAATAGTTTTTGCCATGCAATAACACTTCCTCTGGATAATGCATGTCCTTCCATCATGTATGTATCACAGTAGGTTGTTACAGGTACATTTACAGTTATTAAAGTGCCATACACTTATTGGATATAGTTTTAAAGATTCTGAGAAAAGAAAATTATATGATATATGCATGTATTCAACGTCAAGCTACCATACACAAAGAACCAGAATGCTTACCTTGGTCAGCAAGCAAGAACCTTACACGACCTGTATAGGAATGCAGTCTTGCCTGCAGACAGAACTGACTGTCCCTTCAATTTCAAATGTTACCCGAGTAAAAACTGTCGAATAAACTTGTATCAGTATCAGATTTATTTTTTTTATATAGATGATAGATGATTGATAATTGGCCAATCGTCTTTTGGTTCAATTTGTAAATTTGGCCAATTATTCTTAATGCTAATTATAACAAAATGTTAACCAGTTCACAATTTTTTTAAATCTGACCTTGACCTGTGATTCCATGACCTTGAAAGCATTGGATTGACATAAATAAAGGCTACTTAACATCTAGATATCAGCACACGAGCACCTTTTAATTAGAGATGTACATGTGGGTCTACAGAATTCTGAGAAAATTTCCCTAAACAATAGTGTTGAACTTGATGTACAGAAAGATAGACAATTACTTATGGGAACCTATACATCCTTTGATGTGGGTCCTCATACAACAAAACATTACATAGTCGTCACTTTGACATTAACATATATGTTAACATAACAGTTAAGTTGGCAGATATTATTGCAGGGACATGAAGAGCATATAATACCACTGACCACAATAGACCGGTCAAAGGACTGGTCAAAAGTTTAGCCACATCAATATTCTGGTCAGTGGGGACACTTTATGGCCGTGACAGAGACATGGCTGAAGTCCATGTCTGTAGAATTACAATTAGCCAGTACTGGATGGCAGGTCGACAGGAGTTGTCTCCACAATGGTATAAACTATGTCCTCATCAGCACATTAACACTGTACAGTAACACAACAGCTTATTAATGTAATTACTGGTCACTAGATAGCCAGCCTTAACACCTATTATCTAAGTAGTAAGCAAAGGTCTGTGACCTCTTTAAGGTCAAGTGATAATTGTTACATTAATGTTCCAATAAATACATACATATATGTGGGACATGTTAGCTGTACATGGTAATTACAGGAAGATTATTGGATTTATATTGGAGTGTGTCTGTCCTGAAACCTTGGGGTCAAAGACTTGATCCCTAATGGAGGATATAATCCAGTCTGTCTTTATCATACTGCTTCATTAACCACTAAGTCACCTCCACTGTTGATTCTACATTTGTAGGAAAGAGTTTGTTTGCACAAGCGACAGTGTCCCGCCAGCTTTCAAATAGGGATTGAACAGTATTTTTATTGCATTTACGGTGGTATGAACGCAATGTGATACAGACATATTCAATACATATTGTGTTAGCACTATATTAACGCATTACTGCATGTATATATTGAATATGTCTGTATCCCATTGCGTTCATACCACTGTAAATGGGTGGTATGAATGCAATGGGATACAAATGTATTCAATACATAGCGCGTTAGCACTATATTAACATGCTTTATATTGAATATGTCTGTATCCCATTGCGTTCATACCACCGTAATTAAACGCAATAAAAACACAGTTCAATGCATATAATTACATCAAACAATTCATTGAAATATTGTACGAGGAAAATAAAAGATGTGATGTGTTACGGCAGTCATGGTTGCTAACAATGATATAGTTCCAGTGCATGAATCTACATAAAGACACTAGTATTGTATTGTAGTATTGTAAAATTAAAAGAAACAGTTCAACATTTTTGTTTAATACATTTTACGTTTTCAAATCATTAATATATTCACAATTTTTAATCCACAATCTTCGTCTCGCATTAACTATGGTTGTCAAGCACAGCGGGTATTGACACAGATTTAGTAGTGACATGGTCGATTGTTCTATAGAAACTGTATGCTTCAGTCATTTGTTGTCAGCTTACCTGGTGGAGAATTTAAATATTCACTCATTTCCGCAATCTTCAGTTTAGTTATTGACAAAACACTCACTTGGCATTAGCTTTTTGTACAGAGATCATCGGGTAACAGGAGAAAAGATAGCGTAGATCAGTCATTTGAAAATGGTGCCAGTCAAATGTCACAAAGAGACGACGTCATGATGATTACGTTACCGATTCCTGCGCTTATTAATCCGCTGAGCCTTTTTTATTACTTTACACTAACTTTAACACAGTCTGAGTTTACTAAGCTGAAGAAGAGAGAGATGTAGATATATATGTATATAACACAGGCCTTCATATGTTATTTCTGTGTTAAAGCAGATTCCGAGTCCTGACCATTTTCCTGACCATAAACAGTACATAAATACAAGTTGGTGTTTTACAGGTAAGGTAAAATGTCCCACCATTGTTTTACTGTAGGTTATCTTCCTAATGTCCCGCCAAGTTTATACTGCATGCTGGCTGTCATTGCTGTCATATGGTTCCTTTCCAATTAAGGTACATTTTCCAACTGGATATAGACACACTTCTCATTCAGACTAAATCTACAAGGGACTTGAGGCAGTCTGGCGCCAAGAACTGTGGTTTTCATCAGCCAACTGGCTTGTTGACATTCCCTGTTGCCCCTGAATCAGACCCCCAGTTAGTGACATCAATATCAGCAAACCTCTGTGGTGGTCTCAGGAGGCTAAGGGAGTAAATCTTGACAGAAAATATGGGGTGAAGGTCCCAATGTGGATGGTTGGACATTACAACACTTTCCAGCAACTCCTGTCCTTGTTATGGCACCTAACTGTGATTGGCTTGTGCTTCCCATTAGGATCTGCCAACAAAGCTGAGAGGAGTTTGGAAACTGGACACCATGGACCTCCATGTCCTATTTTCTGGAGAGGTCACTTTTGTGTCACTACTCCAGCGACAAAACCAACATTAGGAGACGGGCGTTACAATTATAAGTCCTGAGTGGATTGGATTACTTTTTTTTGTAATAGACCTAGCACATTGCAGTTTTCAAAATATTGCAGCCTGGTGTTTTAGTAACAACATTGTCTGCTCATGTCATCCAGTCTTTGGCCAGAATGATTTTTTTCCACATTTTTGTTAGATAATCGGTGTGAAGTTTTACAGAAACGTTCCTCAAAACATGTTGCACATTTGTTTCAAAGCTAAAAATTGCTTTGCGTTTTTATACATCAATTACAGCAAAACAATTAAAGCCCAATCTTTCTCATTGTAGTTGGTTAGATTCAGAGAGCACTGCAAGGGGAACCATTTTAAAGTACAACCTAGTTATGTCAACTGTTCTCCAAATCATATAGCTTTCATTGCCAGAATAACCATTCTTCCATGCAATAATGCTTTTGACATAGCATACAATTCAAATTCCTTACATTAAAACAGAGTTGACAAGTACATCACACACAATTCAAATCCCTCACATGAAAACACAAAGTCAGTCGACCTAATATTCTTATACTTGACAAATACATTCATGTAAATTAAGTAATTTGATCAACATTTGGTTTAAAAAGAAGTCCTAAATATTAGCACTGCATGACCATGCACTTGGCACCTTGCAACATGAAATTCTCATACCTGACTTATATGGAAATAGCATATGTGTGTGGTTAAGCCACAAAGTTATTAAGTAGAACCGCCTTAGACACCTGTAGGTGAGGGTTTGTATCAGTGAAGTCTAAACTTGGTGGATATATATACCGAAGTTATTAAGTAGAACCGCCTTAGACACCTGTAGGTGAGGGTTTGTATCAGTGAAGTCTAAACTTGGTGGATATAATAATACCAAAGTTATTAAGTAGAACCGCCTTAGACACCTGTAGGTGAGGGTCTGTATCAGTGAAGTATAAACTTGGTGGATATATATACCAAAGTTATTAAGTAGAATCGCCTTAAACACCTGTAGGTGAGGGTCTGTATTATATATACCAAAGTTATTAAGTAGAACCGCCTTAGACACCTGTAGGTGAGGGTCTGTATCAGTGAAGTATAAACTTGGTGGATATATATACCGAAGTTATTAAGTAGAACCGCCTTAGACACCTGTAGGTGTATTAGTGGAGTAGAGCCTTAGACACCTGTAGGTGTATCAGTGGAGTAGAGCCTTAGACACCTGTAGGTGTATCAGTGGAGTAGAGCCTTAGACACCTGTAGGTGTATCAGTGGAGTAGAGCCTTAGACACCTGTAGGTGTATTAGTGGAGTAGAGCCTTAGACACCTGTAGGTTTATCAGTGGAGTAGAGCCTTAGACACCTGTAGGTGTATCAGTGGAGTAGAGCCTTAGACACCTGTAGGTGTATTAGTGCAGTAGAGCCTTAGACACCTGTAGGTGTATTAGTGGAGTAGAGCCTAAGACACCTGTAGGTGTATTAGTGGAGTATAGAGCCTTAGACACCTGTAGGTGTATTAGTGGAGCAGAGCCTTAGACACCTGTAGGTGTATAATAGTGGAGTAGAGCCTTAGACACCTGTAGGTGTATCAGTGGAGTAGAGCCTTAGACACCTGTAGGTGTTTCAGTGGAGTAGAGCCTTAGACACCTGTAGGTGTATCAGTGGAGTAGAGCCTTAGACACCTGTAGGTGTATTAGTGCAGTAGAGCCTTAGACACCTGTAGGTGTATTAGTGGAGTAAAGCCTTAGACACCTGTAGGTGTATTAGTGGAGTAGAGCCTTAGACACCTGTAGGTATATCAGTGGAGTAGAGCCTTAGACACCTGTAGGTGTAATAGTGGAGTAGAGCCTTAGACACCTGTAGGTGTATCAGTGGAGTAGAGCCTTAGACACCTGTAGGTGTATTAGTGGAGTAGAGCCTTAGACACCTGTAGGTGTATCAGTGGAGTAGAGCCTTAGACACCTGTAGGTGTATTAGTGGAGTAGAGCCTTAGACACCTGTAGGTGTATTAGTGGAGTAGAGCCTTAGACACCTGTAGGTGTATTAGTGGAGTAGAGCCTTAGACACCTGTAGGTGTATTAGTGGAGTAGAGCCGCCTTAGACACCTGTAGGTGTATCAGTGGAGTAGAGCCTTAGACACCTGTAGGTGTATTAGTGGAGTAGAGCCTTAGACACATGTAGGTGTATTAGTGGAGTAGAGCCTTAGACACCTGTAGGTGTATTAGTGGAGTAGAGCCTTAGACACCTGTAGGTGTATTAGTGGAGTAGAGCCGCCTTAGACACCTGTAGGTGTATCAGTGGAGTAGAGCCTTAGACACCTGTAGGTGTATCAGTGGAGTAGAGCCTTAGACACCTGTAGGTGTATTAGTGGAGTAGAGCCTTAGACACCTGTAGGTGTATTAGTGGAGCAGAGCCTTAGACACCTGTAGGTGTATCAGTGGAGTAGAGCCTTAGACACCTGTAGGTGTATTAGTGGAGTAGAGCCTTAGACACCTGTAGGTGTATTAGTGGAGTAGAGCCTTAGACACCTGTAGGTGTATCAGTGGAGTAGAGCCTTAGACACCTGTAGGTGTATCAGTGGAGTAGAGCCTTAGACACCTGTAGGTGTATTAGTGGAGTAGAGCTAGACACCTGTAGGTGTATTAGTGGAGTAGAGCCTTAGACACCTGTAGGTGTATCAGTGGAGTAGAGCCTTAGATACCTGTAGGTGTATCAGTGGAGTAGAGCCTTAGACACCTGTAGGTGTATCAGTGGAGTAGAGCCTTAGACACCTGTAGGTGTATTAGTGGAGTAGAGCCTTAGACACCTGTAGGTGTATTAGTGGAGTAGAGCCTTAGACACCTGTAGGTGTATCAGTGGAGTAGAGCCTTAGACACCTGTAGGTGTATAATAGTGGAGTAGAGCCTTAGACACCTGTAGGTGTATCAGTGGAGTAGAGCCTTAGACACCTGTAGGTGTATTAGTGGAGTAGAGCCTTAGATACCTGTAGGTGTATCAGTGGAGTAGAGCCTTAGACACCTGTAGGTGTATCAGTGGAGTAGAGCCTTAGACACCTGTAGGTGTATTAGTGGAGTAGAGCCTTAGACACCTGTAGGTGTATTAGTGGAGAAGAGCCTTAGACACCTGTAGGTGTATCAGTGGAGTAGAGCCTTAGACACCTGTAGGTGTATCAGTGGAGTAGAGCCTTAGATACCTGTAGGTATATTAGTGGAGTAGAGCCTTACACACCTGTAGGTGTATTAGTGGAGTAGATAGAACCGTAGGTGGATACCGAAGTATTCAATAGAGCTCCATAGGGTAATAACAAACAGCTGGTAAGTGATGGAGCATCAATACCAGGGATCCTGACCAATATAGAAAGTTTGATCAAGATCTATCTAACAAGAGGCCCAATGGGCCTGCATATACTGGTCATCTATTTCTTATGAAACTTAACAGTTGATCTACCTCATTTATGTGGCTGCAAAGGTGAATACCTCTTCATTTCATTTCGACCAAATAACCCATCTATTATCTTGCTTATATATTTACAAATTTGGATAAAAAAGATTACTAAATACATCTGAAACCTGTGACCTACGAAGTAATTAAGTTAAGGTTGTTTAATTAAACAAACTTCATTCGTACCTGTTCATCCCAGGATGCCATATATATTGACCCAATATCATGATCCTATGCCTATTTGACCTTGTTACATTGAACATAAGTCCAGGTAATGATAATTGAACTAGCCAATGGTAAAGCCCTCCACCACAGTATGCTACATCCAGGCCCAATATCTGGTATTAGGGCCTCTTGGTTATTGATAAGAAGTTGTTATCAAAATTTAGCACATTTGACATATGTGGTCATTCATTGGAGCTAATTTAATAGCTTTTCATCCAATCATGCTACAGGCTCCGAATATCAGGTCTGTACATGGGCATCTAGCTTATTGAGAAGAAGTTATTTAAAGATTTGATGTCTGTTACCTTGACAGTATGCCAAACTCAGGTCTCTTGCATTTGCTTCTTGGTTATTGAGAAGACGTTGTTCAAAGATTTTAGCATATTTCACCCATGTGAAAGTAGTCAAGGTCAATCATTTAAACAAAATTCTGCCAGTCCTTTATTCCAGAATGCTACAGACCCAAATTACTTATACTGACCCTATGAAATTGAAAGTAAGCCATGAAGAGCTGTTTATTTTAACAAATACTTGATTGCCCTTCATGATTCCAGGCATTTTAAAGTTAGTTAATTATCTAATTTTGAAAAGACACAAGCTTTAGCGATTTGGGATGAATATATTCGTAATAAAGGTAAGTGGAATGATCATCAGTTTTAGGCCTATAATCGATGCAATATCTCGCTTCCGTGCGTCGTCTATTTTATCATCATCAAATTATATTTCGTTCGACACAAACCCCAGATTAATCGACATTTCCATGAGGACACCCCTCTCACCCAGTTATGCTAATGTTGAGCACTGAAAAATCCACAAAACGTGTCCATGCTGATCTTTTGAAGACAGGCGGTAAAAAAAAGAGAAGATAAGTGAGAGTAGTAAAAATAGTCCGTGGTCAAAGGCCAGAGGTTGGCCAATCAGATTCCTTGGAGGTCACAAATGACCAATCGGAGGCTTAGAAAGTGGGTACACACTGCGGTGTGTAAACAAAAACAATAACACACTACTACGCATTTTATCACGTGCCATATCAGTTGTGAAACAAGCGTGGTTATGGGATAAAAGTATGTAATAAATTAGAGAGGAGGGAATACCCTTAGCAGGTCAATAAATCATCCAAGTATGAACCAGCTATAGATAAAAACCTTATCTAGACATGTATGATATATTTCAAAAGAAGTCAATGAAAAACAACAGGTATTCTCATTACATGATAATAGATCGAGACAATACAATGAGAAATCTGACAATAATAGATCGAGACAATACAATGGGAAATCTGACAATAATAGATCGAGACAATACAATGGGAAATCTGACAATAATAGATCGAGACAATACAATGGGAAATCTGACAATAATAGATCGAGACAATACAATGGGAAATCTGACAATAATAGATCGAGACAATACAATGGGAAATCTGACAATCACTCTGTAGTTGGAGAGATACCTTTATCATCAGACATGCCTACATGTAGACCTATGTATATTTACCACTTTACAGCGCAAGCCATGTTAAGACATGTACAGTTCACGGCCACAGCGCAAGCCATGTTAAGACATGTACAGTTCACGGCCAGGTCATGTACTCGCACTGTTATCACAGACTTACCGTAAATATTTCTAAGAAACATCACCTTTTCTCTCACACTGTTATTATCATAGTCTTACCGTAAATAGTTCTAAAAACCATCACATTTTCTGAAAAACAGGGATCCTAAAGAGCTGTTTAAAGTGTCTGAAATAATATAATGTGTTTTGTTATTTATTTTTGGTATTAACAATAATGAGTTGGTGTAGTATACTAGGTATGAGTTGGTGTAGTATACTAGGTATGAGTTGGTGTAGTGTACTAGGTATGAGTTGGTGTAGTATACTAGGTATGAGTTGGTGTAGTGTACTAGGTATGAGTTGGTGTAGTGTACTAGGTATGAGTTGGTGTAGTGTACTAGGTATGAGTTGGTGTAGTGTACTAGGTATGAGTTGGTGTAGACGAGTAGTGTACTAGGTATGAGTTGGTGTAGTGTACTAGGTATGAGTTGGTGTAGTGTACTAGGTATGAGTTGGTGTAGTATACTAGGTATGAGTTGGTGTAGTATACTAGGTATGAGTTGGTGTAGTGTACTAGGTATGAGTTGGTGTAGTGTACTAGGTATGAGTTGGTGTAGTATACTAGGTATGAGTTGGTGTACATGAGTATAAATGCACTATGTATGAGTAGATGTACACTTAATTCATATTAAGTCCCGGTAATTTAGGTTTGAGCTATTTGTCAGTAGATGATCACAGGTTTTGTCACTATAAACTCCATACAGGTATAATAGACAAAGGGCTGTATATATACATGTACACTTTTTTATCTTACTGTGAAAGAGATATTGCTTAACAAATGACACATAGGTAGATTTTGTGAAGATTTGCAGTATTTGATGCATTTTCATTATAAATTACACATAGCAATAATATCTATTTCCTATAATACAAGTGATCCTTATCCCCTTTAGTGGACATTTGATTAAAAGATACATACATAAGTACAGACATCAAGGTTTGTTGTATCGCAATCACAGCAGCAGTTGATGATAAATCAGGAATTATTAACATCCACGAAGTACTTGTGGTTCACTTCACATGTAGGTATATGATTTTGTGTATACCCAAAGGCTTTGTTGTCATTATAAATGCTTTATAATTGGATTCATGGCGTGCTGATTAAAGCATTCCAACTATAGAAAACACATAATTATATCTGTTTAATTACTCTCTGATCTTTTTCAATGTGTGACAGACATGTGTATGTCACCAGTCTATTGTAGAACTTGAATATTAATTTATGATCCTCAGAGAAGATCCAAACATCCTTTATCATAATTTGTCTTCAAACATCACTGTGATTCTTACTATGGTCAACATGTGTGAATCAGAACGTCTATTGTTTCTCAAGAAAAAGGCCCATACAGAGGGTCTAAAAATCACATATTGATCATGTATATATCTCAGAGATTTGAAAGGAATAGAAGCTATGTAGAAACTTGTGGACTACTAATCTAAACTTGATGTACTAACTGGTCTAAACCTAGTGGACTACTTATCTAAACTGGGAGTGCTAACTAGTTTAAAATTAGTTGACTACTAATCTTAACCAGATACACTTTGATCAATTTCCTACAATTCTGTTTTTTATTTAGAGTAGAGTAATTGTTTATTTCAGGATGGTTACGGATGATATTCATGTTATTTAGTGACTTTGTAAAGGCTGAGTGTGCATTATTCCAAATGTATAAAGTATCATTAACTTAATTATGAAAATCCATGTTGGTTGTTTTTCGTGTTTGATCCTTCGATGTATGTTTCTCTTCTTGTAATATATCATTGCTGCATATTTCAATTAATTACTATACTGCCATCCAATATGGCTATGGTAATGATATATATGATTTAACACATTAACTCGGTAGAGGAACATCAATATAGTATAAAAGTTTTCGTACAGATAACACCTACCTACCGGAGTGGGGTCAATGGAAATCTCAAGTTATCTGTAGTCAAAGATAGGAAGAGATTTATTTTTTCTCCAATTACTGGAAATGATGTTGTGTATGAACAAACAACACCCTTAGATACACTACGTAAATATATCCGATTTGACAATGCCAAATGCCAAACAAAAGATATACAGATCCTCAGCTCAATCTCCGAGATGACATTTTCAGAACAAATTCTCCAAATTATTGCAAATCACAATTTTTGTTTTTCACAGTTTAGGAAAACACAACTATATATCATCAATCACCAAGTTCCAACAACTAGATTGGTAAAATAGTTAAGAGAGGAAATTGAAATGTCAGGCTAAACACAAAAAATAGTAAATAGCTAAGGAATTGATGGGTCAAAATCTGAGAGACAAACCATGGTTAATATCTAAGGAATGGATAAGTCATAATCTGAGAGAGAAGATTTCCAGACAAACAAGTCCAATCAATGATTGCGAAAGCTCACCGGCGGCAGCAATCACACTATGCATTCATTTTTTATGTATGTATAAGCATGTCATTTTGAAATTGTACGTCACATAATATCGCTCCTAGACCTCTAATGGATGTATAAACCAAATTAGAAGGGTGTGGACTTACAAGCTTTCCAAAACTTACCCCAAAAATCTTTAAAGTGGGTTTTGGTGCCTAAAGAATTAAGTCCACTAAATGGTTAAAATGCCCAAAAAAATCACAATTTTTTCTGCATGATTTTGCCATAACATCACTCCTGGACCTCTCATGAATGTATAAACCAAATTAGAAGGGTGTGAGGTGCATACTTTTGGACTTACAAGCTTTCCAAAAACTTACCCCAAAAACTTTAAAAGTGGGTTTTAAGCCAAAAAATGAAGTCCACAAAATGGTAAAATTCAAAAAGAAACTAATTTTTTTCTGCATGATTTTGCTGTCATCACTCCTGGACTTCAAATGAATGTATAAATGACTCCCATCCAATTCTATTGACTCCCGTTCAATTCTGATGACATTTGTCCCCACATATCAACAAGGTAACACTTCAAGATTGGACAATGTGTCGACAGTGGAACAGAAGTAAGCTATCTATCTTATAGAGCCATTTTAAAACGATGATTGATCAATAATCAAGTATTGTTTACAGCTAGCTAGAGCTGTCGACCAATCAGATTGCCTGTTGCAAAACCGCTCTAAAGATTAAAGCCAAAATCCAAGATGGCCACTTGTCAGCAATTTTGTTTTTACAAATAGACTCAAAATTTAATGGATTTAAGATAACAAACATGATTTTTATCATCAAATTTCTTTTCTGTTCTTGCCCTTCCAGAAATATATGTTCATGTCAAATTTTCAAACTATTTTTTTTTTTATTGTAATATCAGTATTTATAAATGTTGGAAGCAGACTTATACATTGTAAGTAAATGAGATTTTGGGATTCAATTTCCTTAAAATGTTCATGAACTCCCATCTGTTAGTTAATACAACACTGGCCCATACAAGGAGGAAGTAAGACTGTTAAAGCCTGCAGTGGACACCTGTACTGGTGTAGACAGGTACAGTCTAGACATGGTCACAGAAAAAACAGCCAAAGGTAATATTGGGACATTAACAAGCATACTTCCTGTGTATGTCTAAAGTGGACGTCACAGGTGTATATAACAGATGTCAAAAGGTCATCCTATGTTCAGTATCTACAGGTAAAGTATCTTCATCTCAACAACATTCTTATCTCACAAAGACCATTCGGCAAATCAAAGTCCCTCACCGGATGTAAAATTATACGCCAAGAATGCATAGATGATATTTTCGTAATAAACAAGCTTGTTCCAAGTGATAAAACCTCAACAAACTTTTACTCTGATGTTTATCAACGGTCAAGATTTAGGTCAGTTTGAATATGTGATAGAGCTTGGACAAATTTTTCTTTGATCTATCTCAAAATGTAGGTCAGAGTGACCTACTTTTGACACATGACACAGAGTCTCTCCTAGGTGAACATTATGTCCCAAGTATTAAGGAAGGAAGGAAGGAAGGAAGGAAGGAAGGAAGGAAGGAAGGAAGGAAGGAAGGACTAGTCCCCCCGGTTCCAAGTCAGGAACTAATAATGCTAAAGTAATATATCGATTTAATAATATCAGATATCAATTCAACCATTTATTATTATTTTTCTTTTCATCTACTGATCTAGCCTGTCTCTCTGAGTACACTAGGGGCAAACTCCAAACCTATTAAAAAAAAACTTTAAACAAGAGGCCCATGGGCTATTGCTGTATCTTGATTTTCGGATATACATGCAGACTGTTGATTTTTTTTACTGCCTTCCTCCAATACATACATGAAGCATAAAGATTTAAGTCTCAAGATTTGATTCTAGCATTTTAGCCAATCTGACCCCTAAAACCCAGCTTCCTCACAGGAGTGAAGTTTTGATTACAATTTGTATTTCCCACTGAAAAGGAACAATCACTTTCCCCATAAACTGTTATCAAAATCTACCCCTTCCACAGGGAAGTGAGAGTGATGAAATTCACAATTATGGTTAAACACCTCATGACTGCACCTTTATTTTTCCAGCATATCTGAGTCTTTATTAATATCAATAGACATTATTAGTTTATTTTAGAGGGCACAGTTACATATTTAGCTTACTGTATGCTAATCTTTCATAAAATAATAACAAAACACACCTTCCCCTATAAGCACACCCTCAACTTTTCTCAGGAAGAGATCGAGGCTTGGTGTGCTAATTGAAACATCTGTTAACATTTGATATGAACATGTGATAAAACTGATTACTTGATGTAGGAATCATATAATAATTTGGTTGATATTGGGATTTATAAACTAAAATTGTTGTATAGTACTTCATTCAAATAGCTATAGTATTTTTAAACTTCTCAATAAAAACTGATAAGCTCTCAGTTAAAATTAGTTTATCTAGTATTGTTTATCAAGTATTTCTTATCCAGTATTGTTTTCCAGTATTGTGCTAGTATTGTTTATCTAGTATTGTTCTAGTATTGTTTTCCAGCATTGGTTATCTTAAGTATTGTTTATCTAGTATTGTTTATCTAGTATTGTTCAAGTATTGTTTTCTAGCATTGGTTATCTATTATTGTTTATCTAGTATTGTTTATCAAGTATTGCTTATCCAGTATTGTTTTCCAGTATTGTGCTAGTATTGTTTATCTAGTATTGTTCTAGTATTGTTTTCCAGCATTGGTTATCTTAAGTATTGTTTATCTAGTATTGTTTATCTAGTATTGTTCAAATATTGTTTTCTAGCATTGGTTATCTATTATTGTTTATCTAGTATTGTTTATCTAGTATTGTTCTAGTATTGTTTTCTAGCATTGGTTATCTTAAGTATTGTTTATCTAGTATTGTTTATCTAGTATTGTTATCTATTATTGTTTATCTAGTATTGTTTATCTAATATTGTTTATCTAGTATTGTTTATCTAGTATTGTTTTCTAGTATTGTTTATCAAGTAATGTTTATCTAGTATTGTTTATCTAGTATTGTATTCTAGTATTGTTTACCTGGTATTGTATTCTAGTATTGTTTATCTAGTATTGTATTCTAGTATTGTTTATTTAGTATTGTTATCTAGTAATGTTTATCTAGTAATGTTTATCTAGTATTGTTTATCTAGTATTGTATTCTAGTATTGTTTATCTAGTATTGTATTCTAGTATGTTTATCTAGTATTGTATTCTAGTATTGTTTATCTAGTATTGTATTCTAGTATTGTTTATCTAGTATTGTTATCTAGTATTGTTTATCTAGTAATGTTTATCTAGTATTGTTTATCTAGTATTGTATTCTAGTATTGTTTATCTGGTATTGTATTCTAGTATTGTTTATCTAGTATTGTATTCTAGCATTGTTTATCTGGTATTGTATTCTAGTATTGTTTATCTAGTATTGTATTCTAGTATTGTTTATCTAGTATTGCTTATCTAGTATTGTATTCTAGTATTGTTTATCTAGCATTGTTATCAAGTATTGTTTATCTGGTATTGTTTATCTAGTATTGTATTCTAGTATTGTTTATCTAGTATTGTTTATCTTGTATTGTTTATCTAGTATTGTTAATCTAGTATTGTTTATCTAGTATTGTATTCTAGTTTTATTTTCTAGTATCATTGTCGTTCTTTGTTCCTGGTATTGTTTGTTTTTCTGTCATTGTTTGTTTTCTGGTATTTTTTGTTCCTTAAATCTAGGTATCTATTGTCTACTGTCCTTTAATCCAGGTATCTATTGTCCACTGTCCTTTAATCCAGGTATATATTGTCTACTGTCCTTTAATCCAGGTATATATTGTCTACTGTCCTTTAATCCAGGTATATATTGTCTACTGTCCTTTAATCCAGGTATATATTGTCTACTGTCCTTTAATCCAGGTATCTATTGTCTACTGTCCTTTAATCCAGGTATCTATTGTCTACTGTCCTTTAATCCAGGTATCTATTGTCTACTGTCCTTTAATCCAGATATCTATTGTCTACTGTCCTTTAATCCAGGTATCTATTGTCTACTGTCCTTTAATCCAGGTATCTATTGTCTACTGTCCTTTAATCCAGGTATCTATTGTCTACTGTCCTTTAATCCAGATATCTATTGTCTACTGTCCTTTAATCCAGGTATCTATTGTCCACTGTCCTTTAATCCAGATATCTATTGTCTACTGTCCTTTAATCCAGGTATCTATTGTCTACTGTCCTTTATCCTGGTATCTTATCATGTTTATAAGGGCTATCTGACCGGAGTACTGGGAACTGAATACAGATGGAAACCTGTGCAGGTCCTGGACCATCCCACCACCCACCCCATCACACCTCAACCCCATCCCAACTTCAGAGAAATAACATCCAAGAATTTTTGTTAAATGAACCTGTGAAAATAGCTCACAATGAAAGTAACCAATCTGAGATTACCTTAAGAAACCATACAAAAGAAATTCTTATTCAACTATAGTCAAATTATATCAAAATATAATCCTTCTCGATCAAGTTTAAAGATCAAGTCAAAATGTGCACCTGATGAGGAGAATCAATACAGCATTACATACATTGTATGTCGATCTATAGCAGGTGTCAGGCGGACATCACAATTCCATTATTACATACCTACATTGATTATACTAAGGCATGATAAAACGATGGTCAAACACACAAGGTCTTCATTTCTGAACTCACATTGGCACTCAGATGCTGGTCAAGCAAAGGTCATCACCACTAAAGGTCGACTTGTGGTCAAATATAATGAAGACTCATAGAAGATATGACAGGTGGTTGTGATTACTAATTGGCAATTTGTCAATCAATATTTCATGATGTTTTAATAAGTACAGCACAGTGATTAGTATACACAGGTCCCTAAGGTATACACGGACATCACACTATCTCAAAAGTACTTCTCTATAGGATAGCATAATAAAGATTTCTTAACAACTTTTTATAATCATTATTATCATTTACCTACAACAGCTAACAAGATATGATTTTTCCCATCCATACAGTATAATGAAAATAGCTGTGCAATACATGAAATACTCATCCTTGGTAAATATATATTAAATGGCTTAACTCAATTCAAGCATGCATTTAAAAGGTCTATAATGATTTGTAAAAATAAGAAAAATTGCAACAACCAGAACCCGTACTCAAACTTGGGACCTCCAAACTAGACATCTAGACAGATACTCTAACCATTTGAGCTACCTGGCCATTGACATTCAGCCTAGTCCAGTTTTGCTACACAACAACATCTTTGAACCTGAAGACACACACAAGACCCTACACCACCTCTGTGGGTTTTTAGTTGGGCACCAAATGTAACAGGAGATAAAAAAAAAAAAAAAAAACCAGGCCGGGACTTGAACCCGGACCTCCAAACCCATGACAGAGGCTCTTACCATTTGAACTACCTGGCCAGCCGAAAAAGAGATGCCTGGACATTGGTGAGACTTATCACTGCTATGGTCAACGTCCATGTAACATGAAGGGGCCGGGTCTACCCTGTGTAGCTCACTGTGAGTATTGCCCTCTGACATGTCCAGTTTTAATCCAGATAACATCCATAGGGCTCTAATAACACAGCTCACTCAAACACCATATATACTTCAAATTTCTTTGATGATTATGAGTACGCTACATACATACTTACACACATACATACTTTGATGATTATGAGTATGTTACATACACTTTACATGCTTACACACATACATACGTACACATGTACCCTAATTGTAAGAGACTAATGATAGTCAATAACAACATTTTGATTGTGTCATAGAAAATTGAATATAGTTGAGATAGTCGAGTCAGGATAACAACCTAATGAGACAAATTCAGCAGCAGACAACATCCACCTCATCATAATTTGGTCATCACAATATTTCCGATTATGTTGGAGTAATCAGGCTCTTCAATAGTAAGCATTCTTCTTGGTTTATTGAACTCTGTGCTGATGTTCACAAGTTAATCAGTAGTTAGATTTCCATGTAAATACACTGCTGATCAGATAACCCGTAGATACCAGAGTTCAATAAACGGCCAGAGAGATCATCACTGCAGACCTCAGCCTCCACAGCCATTCTCCTAACCCAAAGGGATAGAGTTACCTTCTCCTTACCCCAAAGGGATAGAGTTACCTTCTCCTTACCCAAAGGGACAGAGTTACCTTCTCCTTACCCCAAAGGGATAAAGTTACCTTCTCCTTACCTCAAAGGGACAGAGTTACCTTCTCCTAACCCAAAGGGATAGAGTTACCTTCTCCTTACCCAAAGGGACAGAGTTACCTTTTCCTTACCCAAAGGGATAGAGTTACCTTCTCCTTACCCAAAGGGATAGAGTTACCTTCTCCTTACCCAAAGGGACAAAGTTACCTTCTCCTTAACCCAAAGGGATAGAGTTACCTTCTCCTTACCCAAAGGGACAGAGTTACCTTCTCCTTACCCCAAAGGGACAGAGTTACCTTCTCCTTACCCAAAGGGACAGAGTTATCTTCTCCTTACCCAAAGGGACAGAGTTACCTTCTCCTTACCCAAAGGGACAGAGTTACCTTCTCCTTACCCCAAAGGGACAGAGTTACCTTCTCTTTACCCAAAGGGATAGAGTTACCTTCTTCTTACCCCAAAGGGACAGAGTTACCTTCTCCTTACCCCAAAGGGACAGAGTTACCTTCTCCTTACCCAAAGGGACAGAGTTATCTTCTCCTTACCCAAAGGGACAGAGTTACCTTCTCCTTACCCAAAGGGACAGAGTTGCCTTCTCCTTACCCCAAAGGGACAGAGTTACCTTCTCCTTACCCAAAGGGACAGAGTTATCTTCTCCTTACCCCAAAGGGACAGAGTTACCTTCTCTTTACCCAAAGGGACAGAGTTACCTTCTCCTTACCCCAAAGGGGACAGAGTTACCTTCTCCTTACCCAAAGGGACAGAGCTACCTTCTACTTACCATGAAAGGGATAGAGTTACCTTCTCCTTACCCCAAAGGGATAGAGTTATCTTCTCCTTACCCAAAGGGACAGAGTTACCTTCTCCTTACCCAAAGGGACAGAGTTACCTTCTCCTTACCCCAAAGGGACAGAGTTACCTTCTCCTTACCTAAAGGGACAGAGTTACCTTCTCCTTACCTAAAGGGACAGAGTTACCTTCTCCTTACCTCAAAGGGACAGAGTTACCTTCTCCTTACCCAAAGGGATAGAGTTATCTTCTCCTTACCCAAAGGGACAGAGTTACCTTCTCCTTACCCCAAAGGGACAGAGTTAACTTCTCCTTACCCAAAGGGACAGAGTTACCTTCTCCTTACCAAAAGGGACAGAGTTAACTTCTCCTTACCCAAAGGGACAGAGTTACCTTCTCCTTACCCCCAAGGGACAGAGTTACCTTCTCCTTACCCCAAAGGGACAGAGTTACCTTCTCCTTACCCAAGGGATAGAGTTACCTTCTCCTTACCCAAGGGACAGAGTTACCTTCTCCTTACCCAAAAGGGATTTAGTTACCTTCTCTTTACCCAAAGGGACAGTTACCTTCTACTTATCCAAAGGGACAGAGTTACCTTCTCTTTACCCAAATGGACAGAGTTACCTTCCCCTTACCCAAAGGGATAGAATTACCTTCTCCTTACCCCAAAGGACACAGTTACCTTCCCCTTACCCAAAGGGATAGAGTTACCTTCTCCTTACCTAAAGGGACAGAGTTACCTTCTCTTTACCCAAAGGGATAGAGTTACCTTCTCTTTACCCAAAGGGATAGAGTTACCTTCTCCTTACCTAAAGGGACAGAGTTACCTTCTCTTTACCCAAAGGGATAGAGTTACCTTCTCTTTACCCAAAGGGATAGAGTTACCTTCTCCTTACCTAAAGGGACAGAATTACCTTCTCCTTATCCAAAGGGACAGAGTTACCTTCTCTTTACCCAAAGGGATAGAGTTACCTTCTCCTTATCCAAAGGGACAGAGTTACCTTCTCTTTACCCCAAGGGATAGAGTTACCTTCTCCTTACCTAAAGGGACAGAGTTACCTTCTCTTTACCCAAAGGGATAGAGTTACCTTCTCTTTACCCAAAGGGATAGAGTTACTTTCTCCTTACCTAAAGGGACAGAATTACCTTCTCCTTATCCAAAGGGACAGAGTTACCTTCTCTTTAGCCAAAGGGATAGAGTTACCTTCTCCTTATCCAAAGGGACAGAGTTACCTTCTCTTTACCCAAAGGGACAGAGTTACCTTCTCTTTACCCAAAGGGACAGAGTTACATTGTACCTTCTCTTTACCCAAAGGGACAGAATTACCTTCTCCTTATCCAAAGGGACAGAGTTACCTTCTCCTTACCCCAAAGGGATAGAGTTACCTTCTCCTTACCCAAAGGGACAGAGTTACCTTCTCTTTACTCTAAAGGGACAGAGTTACCTTCTCTTTACCCAAAGGAACAGAGTTACCTTCTCCTTACCCAAAGGATAAAGTTACCTTTTCCTTACCCCAAGGGATAGTTATCTTCTCCTTACTCCAAGGAACAGAGTTACCTTCTCCTTACCCCAAAGGGACAGAGTTACCTTCTCCTTACCCCAAGGGCTAGTTATCTTCTCCTTACTCCAAGGAACAGAGTTACCTTCTCCTTACCCAAAGGGACAGAGTTACCTTCTCCTTACCCAAAGGGACAGAGTTACCTTCTCCTTACTCTAAAGGGATAGAGTTACCTTCTCCTTACTCTAAAGGGATAGAGTTACCTTCTCCTTAACCCAAGGAGTAGAAGAAAAAGAATGCCCAGAAGGACTGGTCTTTAACAATATGTCTTCCTTCACTCAAAGTTATTTGTCACAATGACAGATCACTGCATGCCATCTGTTGGTGATAAAGCAATACACCAACTTTAGTTAATATAGTCATTGCCAAAACTAGAAGTTATTGGGGAAAATTTGCACTTATTTGACCTTTGATATTGAGGTCAACACTGCAATGATCCAGTGATAGAGATTTGCACTTTTTAATGGTCAAAAGTTAATGCCCAGATGGAAAAGTATTGAAAAAAGTAACAATTTTGGCCTTGCAATCAATGTCTTGAATTTCGCAAAGGTTTTCAACTTCCTACAAAATGGATGTCAAATTACCCCATAAAAATTCCATGTCCAGTTGGATTGGATGATGGTGGCGGTTAGGTACAATGGGACAAGTTCCTGTACATTAACAGTGAGTGGCTGTTTGATGTGAGCCTTTTATCTGAATCTGTATAAAGTGTGAAATGGTAAAGAACCTGCTATAATTAATGTATTGTGTTTGGTGTATCACAATATCGTTCCCACACACTCTGTCATTGTTTTATGTGTAGTTTACCCCTCTACAGTGATGGTTGATTAAATCAATAGTTTAGTTAATTTCCCAGACAACCTAAATATAGCCCTAACAAAGTAGATATCCTTTCTCATTATAGCTACAGCATGCAGTATTGGGAAACAATTCTATCATTGACAGTGACAATTAGTTTAATTTTGCATGCCTTTATAAAGCTTCTTCACCACAACAGGCAATAAGTAATTTATGATGAAGTACAGACAAAGTCATATATGTCCTTTTCTGATTGGCCAGTGTGGTCCCTGACCTTTCAGGTCCTTCCATTCCCTTCAACATATATCATTACAAGAAGAACCAGTGTATATCCACTTCTTTCTAAATGTATTAAAATATTTCATTTAAATATATACATCTCATGCTTCATAATTTAATGTACAATATGTAATCATTTTTCAAATTACTCAAAATATACATTACCTTGGTAACTGTATTATTTCAATATTCTGGTAAATGACATGCTCTAATTCATTGATAAGATAACAAAATAGCAGTTAGTTTTTAACCCTGGCTTACACTATCTGAAGTATGTGGTGGTTAGCGGTATTTTTCTCCCTGTCCAAGCTCTTACTAAATGATAACATTCTGTGGGGTCAGACAGAGGTCAGCCTAGTCTGAACAAGACCTGGTCATTCTGAGGCCATGTAGATTTTAATCGTTAGGAGCGATTTCTAAGGGCAGCCGTAAGTGGCCGTAATTCTAATTACTGAACAAACAAATCCTCCCTACCTTTCCCTGACCTTTAAAACAACTCAGCTACATTTGTACTTGTTTAAATCTGGCTTGGCATTTTAAACACAAATGTAGTAAAATTATTCATTTAAAAAAAAAAGCATCAATGAGAAACAAAAGCTGCAGGCCATGATAAAATACTGTTACCAGAATTGGGAAGAAAACATATGTCTTATCTGGCATGCGTTGTAAGCATGGTAGATTTAAATTAATTAACTCCAAAGTCTGTGTTCTTTCTACAAAATAATTAAAAAGCTTCATCTTGTAGCTAGGAATTATCCATATCTAGTGTATTTGATGTATATTGAAATATAAAGATTACCTTATATCAGAAATACTTTCAAAAATTGCTGCATATTAAAGTTTACATAAAGGAAAAACTAATGCTGAAATTTTACATGTAATTATGACCTTTGTACCTAAAAATACATGTAATTATTACCTTTGTACCTAAAAATACATGTAATTATGACCTTTGTACCTAAAAATACAAGTTGTATCTGTCTCTTTGGAAGTGAGAAGAAAACCAGCCTCGTATATATAGCAGAACAGGTTCTTCTCTGCATTAGTATGACAGTTTTAAGATACCATTTGAATATCTTTATAGCAATTTCTCATAATAAGATGCTTTTAACCACAAAATAAACAAAAAAACTAGACAAAGTCCATAATAACTCCATCAGCGTTAAGCTTTAATGGGTAATTACATACGTGATAATAAAGAGTCAGATTCACAGTGAAAACAGAACAGGAATAATGATTCTTTTATATGCATGTTTCTTTCCATATCCGATAATTTTTTTAAATCACGAGTGCTTTATGAAATAAATACTGGCAACAATGTGGTTAAATTCTGTTTAAACAAGCAATTTCTTATTGATTATTACCTTGACATTCGATATTTATCTCCAGAGGACGTCCCAGTGTAGGATTATGTTAAAGATTTCCTGTACTATGGGGGACGTCACAGTGTAGGATTATGTTACGACTTCCTGTACTCTGGGGGACGTCCCAGTGTAGGATTACGTTACGACTTCCTGTACTATGGGGGACGTCTCAGTGTTACGGATTATGTGAAGACTTCCTGTACTCTGGGGGACGTCCCAGTGTAGGATTATATCATGACTTCCTGTACTCTGGGGGATGTCCCAGTATATGATTATGTTAAACCTTCCTGTACTACAGAGGACGTCCCAGTGTAGGATTATGTTAAGACTTCCTGTACTATGGGGGACGTCCCAGTGTAGGATTATGATTAGACTTCCTGTACTCCAGGGGATGTCCCATTGTAGGATTATATGTTAAGACTTCCTGTACTCCAGGGGAGGTCCCAGTGTAGGATTATGTTAAAGACTTCCTGTACTCTGGGGGACGTCCCATTGTAGGATTATGTTAAGACTTTCTGTACTCTGGGGGACGTCCCAGTGTAGGATTATGTTAAGACTTTCTGTACTCTGGGGGACGTCCCAGTTTAGGATTATGTTAAGACTTTCTGTACTCTGGGGGACGTCCCAGTGTAGGATTATGTTAAGACTTTCTGTACTCTGGGGGACGTCCCAGTGTAGGATTATCTTAAGACTTCCTGTACTCCGGGGAACGTCCCAGTGTAGGATTATGTTAAACCTTCCTGTACTACAGAGGACGTCCCAGTGTAGGATTACGTTACGACTTCCTGTACTATGGGGGACGTCTCAGTGTTACGGATTATGTGAAGACTTCCTGTACTCTGGGGGATGTCCCAGTGTAGGATTATGTTATTACTTCCTGTACTCTGGGGGACGTCCCAGTATAGGATTATGTAAACCTTCCTGTACTACAGAGGACGTCCCAGTGTAGGATTATGTTAAGACTTCCTGTACTATGGGGGACGTCACTGTGTAGGATTATGATTAGACTTCCTGTACTCCAGGGGATGTCCCATTGTAGGATTATGTTAAGACTTCCTGTACTCCAGGGGAGGTCCCAGTGTAGAATTATGTTAAAGACTTCCTATACTCTGGGGGACGTCCCAGTGTAGGATTATGTTAAGACTTTCTGTACCCTGGGGGACGTCCCAGTGTAGGATTATGTTAAGACTTTCTGTACTCTGGGGGACGTCCCAGTGTAGGATTATCTTAAGACTTCCTGTACTCCGGGGAACGTCCCAGTGTAGGATTATGTTAAGACTTTCTGTACTCTGGGGGACGTCCCAGTGTAGGATTATGTTAAGATTTCCTGTACACTTGGGGACGTCCCAGTGTAGGATTATGTTAAGACTTCCTGTACTCTGGGGGACGTCCCAGTGTAGGATTATGTTAAGATTTCCTGTACTCTGGGGGACGTCCTGGTAAAGGATTAGATCATCAACAGTATATGTATGTTATCTCTTTGTTGATATTTTGTACCTTTGTGTTAATTTTACCAGATCTCTTATTGCATACTATTGCTACGATGCATGGCCGGCTAATTAAATTACTCTGGGCAATAGTAAATCATTAAGCAAAGGTGCACAACTTCATAGTATGCTGACTAAGTTTTGAAAAAATTATGATGAATACATTTAAATTAGTTGTATGGACAAGGTTCTGCCTATAACCATAGGCAAAGGGGCACAACTGCTGTAACCATTCTTAAAAGGTGGCCCATTGGAATGAAACTGAAATGTCTGGACAAAATTTACCTCTTTCTATCTAGACACCTTCCAGTATACAGTATACCCCCTCTATCTAGACACCCCCCAGTATCCAGTATACCCCCTTCTGTCTAGACACCATACATTATCCAGTATACCCCATCTGTCTAGACACCTTCCAGTATCCAGTATACCCCCATCTGTATAGACACCTTCCAGTATACAGTATACCCCCTTCTGTCTAGACACCTTCCAGTATCCAGTATACCCCCTCTATCTAGACACCCCCCAGTATCCAGAATACCCCCTTCTGTCTAGACACCTTCCAGTATCCTATGAGTATACCCCCTTCTGTATAGACACCTTCCAGTATACAGTATACCCCCTTCTGTCTAGACACCTTCCAGTATCCAGTATACCCCCTCTATCTAGACACCCCCCAGTATCCAGAATACCCCCTCTATCTAGACACCTTCCAGTATCCAGTATACCCCCTTCTGTCTAGACACCTTCCAGTATCCAGTATACCCCCATCTGTCTAGACACCTTCCAGTATCCAGTATACCCCCATCTGTCTAGACACCTTCCAGTATCCAGTAAACCCCCTTCTGTCTAGACACCTTCCAGTATCCAGTATACCCCCTCTATCTAGACACCCCCCCCCCCCAGTATCCAGAATACCCCCTTCTGTCTTAACACCTTCCAGTATCCAGTATACCCCAATCTGTATAGACACCTTCCAGTATACACCCCCTTCTGTCTAGACACCTTCCAGTATCCAGTATACCCCCTTCTGTCTAGACACCTTCCAGTATCCAGTATACCCCCTTCTGTCTAGACACCTTCCAGTATCCAGTATACCCCCATCTGTATAGACACCTTCCAGTATCCAGTATATCCCCGTTCTGTCTAGACACCTTCCAGTATACAGTATACCCCCCTTCTGTATAGACACCTTCCAGTATACAGTATACCCCCTTCTGTCTAGACACCTTCCAGTATCCAGTATACCCCCTTCTGTATAGACACCTTCCAGTATACAGTATACCCCCTTCTGTATAGACACCTTCCAGTATCCAGTATACCCCTATCTGTATAGACACCTTCCAGTATACAGTATACCCCTTCTGTCCAGACACCTTCCAGTATCCAGTATACCCCCTTCTGTATAGACACCTTCCAGTATCCAGTATACCCCCCATCTGTATAGACACCTTCCAGTATCCAATATACCCCCTTCTGTCTAGACACCTTCCAGTATCCAGTATACCCCCTTCTATCTAGACACCTCCCAGTATCCAGAATACCCCCTTCTGTCTAGACACCTTCCAGTATCCAGTATATCCCCATCTGTCTAGACACCATACAGTATCCAGTATACCCCCTTCTGTCTAGACACCTTCCAGTATACAGTATACCCCCATCTGTCTAGACACCTTCCAGTATCCAGTATACCCCCATCTGTCTAGACACCTTCCAGTATCCAGTATACCCGCTTCTGTCTAGACACCTTCCAGTATCGAGTATACCCCCTCTATCTAGACACCCCCCCCCCAGTATCCAGAATACCCCCTTCTGTCTAAACACCTTCCAGTATCCAGTATACCCCAATCTGTATAGACACCTTCCAGTATACACCCCCTTCTGTCTAGACACCTTCCAGTATCCAGTATACCCCCTTCTGTCTAGACACCTTCCAGTATCCAGTATACCCCCTTCTGTCTAGACACCTTCCAGTATACAGTATACCCCCTTCTGTCTAGACACCTTCCAGTATACCCCCATCTGTATAGACACCTTCCAGTATCCAGTATATCCCCGTTCTGTCTAGACACCTTCCAGTATACAGTATACCCCCCTTCTGTATAGACACCTTCCAGTATCCAGTATACCCCCCTATATCTAGACACCTTCCAGTATCCAGTATACCCCATCTGTCTAGACACCTTCCAGTATCCAGTATACCCCCATCTGTCTAGACACCTTCCAGTATACAGTATACCCCCTTCTGTCTAGACACCTTCCAGTATCCAGTATACCCCCTTCTGTCTAGACACCTTCCAGTATCCTGTATACCCCCTTCTGTCTAGACACCTTCCAGTATACAGTATACCCCCTTCTGTCTAGACACCTTCCAGTATACAGTATACCCCCTCTATCTAGACACCTTCCAGTATCCTGTATACCCCTTCTGTCTTAAGACACCTTCCAGTATACCAGTATACCTCCTTCTGTAAGACACCTTCCAGTATACCCCCATCTGTCTAGACACCTTCCAGTACCCAGTATACCCCCTTCTGTCTAGACACCTTCCAGTATCCAGTATACCCCATCTGTCTAGACACCTTCCAGTATCCAGTATACCCCCATCTGTCTAGACACCTTCCAGTATACAGTATACCCCCTTCTGTCTAGACACCTTCCAGTATCCAGTATACCCCCATCTGTATAGACACCTTCCAGTATCCAGTATACCCCCTCTGTCTAGACACCTTCCAGTACCCAGTATACCCCCTCTGTCTAGACACCTTCCAGTATCCAGTATACCCCCCATCTGTCTAGACACCATACAGTATCCAGTATACCCCCTTCTGTATAGACACCTTCCAGTATACAGTATACCCCCTTCTGTCTAGACACCTTCCAGTATCCTGTATACCCCCTCTATCTAGACACCTTCCAGTATCCAGTATACCCCCTCTGTATAGACACCTTCCAGTATACAGTATACCCCCATCTGTCTATACACCTTCCAGTATCCAGTATACCCCTTCTGTCTAGACACCTTCCAGTATCCAGTATACCCCCATCTGTATAGACACCTTCCAGTATCCAGTATACCCCCATCCGTATATACACCTTCCAGTATCCAGTATACCCCCATCTGTATAGACACCTTCCAGTATCCAGTATACCCCCATCTGTATAGACACCTTCCAGTATCCAGTATACCCCCCATCCGTATATACACCTTCCAGTATCCAGTATACCCCCATCCGTATAGACACCTTCCAGTATCCAGTATACCCCCATCTGTCTAGACACCTTCCAGTATCCAGTATACCCCCATCTGTATAGACACCTTCCAGTATCCAGTATACCCCCATCCGTATATACACCTTCCAGTATCCAGTATACCCCCATCCGTATAGACACCTGCCAGTATCCAGTATACCCCCCTTCTGTCTAGACACCTTCCAGTATCCAGCTTACCCCCATCTGTCTAGACACCTTCCAGTATACAGTATACCCCCATCTGTCTATACACCTTCCAGTATCCAGTATACCCCCTTCTATCTAGACACCTTCCAGTATACAGTATACCCCCATCTGTCTAGACACCTTCCAGTATCCAGTTTACCCCCTTCTGTCTTAAGACACCTTCCAGTATACCCCCCTTCTGTCTTAAGACACCTTCCAGTATACCCCCTTCTGTCTTAAGACACCTTCCAGTATACCCCCTTCTGTCTTAAGACACCTTCCAGTATACCCCCTTCTGTCTTAAGACACCATCCCCACCTTTATTGTTGGAAGGAGTGCATAGTTGTAAATATAATCTGATGGAATGTATCGAATGTAGAAAAACATGAGGGTATGTCCACTTAGTAGTTCAAGGGTTATTATCCTGAAATTTACATCTGTAGAGTAAATATTGGGTTTTTAACAGCTGCTACGGGGTAATCAAATACTCATTGTAACAAACAACTAAAGGAGTGTAACTGATATTTAACTAATCGATCCCGCTGTTTACTCCCAATTATATTTTGATATTAGTTGACGATATCGGGTTCCTGTATCTATAAGTGTACACACGATGTACGGAGAATGGGGAAACACAAGTTGAATGTATTTTGAACACCCTTAGACTTTACTTTGTCTGTTTATTTGTCAATACATAAACCGCCCAAATTGATCGGACTTGTCAACCGATTTTAAAGAGTACCGCGAGGCGGAATAATATACGTCCCTAGAATACTAGATGGTGTTGTATACTATCTAAAGCATGAAAAAAATTGCATCACCTTGAGAGTGGCTAACTGGCATGATGTATGAATCCCACATTTCACTATAAAGTAAATGTTTAATTTTCAAACAGTTTTAGGAAAAAAAGTAATCGAAAGTCTCTAACTCCTTAAACCCAACTTGATATCGGATTGTTAAGTCTATCAATTGTAAATTTCAAAGAAATATATAGAAATGTCTGCACAAGTATTAGATATAAACAAAGGGCAATTACCTTTTCAAAAATATTCATATCCCTTTTTTTTTTTTTTTTTTTGAGGGGGGGGGGGGGGGGGGGGGAGAGAGAGAGAGTTTTATATAACATACTATATTCCATGTTTAAAATAAACAAAGGGAAATAACTTTTGGAATAATAGCCAATCTCCTTTCGAAAAGCAGCTTAGAAATATGACATTCTCAAATTAAGACAAGGAGACAGGATGTCAGAGCGAGTTGGAATTAAGGCTGCCAACCCAAGAAGACCATCTGTATCGTACCACATGATGACGAAACAATAACCGAAAACCCCAGACAAAGATCTAAAAACATTACTTGCGCGAGTTAATGATGAAACGTTGTCAAATTTCTAAAACACAAGCATTCTACTGCTGAATCAGACATTCAAAAATGTTTATCTCTTCAACAGTTTGTTTTGTCAGTTTGTCGGTTGAAGGCAAAACAGACGACAATTGATATGTTTTTCGGCGCTGGGTAGAACATGCACACAGTTAAACGAGGTAACAGTGAAAATCATGTTACAATTACTAGATCATGTGATGCAAATTACGATGACATATTTATTTCTTATCAAAGCATATCTATATGTAAAATTTGATGCAATATTTTGATATGAATACATTGGTTTTGATTTTCAAAGTCTAGAGTTGGTATATGGAAGCAATATCCATAGTGTTTGGACAGCAAACGCGGGTTTGCCGATATACCACCAAACACTTTATATCGCCAAAATCACAGAGAATAGAAGGTGGCGACATAGCGAGATTTTCCTGTATATAACAGCTATCAGAGAGAATGGTTCAGATAAGCAGATGTCTCAATGTAACGCCGTTTAAACGCCAGACACCTTCAAAAGATTTGTGGGAAGGATTAAAATATTGTCATACAAACAATCCGGCATCTCGAGAGACTTCGTCTTGAGCATCTAGTATATTGTTGAATCCAGTTTTGTGTCCAGATATATGGACAGTCTAGGGGAAATATTGACACAACTTGAGCTGAATGAAAAGCACAAACAAATCTAGAACTGTGATGAGACCAGTCGCTGCTTTGAACATATGCCAGTTAGAGTAATCGCTATAAAGTCAGTGAGAAATGAACAAACGGACGCACCAGTAATAACAGAACAAATGTTACTATCATGGTATGTGTCAACACCAATGCTGATACAATGCCACCAATGTTCATTGTCAAGGGCAAAACCTCAGTTTCTGTCCATGGGTTTAATACAGCTGCCACACCCAAAGGGTCTGAATAGGCATTTCAAGAAAACGATTGGATGAATGATGATATATCGGAGCAGTGGTTCAGACATTTATTGACAGAATGTGGTACCGCAAGACCTCAACTTCCTATCCTCAATGGTCATTCATGCATGAGTCATTTAAAATCCTCAACATGCCTTTAGAAAATGACAAACAAATTGTGTCAGCATCCATACACGACGCGTTTTACAGCCTCTTGACACACAAATTGTGTCTCCCTCCATACATGACGCATGTTTTACAGCCTCTTGACACACAAATTGTGTCTCCCTCCACACACGACGCATGTTTTACAGCCTCTTGATACACAAATTGTGTCTCCCTCCACGCACAACACATGTTTTACAGCCTCTTACCATACAAATTGTGTCTCCCTCCATACACGACACATGTTTTACAGCCTCTTACCACACAAATTGTGTCTCCCTCCACACACGACGCATGTTTTACAGCCTCTTACCATACAAATTGTGTCTCCCTCCACACACGACACGTTTTACAGCCTCTTGACACACAAATTGTGTCTCCCTCCACACACGACACACGTTTTACAGCCTCTTGACATACAAATTGTGTCTCCCTCCACGCACGACACACGTTTTACAGCCTCTTGACACACAAATTGTGTCTCCCTCCACGCACGACGCATGTTTTACAGCCTCTTGACACACAAATTGTGTCTCCCTCCACACACGACACATGTTTTACAGCCTCTTGACACACAAATTGTGTCTCCCTCCACACACGACACGTTTTACAGCCTCTTGACATACAAATTGTGTCTCCCTCCACGCACGACACACGTTTTACAGCCTCTTGACACACAAATTGTGTCTCCCTCCACGCACGACGCATGTTTTACAGCCTCTTGACACACAAATTGTGTCTCCCTCAACGCACGACACACGTTTTACAGCCTCTTGACACACAACTTGTGTCTCCCTCCACGCACGACGCATGTTTTACAGCCTCTTGACACACAAATTGTGTCTCCCTCCACGCACAACACACGTTTTACAGCCTCTAAGTCTTGACACACAAATTGTCTTCCTCCACACACGACACATGTTTCACAGCCTTGACACACAAATTGTGTCTCCCTCCACGCACGACAGACGTTTTACAGCCTCTTACCACACAAATTGTGTCTCCCTCCATAAAAGACACATGTTTTACAGCCTCTTACCATACAAATTGTGTCTCCCTCCACACACGACACACGTTTTACAGCCTCTTACCATACAAATTGTGTCTCCCTCCACACACGACACATGTTTTACAGCCTCTTGACACACAATTTGTGTCTCCCTCCACACACGACACACGTTTTACAGCCTCTTACCATACAAATTGTGTCTCCCTCCACACACGACACATGTTTTACAGCCTCTTGACACACAAATTGTGTCTCCCTCCACATATGACACATGTTTTACAGCCTCTTGACACACAAATTTTGTCTCCCTCCACACACGACACACGTTTTACAGCCTCTTGACATACAAATTGTGTCTCCCTCCACACACGACGCATGTTTTACAGTCTCTTGACACACAAATTGTGTCTCCCTCCACGCATGACACACGTTTTACAGCCTCTTGACATACAAATTGTGTCTCCCTCCACGCACGACACACGTTTTACAGCCTCTTGACACACAAATTGTGTCTCCCTCCATACACGACACATGTTTTACAGCCTCTTACCATACAAATTGTGTCTCCCTCCACGCACGACACACGTTTTACAGCCTCTTGATACACAAATTGTGTCTCCCTCCACGCACGACACACGTTTTACAGCCTCTTGACATACAAATTGTGTCTCCCTCCACGCACGACGCATGTTTTACAGCCTCTTGACACACAAATTGTGTCTCCCTCCACACACGACGCATGTTTTACAGCCTCTTTCCATACAAATTGTGTCTCCCTCCACGCACGACACACGTTTTACAGCCTCTTGACACACAAATTGTGTCTCCCTCCATACACGACACATGTTTTACAGCCTCTTACCACACAAATTGTGTCTCCCTCCACACACGACGCATGTTTTACAGCCTCTTACCATACAAATTGTGTCTCCCTCCACACACGACACACGTTTTACAGCCTCTTGACATACAAATTGTGTCTCCCTCCACGCACGACACACGTTTTACAGCCTCTTGACACACAAATTGTGTCTCCCTCCACACACGACACATGTTTTACAGCCTCTTGACACACAAATTGTGTCTCCCTCCACATACGACACATGTTTTACAGCCTCTTGACACACAAATTTTGTCTCCCTCCACACACGACACACGTTTTACAGCCTCTTGACATACAAATTGTGTCTCCCTCCACACACGACGCATGTTTTACAGTCTCTTGACACACAAATTGTGTCTCCCTCCACGCATGACACACGTTTTACAGCCTCTTGACATACAAATTGTGTCTCCCTCCACGCACGACACACGTTTTACAGCCTCTTGACACACAAATTGTGTCTCCCTCCATACACGACGCATGTTTTACAGCCTCTTACCATACAAATTGTGTCTCCCTCCACGCACGACACACGTTTTACAGCCTCTTGATACACAAATTGTGTCTCCCTCCACGCACGACACACGTTTTACAGCCTCTTGACATACAAATTGTGTCTCCCTCCACGCACGACGCATGTTTTACAGCCTCTTGACACACAAATTGTGTCTCCCTCCACACACGACGCATGTTTTACAGCCTCTTTCCATACAAATTGTGTCTCCCTCCACGCACGACACACGTTTTACAGCCTCTTGACACACAAATTGTGTCTCCCTCCACACACGACGCATGTTTTACAGCCTCTTGACACACAAATTGTGTCTCCCTCCACACACGACGCATGTTTTACAGCCTCTTGACACACAAATTGTGTCTCCCTTCACACACGACGCATGTTTTACAGCCTCTTGACACACAAATTGTGTCTCCCTCCACACACGACGCATGTTTTACAGCCTCTTGACACACAAATTGTGTCTCCCTCCACACACGACGGTTATTTGCGTTTTTCCGTAACCGCGTAAGCGCGCGCATACTTTCGTTTCGTTTGTATGTATCGTTGTTATAGTAGGCCCCGAATAGGTATACTATTGTTATGTATAGGTGTCGTGTATGTATGGACAATGACTGACCGCTTGACCCGTGACATGCGCTGTCTAATTCTTTCTTCCTTTTCCCGCCTAATCTTTCTTTCTTTTCTTACTTCTTATTTGGGTTTTGAACAAGACAGATGTATGTACTGATTACGCCATTTTTTCCAAGGAGTTTGTCCTTCGTGCCATACACGGGGTGAGTTTACTTTAGATAGTTTAGATAGTTTAAGGAATTATATTTCTAATGCATCCATGCTAATATAAATTATTTATAAAGATATTATGTATTTATTTATTCCAAAATTAGTAGATTATTGTTTCATATCTATTGTCTATTTTCTTCTGGTCGATCGATGCTAGATCGATATATATATGTAGGTCTTGGTTGCAGTCGTTTTTTATGTGATACAAAAGTATTTGGATAATGTATAGCATATTTATAATAAGCTATATAGTATTTTACCTTTTATTTCTTGTGAGAAAGATACGTAATATGTTCAGTGTTATTTTACAAATGTGTGATTGTTTAGGTGCGTTCGATTGTAATGGTTATCGTGTACAATGTATCGTATAGTTATATCTGTTATTCGTATATTTTAGGGACTACAATTCCTGATAATAAATAGCATTTGGAATGACTTAACCTGGTTGTTTGGTCTGTTGGTTCGACGGAGAGAACCCCCCTATGACAATTCTACACACACACGACACACGTTTTACAGCCTCTTGACACACAAATTGTGTCTCCCTCCACACATGACGCTTGTTTTACAGCCTCTTGACACAAATTGTGTCTCCCTCCACACACAACGCATCACTATCACTATCCAAGATTTTCCGTCATGTGTCCAAGTTTGCCAGTCCTGGTTTTCCCCTCTCCCAATTCTTTTATTACAAATACCATCATCTGCCAATCATGTGTCACAACACAAAAATAGAGAAATCACATTCATGAATCAGCTCAATACTATCACCACCAACGTCAAGTGTCACAGTACCTTGCGAGCAAGTGTTTATGTCGGACAGTCAGAGAAGTGTCGGAGATTACAATATTGCCCCTAACTGTTTACCTGTGCCAATAGAAACAGGTATATGCAGAATCTAACAACAGATTATTAAACAGTTTCATGACGACCAAATTGGCAATAACATCGAGGAAAATAAGTCCAGTAAAACTGACAGTAATTAACTCACTTACATGTGTCAAACATGCTTGAATCGAATACATCGGATGAGTCAAATATTTCATTCAGTCCAGATTTGTTTCCTTCTTTATCTTAGTAAATTAAACAAGGATGATTCGAACACTGTCGAATTGAATACTGGGGTTGTGTCGAATATATTTTGTGGTCCTTCCCTTCTAAACTATACTAAAATTTCCCTTTTTGTATCGAACATCAAAGTGTCATGCTTTCTCAGATAGGTCTGATTGACCAAGTGTGACCAATCAGCCGTAACAGTGTTACCAGTGCCTATTGTTAGTTTCTGGCTGTCTGTTGAACATCATCCCTTTGTTACGTTAAGGTGTATATAACTTAGAATAAAATGTACACTGTTTACTGTTTTGATACACATGGCCAACAAAAAGTGAAAGGAAAAAATAAACGATAAATTACATATCAATCCCCTGAAACATGCACATAAGAAATACTTGTCTGTCATTGATTCATTTATCTATGCCTAAACTCTAAATACACCGATGCAATAGTAACAACAATATGCAGGATTATTTTATTCTGTACAAAACTTCTTGGCAGTGCATGATCATGCAGCCAATAAACACTGACCATGGCCTTCACCTTTTATACAAAATCAGCACTCCTACGGTTGATCAAATTTTCCTGAACTGGTTATTGTTTCATATTGTTTATTTGTAGAACAATAAATACATATATTAAGAGAAATAACGTGAGTACAATATATACATGTATATTCTTATACAATATGTATCGTTTTCATAGAATAGTACGCTGTAATGTATGAAAGGTGTACGACTCCCTGTGTAAATCGCATTTCTGTATCGCTAAGACAATTTCACCCATGTATTTTGTTTTGATCTGTAACCTTGAACAATATTGTTTATTAAACAAACAAACAATTATTATCATGTAAGATTAATTTCTTTGTTATTGTTTAATGCTTATTTCCGACCATGTTATCAAGCACTTATTCGGCATACAGCCAACGATTCTCAGGTATTTTGTCTCTGTATACACACGGACCAGGATAAGTCAAACCATCGGATAAGTCAAATATTTTGCTTGGTCCCCTCAACTTTGTCTTATCCGAGATTTACTGTAGTGACTGAGAATTTTTGTATATATCAAGTGGTGAATTACGGTAGGTGAGGGTGGCAAAATTATCCAGGTAATTATATAGTGAGGAAATCCATTCTGGAGGTTTAGTTGGCGTGTCAAGTCAACATACACACTGTTGATGTTTTTTTTTTCATTTAAGTTCAATTGTCTCAGTTTGATTAATCACCATAAACATTAATTATGATTGAAGCCTTTCATGACCTGGGCCCCTGAAATTGTTCTCTCAATTTTTCCATTTTTTTTTTTTTTTTTAATATGATTTTACAATTGAATGGCAGTGCCCTCTTAATTTTGACATTGACAGAACATTGGCCATTGCTTACAAAATTACAGTACCGCTGGTCTAGATTTCTTGATTCAGATTATAAGCTAGAGCAGAAAATAAATCATTCTATCAGTTGTCACAGTACAATCTTAAAAAACTCTACCACTCACCAATCGGCTTCTCTTTGACACAGATCCAAGCGACAGGTGCTTGTTGAGACACTCTCCTCCAAGGCAAGGAGTAATTCTGGTAAATGCCATCAATTAAGTCTATACTGGTGTTAGACTATAGTTAAATCCTTGACATTTCCTGGTGTATGTAGACGGTCTGCAAAGTGGGTCACATGGAACCAGTGGAAGACACTACAAAAACATCATAAATGTCATCATCACTTTCATGTAATTGGTGCCCAGATCAGTACCAGGAAACACCTTAAAATGTCTAATTATAGGGTAAAGAGGATTACAGGCTTTTTAACAAAGATACTAGTATACGTCATCTCTCCAATGTATTCATTGTGTTAGTGGGCAAGACCAAAAGTGAAATTAAAGCTGACAGCTCATGCTCAGTACCATCTTTTCCCAATGATCAGTGATATAATTACCATATTTATGTAATATCCTCAAATTAGTGTAGGTTTAGTACATTATTTATCCCCAAATAAACCCCCTTCCATAGTTTACTACGTATATACAGTATCTATCCTCAAATAAACCCCCTGCCCTAGTGTAAAAGTTCAGTACCGTATTTATCCTCTAATAAGCCCCCTTCCCCTAGTATGAAATTTACATATTTATCCTCTAATAATTAAGCTCCCCTTCCCATACACAAGCAAAATGTCTTGATGTCAATTCAGGTCAATATTTTCAAGACAAATTGACCTCAAAAGCACAGAATAGTCAATTCATGTTGACCTGAAAATGTCTTCATATGAAATTGACCTCTTTTTCATGTCAATTTCGATTCATATCAATATTTTTTCAGGTCAAATTAACCTCAAGACATTTTGTCAGTTTAGTATAAAATTTAATTTAATAAAGTCTCCTCCCTGAGTGTAAAACTTTAGTACTGTATTTATCATCAAATAAGCCTCCTCCACTAGTGTAAAAGTTTAGTGTTAAAGGTTTTGGAAGTCTTATCCATGAACCACTTTCTATCTTTTTTTAAATTGCTAATTCTGCAAAATGAAAAAGGTGTTTATTTGTTGGCAGGGGCTTATTTGCAGATTAACATGGTGGGTAAAGTATTTAATAGTAAAATACCTGTTAGCACAAATAGTGCAGTTCTCCATCTGAGCTTCCTGATGATTTCTGAAAAAAATATGAAATTCATGCAGTCATGAAATCACTTGGCATAATTCGTGGGTATTAAAAAGTGTTGAAGATCTTAACTAGAACAATACTTCCAAGATTTATGTCTGTTTTCAAATTGGACTATCTGGGAATTTGGGTAGAATTAATCCGAAGCTTTGGCCATTTTACAGTTGTGCTCCCAATTAATTCCAACCATTAACTTTGATTCATAAATTTTATGTTAAACAAATTTTTACCACCTAACAACACTTGAACTTTGATCAGTTGACTTCATCTGGGTGAACCAAAAAATTACTTGATTTTGTTGTTCATTTTGGCTCTTTCAACGAAATGGCCGACAATGCCGACACATTTTGATCAAGTCTGATGTTTCCTCACATGATCTTGAAGCTGAATCCCCAGAAAGTATTCATCATATGTCTACTACAGGCAGGAAAACTAATATGGGGAAAAAAAATGGTTCCACATTTCTGACATTACAAACTGTTATTTTTGAATTTGTGAAACGTTATCCTGTTTGGGTAGTTTTTAACATAAATTATTTTCTAGTCACAATCACGGTACTTATATCTCGGTTTCCTGTCGTGTTAACCTCTTAATATTATTGGAGTAGATCAATACGATGTTGACACTGCTACTATAAAGCTAGTTGCTGCTACACAACAGAGAAATGTACAATGTAGGATCACTTCAAGCAAAGTTCATAATTCAAGTCACCCAGGAAAAAAAAGAAATTATAAGATATTTTCACGAGAACAAAAAACCAGCGTATTAAATTATGTAGTTAAGTGATGTAGTTTAGTCGTAATTGCCCGTGACACTCGAGACAGATGTCGAACACGTACGCGTGCTACAGCGCAACTTCCTTAACTCCAAACTAAACATAGAAACAACTTCCGATGTACACTACCATGGCCTCGGGCCACAATTAATTTCCCTTTTTATTCTACCCAAGAAAAAAAAATCAAAATTTAAGTATTTCAAAACTTAACAAATATTTGGTTTTCATATCATATTGTAGAACTATTCAAACTGAACCCACAGTTAGCTGGAAAGTAGCCCCATGGCCAACATTTAAGAAAGCTATTTCATGGGAAAATCCGGAAAATTACCATACATGCTACTCAAGCCTTAGAACTCCCTGTGTCCTGTCACGCAAACAAAAAAGGTAATGGTGTCAAAACAAAATTCTACCACTGAAAGAAATATTGTAATATAGATCTATGCTAAAATCTGCATACAGCTAAGCCAGAAAAATATTTAGTAACACTCCTGAAATTTCATATTTACAAATAGAATATCTAGGTATGCCTGAAAGTATAATTGTAGTCTGAGACCACATAAAAAATGACAGATTCCCGACCCAACGCCTGTGAAATGTTGGTACAACCCAAACTGAGCACAGGGACTTGAAAAGTAGTTACAGTCTATGTCATATGTCGGATGAACACCGGGGGTGTCATTTTTACCGAATTTTAATCTATCCCCCCCTTCAAAAAAAAAAAAAGTCTCGAAATGTACTATACTACTATACACACTAGTGAAAGTCCAAATACATGTAGACTGTAACTAATTTTCAAGTCGCTGTGAAACTGAGCATGAACTCCAATTCCTGCAAAGAAAGCTTTTCGCCTTGGAAAATAGCTTGGTCTACCGTGAACGTTTTTAAGTACAAACCCTTTTCATCCACACTGATAATAATAAAATAAAATAATAACGAAATATGTCACCCATTGTGAGTTTAAATCGTCAAACGGATACATTAGATAAATATTGAGGCCTGCATCAGATTACTTAATCACGTACATGTTCATTGTATATGAAATACAAAGTCACCATCATGGAAACATGTATTCGTTCAGGTATTTGTAAAAATTTGGGGAAAAACAACTGTAATAAACATCGGCCTGCTGAAGATCTCAGGGACTGGGGTCACATTTTTGTCTGTCGTACAGTAACTAGATTATGTAGCCACTATTTTTCACGGGTACATTGGCTTCAGTATTTTAATATAATTATTGTGTTGTGTTAATAAGTATTAATAAGATATTTCTTTACTCATCACTTCCACATATAGACTCTAGATGATGTCATCTAGAGTCTATAAGTGGAAGCAGAGACATATATACATGTCTCTGGTGGAAGTAATGAGTGAAGAAATCTCTCATCGAAAAGGAAAAAAAAGTTTTAATGAATAAAAGTCAATTTGAGAGTATTTTACATTTTACATTGAAGCACTCTATGCGCGGACTTATGATACTTCGGATATAAGTCCGTGGTTTATTCTACTCATTATTTAGTTTAGGTAATTAATTACCAAATGAAACCCCCTGCCTAACTCAATCAAATCATTACCGTTTATAAAGATCGAGAATGTGGATGAAGGGAGACAACTCGAACATAGGCTTTCTATCCTAGTAACGATGTTAAGCTAACAGAAAGTGTGAACATTTGTTTTCCATTTTTTCAATAACCAAAATTTACCAATTAACACGTGTAACAAATAAACGCAAAGAATGGTTTAATGATGAAGTCAGATAACTTGTTTTGATGATGACGTCAGATAAATGTAAACATTTTATACACGAGAAGATGAAACTAAGGTTGTGGAAGTCAGATAACTTGTTTTAATGATGAAATCAGATAACTTGTTTTAATGATGAAATCAGATAACTTGTTTTAATGATGAAGTCAGATAACTTGTTTTAATGATGAAATCAGATAACTTGTTTTAATAATGAAGTCAGATAACTTGTTTTCAATGATGAAGTCAGATAACTTGTTTTAATGATGAAGTCAGATAACTTGTTTTAATGATGAAGTCAGATAACTTGTTTTAATGATGAAGTCAGATAACTTGGTTTAATGATGAAGTCAGATAACTTGTTTTAATGATGAAGTCAGATAACTTGTTTTAATGATGGAGTCAGATAACTTGTTGTAATGATGAAGTACGATAACTTGGTTTAATGATGAAGTCAGATAACTTGTTTTGATGATGACGTCAGATAACCTGTTTTAATGATGAAGTCTGATACTTGTTTTAATGATGAAGTCAGATAACTTGTTTTAATGATGAAGTCAGATAACTTGTATTAATGATGAAATCAGATAACTTGTTTTAATGATGAAATCAGATAACTTGTTTTAATGGTGAAGTCAGATAACTTGTTTTAATGATGAAGTCAGATAACTTGTTTTAATGATGAAGTCAGATAACTTGGTTTAATGATGAAGTCAGATAACCTGTTTTAATGATGAAGTCAGATAACTTGTTTTGATGATGAAGTCAGATAACTTGTTTTAATGATGAAGTCAGATAACTTGGTTTAATGATGAAGTCAGATAACTTGTTTTAATGATGAAGTCAGATAACTCGTTTTAATGATGAAGTCTGATAACTTGTATTAATGATGAAGTCAGATAACTTCTTTTGAAGTACGATAACCTGATTTAATGGTGAAGTCTGATAACTTATCTATATATAGACAAGTGTATCATAAGCCAATATTGGCTGGATGTCAATATATCTTAACTTTTCAATCAAATCATTTGATGATATTCTTTTGATACTTTTATTTATGACACTCTGATAAAATACATCTTAAATTTTGTAAGAGCCACAGGAAGCAAAGTTACTGCCCACTACCTGTACGGGGCTTTTACCGGCCAAATCTGATTGGCTCTAGTGCACTACTAGTCGAAACGTAATACACAACTTGTCTACCTGTAGCCTTAACGTAGTACACAACTTGTCTACCTGTAGGCTAAACACAGTTACTTACTACATGTAGTCTACCTGTAGTCTAAACGTAGTACACTACTAGTCTACCTGTAGCCTTAACGTAGAACATACCGATCTATCTGTAGTCTAAATGTAGTACACTACTAGTCTACCTGTAGTCTAAAGGTGGTATACTAATAGTCTACCTGTAGTCTAAATGTAGTACACTACTAGTCTACCTGTAGTCTAAAGGTGGTACACTACTAGTCTACCTGTAGTCTAAATGTGGTACACTACTAGTCTACCTGTAGTCTAAAGGTGGTATACTAATAGTCTACCTGTAGTCTAAAGGTGGTACACTACTAGTCTACCTGTAGTCTAAAGGTGGTACACTACTAGTCTAACTGTAGTCTAAACGTAGTGCACTACTAGTCTACCTGTAGTCTAAAGGTGGTACACTACTAGTCTACCTGTAGTCTAAAGGTGGTACACTACTAGTCTACCTGTAGTCTAAAGGTGGTACACTACTAGTCTACCTGTAGTCTAAAGGTGGTACACTACTAGTCTACCTGTAGTCTAAAGGTGGTACACTACTAGTCTACCTGTAGTCTAAAGGTGGTACACTACTAGTCTACCTGTAGTTTAAAGGTGGTACACTACTAGTCTACCTGTAGGCTAAACGTAGTACACTACTAGTCTACCTGTAGTCTAAAGGTGGTACACAACTAGTCTACCTGTAGTTTAAAGGTGGTATACTACTAGTCTACCTGTAGTATAAAGGTGGTACACTACTAGTCTACCTGTAGGCTAAACTTAGTGCACTACTAGTCTACCTGTAGTCTAAAGGTGGTAAACTACTAGTCTACCTGTAGTCTAAAGGTGGTACACTACTAGTCTAACTGTAGGCTAAACGTAGTGCACTACTAGTCTACCTGTAGTCTAAAGGTGGTACACAACTAGTCTACCTGTAGTCTAAAGGTGGTACACTACTAGTCTACCTGTAATCTAAAGGTGGTACACTACTAGTCTACCTGTAGTCTAAAGGTGGTACACTACTAGTCTACCTGTAGTCTAAAGATGGTACATTACTAGTCTACCTGTAGTCTAAACGTAGTACATTACTAGTCTACCTGTAGTCTAAAGGTGGTACATTACTAGTCTAACTGTAGTCTAAAGGTGGTACACTACTAGTCTACCTGTAGGCTAAACTTAGTGCACTACTAGTCTACCTGTAGTCTAAAGGTGGTACACTACTAGTCTACCTGTAGGCTAAACTTAGTGCACTACTAGTCTACCTGTAGGCTAAACGTAGTGCACTACTAGTCTACCTGTAGTCTAAAGGTGGTACATTACTAGTCTACCTGTAGTCTAAACGTGGTACACTACTAGTCTACCTGTAGTCTAAAGGTGGTACACTACTAGTCTAACTGTAGTCTAAAGGTGGTACACTACTAGTCTACCTGTAGTCTAAACGTAGTACACTACTAGTCTACCTGTAGTCTAAACGTAGTGCACTACTAGTCTACCTGTAGTCTAAAGGTGGTACATTACTAGTCTACCTGTAGTCTAAAGGTGGTACATTACTAGTCTACCTGTAGTCTAAAGGTGGTACACTACTAGTCTACCTGTAGTCTAAAGGTGGTACACTACTAGTCTACCTGTAGTCTAAACGTGGTACACTACTAGTCTACCTGTAGTCTAAAGGTGGTACACTACTAGTCTACCTGTAGGCTATACTTAGTGCACTACTAGTCTACCTGTAGTCTAAAGGTGGTACACTACTAGTCTACCTGTAGGCTAAACTTAGTGCACTACTAGTCTACCTGTAGTCTAAAGGTGGTACACTACTAGTCTACCTGTAGTCTAAACGTGGTACACTACTAGTCTACCTGTAGTCTAAAGGTGGTACACTACTAGTCTACCTGTCGTCTAAACGTGGTACACTACTAGTCTACCTGTATTCTAAAGGTGGTACACTACTAGTCTACCTGTAGTCTAAATATAGTACACTACTAGTCAACCTGTAGTCTAAAGGTGGTACATTACTAGTCTACCTGTAGTCTAAAGGTGGTACACTACTAGTCTACCTGTAGTCTTAAGGTGGTACATTACTAGTCTACCTGTAGTCTAAACGTGGTACACTACTAGTCTACCTGTAGGCTAAAGGTGGTACACTACTAGTCTACCTGTAGTCTAAACATGGTACACTACTAGTCTACCTGTAGGCTAAACGTAGTACATTACTAGTCTACCTGTAGTCTAAATATAGTACACTACTAGTCTACCTGTAGTCTAAAGGTGGTACATTACTAGTCTACCTGTAGTCTAAAGGTGGTACACTACTAGTCTACCTGTAGTCTAAAGGTGGTACACTACTAGTCTACCTGTAGTCTAAAGGTGGTACACTACTAGTCTACCTGTAGTCTAAAGGTGGTACACTACTAGTCTACCTGTAGTCTAAAGGTGGTATACAACTAGTCTACCTGTAGTCTAAAGGTGGTACACTACTAGTCTACCTGTAGTCTAAACGTAGTACACTACTAGTCTACCTGTAGTCTAAAGGTGGTACACTACTAGTCTACCTGTAGTCTAAAGGTGGTACATTACTAGTCTACCTGTACTCTAAACGTAGTACACTACTAGTCTACCTGTAGTCTAAACGTAGTACACTACTAGTCTACCTGTAGTCTAAACGTAGTACACTACTAGTCTACCTGTAGTCTAAACGTAGTACACTACTAGTCTACCTGTAGTCTAAACGTAGTACACTACTAGTCTACCTGTAGTCTAAACGTAGTACACTACTAGTCTACCTGTAGTCTAAAGGTGGTACATTACTAGTCTACCTGTAGTCTAAAGGTGGTACACTACTAGTCTACCTGTAGTCTAAAGGTGGTACACTACTAGTCTACCTGTAGTCTAAACGTAGTACACAACTAGTCTACCTGTAGTCTAAAAGTGGTACACTACTAGTCTACCTGTAGTCTAAAGGTGGTACGTACATTACTAGTCTACCTGTAGTCTAAACGTGGTACACTACTAGTCTACCTGTAGTCTAAAGGTGGTACACTACTAGTCTAACTGTAGTCTAAAGGTGGTACACTACTAGTCTACCTGTAGTCTAAACGTAGTACACTACTAGTCTACCTGTAGTCTAAACGTAGTGCACTACTAGTCTACCTGTAGTCTAAAGGTGGTACATTACTAGTCTACCTGTAGTCTAAAGGTGGTACATTACTAGTCTACCTGTAGTCTAAAGGTGGTACACTACTAGTCTACCTGTAGTCTAAAGGTGGTACACTACTAGTCTACCTGTAGTCTAAACGTGGTACACTACTAGTCTACCTGTAGTCTAAAGGTGGTACACTACTAGTCTACCTGTAGGCTATACTTAGTGCACTACTAGTCTACCTGTAGTCTAAAGGTGGTACACTACTAGTCTACCTGTAGGCTAAACTTAGTGCACTACTAGTCTACCTGTAGTCTAAAGGTGGTACACTACTAGTCTACCTGTAGTCTAAACGTGGTACACTACTAGTCTACCTGTAGTCTAAAGGTGGTACACTACTAGTCTACCTGTCGTCTAAACGTGGTACACTACTAGTCTACCTGTATTCTAAAGGTGGTACACTACTAGTCTACCTGTAGTCTAAATATAGTACACTACTAGTCAACCTGTAGTCTAAAGGTGGTACATTACTAGTCTACCTGTAGTCTAAAGGTGGTACACTACTAGTCTACCTGTAGTCTTAAGGTGGTACATTACTAGTCTACCTGTAGTCTAAACGTGGTACACTACTAGTCTACCTGTAGGCTAAAGGTGGTACACTACTAGTCTACCTGTAGTCTAAACATGGTACACTACTAGTCTACCTGTAGGCTAAACGTAGTACATTACTAGTCTACCTGTAGTCTAAATATAGTACACTACTAGTCTACCTGTAGTCTAAAGGTGGTACATTACTAGTCTACCTGTAGTCTAAAGGTGGTACACTACTAGTCTACCTGTAGTCTAAAGGTGGTACACTACTAGTCTACCTGTAGTCTAAAGGTGGTACACTACTAGTCTACCTGTAGTCTAAAGGTGGTACACTACTAGTCTACCTGTAGTCTAAAGGTGGTATACAACTAGTCTACCTGTAGTCTAAAGGTGGTACACTACTAGTCTACCTGTAGTCTAAACGTAGTACACTACTAGTCTACCTGTAGTCTAAAGGTGGTACACTACTAGTCTACCTGTAGTCTAAAGGTGGTACATTACTAGTCTACCTGTACTCTAAACGTAGTACACTACTAGTCTACCTGTACTCTAAACGTAGTACACTACTAGTCTACCTGTAGTCTAAACGTAGTACACTACTAGTCTACCTGTAGTCTAAACGTAGTACACTACTAGTCTACCTGTAGTCTAAACGTAGTACACTACTAGTCTACCTGTAGTCTAAACGTAGTACACTACTAGTCTACCTGTAGTCTAAAGGTGGTACATTACTAGTCTACCTGTAGTCTAAAGGTGGTACACTACTAGTCTACCTGTAGTCTAAAGGTGGTACACTACTAGTCTACCTGTAGTCTAAACGTAGTACACAACTAGTCTACCTGTAGTCTAAAAGTGGTACACTACTAGTCTACCTGTAGTCTAAAGGTGGTACGTACATTACTAGTCTACCTGTAGTCTAAACGTAATGCACAACTAGTCTACCTGTAGGCTAAACGCAGTACACTACTAGTCTACCTGTAGTCTAAACGTAATGCACAACTAGTCTACCTGTAGGCTAAACGCAGTACACTACTAGTCTACCTGTAGTCTAAACGTAATGCACAACTAGTCTACCTGTAGGCTAAACGCAGTACACTACTAGTCTACCTGTAGTCTAAACGTAATGCACAACTAGTCTACCCGAAGTCTTAACGAAGTACACTACTAGCCTACCTGTAGTCTAAACGTAATACACAACTAGTCTTCCTGATGATGACTGTAGTCTACACACAACTTGATGACTAGAGTTCACACCACGTGATAATGGTCCGGACCAGATTTCATCAAAATCCATTCAGGTGTTCAGGACAAGTAGGGATTTAAAGGATTTACATCAATTTCCCCTATTTGGCCAAGTCCTTCTGGCCCCAAAGTAGGCACAGTCTCTGTTTATACAAAATTAGATCTCTTTAGCCCAAAAATGCTGCAGATCAAATTTAATCAAATTCCATTCAGGCGTTCAAGACTAGTAGGGATTTAAAGGAAATGTTGACAGACAGATGGAAGCACAGACGGACAGACGATGGACGATGCACCATGCCACATGATCACCGGTCCTTCGGACCAGGTGAGCTAAACATATAGTGATTTACTATTAGTGACCTACCATATGTAAATATAACAAAACACCAGGATATCAATCAACATGATCATATAATTAAATTTATTATGTTGCATTAGAAATGGTTATTTACAAGGTGTCATCACAGCATCTGGAACTCTACAAAACCATGCTGTTAAACAGCACTAGTTATCAACCTCGTACAAAAATAAATCCCTTTAACATGATATAGAGATGTTTGACCCAGTCCAATCAACCAGTGGCACAGTCCTATCAGACATCAAGTGGCCAAGTTCAATCAGACACCCAGTGACACGGTCCAATCAGACACCCAGTGACACAGCCCAATCAGACACCCAGTGACACAGTCCTATCAGACACCCAGTGGCACAGTCCAATCAGACACCTAGTGGTACAGTCCAATCAGACACCCAGTGACACAGTCCTATCAGACACCCAGTGGTACAGTCCTATCAGACACCCAGTGGCACAGTCCAATCAGACACCCAGTGGTACAGTCCAATCAGACACCCAGTGACACAGTCCAATCAGACACCCAGTGGTACAGTCCAATCAGACACCCAGTGACACGGCCCAATCAGACACCCAGTGACACGGCCCAATCAGACACCCAGTGACACGGCCCAATCAGACACCCAGTGACACAGTCCAATCAGACACCCAGTGACACGGCCCAATCAGACACCCAGTGACACAGTCCAATCAGACACCCAGTGACACGGCCCAATCAGACACCTAGTGGTACAGTCCAATCAGACACCTAGTGGTACAGTCCAATCTGACACCAAGCAGCACAGTTCAATCAGACACCCAGTGGTACAGTCCAATCAGACACCTAGTGGTACAGTCCAATCTGACACCCAGTGACACAGTCCAATCAGACACCCAGTGGTACAGTCCAATCTGACACCCAGTGGTACAGTCCAATCAGACACCCAGTGGCACAGTCCAATCAGACACCTAGTGACACAGTCCAATCAGACACCTGGTGGCACAGTCCAATCAGACACCTAGTGACACAGCCCAATCAGACACCCAGTGACACGGCCCAATCAGACACCTAGTGGCACAGTCCAATCAGACACCCAGTGGTACAGTCCAATCAGACACCTAGTGGTACAGTCCAATCAGACACCTAGTGGTACACGGTCCAATCAGACACCCAGTGGCACAGTCCAATCAGACATGCAGTGGTACAGTCCAATCTGACACCAAGCGGCACAGTTCAATATTAGAACAATATTAAAGAATTAATGGAACAGTTCAATTTTAGAATAGGTGTAACAGCCCAAATCAAGAATGGAAGGAACAATCCAATTTAAAATGGGTGGAATAGTCCAATCAGACACCTGGTAGAACAGTACAATTTAAGAATGGGTGGAACAGTCCCAATTCAAAAATGGAGGGAGAAGTCCAATCTGACACTCAGTGGAACATTCTACTTCAATAATAGGAGGAACAGTTCAATCTGATAATAGGTAGAACAATATTTTTTGGTCAATACACTAAATAAGACAGATCTTTTCATAATAAATAAAATATATACATTGATTTATGAAGACAATGCATTATAATGTACCTAGGGGTCAGATTAGACTGGATGTTAAGATATTCATACGTCAGATTAAGACATGATGTTAAGACACTCAGTGGTCATATTAGACAGGATGTTCAGATACCCAGGGGCCAGATCAGACAGGATGTTCAGATACCCAGGGGCCAGATTAGACAGGATGTTCAGATACCCAGGGGCCAGATTAGACAGGATGTCAGAATAATCTGGGGTCGGATTAGACATGATGTTTAGATACCCAGGGGCCAGATTAGACAGGATGTTCAGATACCCAGGGGCCAGATTAGACAGGATGTTCAGATACCCAGGGGCCAGATTAGACAGGATGTTCAGATACCCAGGGGCCAGATTAGACAGGATGTTTAGATACCCTGGGGCCAGATTAGACAGGATGTTCAGATACCCAGGGGCCAGATTAGACAGGATGTTCAGATGCCCAGGGGCCAGATTAGACAGGATGTTCAGATACCCAGGGGCCAGATTAGACAGGATGTCAGAATAATCTGGGGTCTGATTAGACAGGATGTCAGAATAACCTGGGGTCTGATTAGACATGATGTCAGACTAATCTGGGGCCAGATTAGACATGATATCAGAAAAATCTGGGGTCAGATTAGACAGGATGTCAGAATAATCAGGTGTCAGATTAGACATAATTTCAGAATAATCTGGGGTCAGATTAGACATGATGTCAGAATAATCTGGGTTGGATTAGATAGGATGTCAGAATACTTAGGGGTCAGATTAGACAGGATATCAGAAAAATCTGGGGTCGGATTAGACAGGATGTCAGAATAATCTTGGGTCAGATTAGACATGTTCAACCTTTTCTCTCTCTCATTATGATCTAAACACTAATAATCACTTCAGACTTATCACACTAACCATAATCAACATCTCACTATCTGGAATAAAGTCAATCGTTTTGACTGTAATGAAATGGCTGATTTATGGTAATTGTATAGAGTTTTACTATTAGACCGTAGGTGTAGGTGTGAACCAGTCTGTATCACATTCTCCCTGCTGATATCTTTATCAGTGTGAACCAGTCTCAAGATCATTAGACTTACAAATAATGGAGCAAATGCTCCATAGTCCCATTATGCTCGTGTGATTCTAATTCTAAAATTAAATTTGTCATTTCAACAATTTTCAATCTCAATTATCAACAATATGCAATACAAAAAAATAATCCTAGAAACTGTAACGATCGAATACCAAAATATAATCCTAAAACTGTAACAATTAATTCAAGATCAAATAAATAATTAAAATCATGAACTTCTGGTATAGGTCTTTTGTAAGACAATATTTTAATCATATTGTACATCGAAAATTTGACAAATCCAAATAAAGAAAAAAAAAAATTACTGCTTAATCAAAACTTCTGTAGAAACAAAATTAATTGGTCTATCTTGTTGGCCACTGATGTGAGGAGCCAACAGGCTGAGGGACTTGTTTATACCTAATACATTTACTGAAACAAAACAACCAAACTCTATGTAAAAGCTGATCCATCTAACCAATTCACATGTTATCAACTGGACAAGGTGACAGGCCACATAGTTCCTTCATATAAGTAGGATGAAAGTGAGAACAATGTACGGTAATACATAATGTACATGTATGAATTAGTAAATACAAACTATGAGAAAAATGCACGAATCCAGTTCATGAAGTTTAAGAATGCCTGGATGTTGAAAACTACCATGAAGGTAGATTTTCAGCATACAACCCTCAAATGTCCACCTGAGAACTCTGGATAAAAATATTTTTGTGGTGGTTGAATATTTACATTCTAGACTGAAAAACATAGTATACAATTGTACATAGATTTAATATATTAAGTATAAGTAAGTATCAATTCAAGCTATAATATCTAACACACAAACCAAAAGCATTAATAAACACTATGTGTATAATGAACTACCAACTGTTCCCAGATGAAGATAATGATTAGAATCGACCCGCTTGTTTGGTCAGTAAAAGTCTGTTTGTTGATATCGTTCTGTAAACAGCCAGGGTCTTTAACAGACTAAAGCAAAATTCTATCTCCTCTCATTTGCAATTTCTTTTTGAAGTTTTAGCAGTTATAAGATAAACCACATGAATTTTGACCCATAAACTTGAAATTATGGTCATATAAATCCTTGTTTAAATGAAATTTTCTTTGATACAATTTTGTATTTCCTGATATCAGTATTATCTAGTTAGGAAGTTTTCTGATTTTGGATCATTTCATTTGATTTGATATATGTATATCAGTATCAAAGAAAAAGATATTAACCATTAAGAAGCAACTTTGACATTTGACTTTTTGTAACGAGACTTCTTAAATGAATTGCTATTTAGGAAGATCTGTGATTTTGGATCACTTCATTTGATTTGATTTGTACTACCAATATCAAATAAAAAGATATTAACCATTAGTAAGCAACTTTGACATTTGACTTTTTGTAACGAGACTTCTCAATTGAATTGGATCAACCTACCTCATACTCTACACTTTTAACTAATTGTGGTCTGGTACAATCTACTCATCTATTTGAATAACAGATAATTAATCAAAGATCAGATAAGGTTATCAAAACATCAAAAATATGTATTAAACAGTCAAAAAACCGTCCAGTCTAAGGTACCGATAGTCTAGTCTTTCTCGTATACACACCGATAGCATTGTTTGTACATTATATAGTAAACACAGTTCTTAGTTATCACACTGACAATATATAAATATTGCTTTAGAGTAACATGACCAACATGCGTCATCAAACGTTCGACCTCAGATAAAAACTATCTGATTATACATAAAACATTAATAAACACTTGTAACACAAGAATAAATAAATATATAAAGTTGAGAGACTTTTACTACAGCACGATCATCAATGTTAGAAAAAGACCAAAAAAAACCTATATACAGATTTATATACCGATAAAAACCTGTTATACCAGAACAGTTTAGTTCACACATGTTATCTATAGAAATCAATCTTCTCCACTACATCTGGATTAAGTAGAATCTAGTGAAATGAAATTGCTTATCCCAGGTAAACTATTATTACAACAGGTTGAGATGCATGCAGGTACATTGTCAACTAACTCTATACAACAGGGCCCAGTTGTTCAAAAGGTGATCAGGCCAATAGCAGTTTAGAAACAATTTTCATATTCTGATAAAATCATTTCCGGCAAATCTTGACAAATTCTATGAAATTCTGTAACGCTCTTCAGTCTCCTTCTTTCTACCTGCCTATTTAAAGGAAAATACATACACAGGCTTTTAAGTAAAGGAGAAATGAGATTTTCACTAATCAAGTGATTTAGATTAAGCTAATCAACTTTTGAACAACTGGGCCCAAGGCTGATAGATATATCTTGCAATACAACCTAAATGTAAGTAAAACCCAACAAATCTTTTGAACCCAGTAGAAATGTAAACGAATCACAGAGACATATTTTTGTAGTATGGCAACCCTTCACATCATCTGTGCGACGGTACACTGCATCCACCCCAACCGTTAATTGATAAATATGTTTGAAGCTAAAAGATTAAATAACCACGAGCATACTATATATGCATATACCAACAGTAGGTAATAAATTCTAAAAACAATATCTTTTGTCACTCATTCTTTCCCGCATACACACACACACATACATATAATTATATACATGATTAACAACGATGAGATTCAACGATTGCACATGGATTTGGAGGCATCAGTCTACAGCCGACAGAAGTAAACATCACTCAATATGAGCAGAAATTAAAGACGTCTAGATCTACAGCATACATGTATATACAGTAGTGTTGTTCCGTTTAAATCAAGATAATCAATGATTAGGCATTTTACCTCTGACTAGGACTAATCAATCATGTTTTTTTTGTGATCCATCATTGTTGTGTTTAATATGAAAATTTTCAGTAGCTATTGAGCCGACTTAAAAAATTAATAAATTAACAAAACTCACTGGAAAATTCTGTAATCAAAATGCACTAATAAACTTTTTTCAAAACACGGCTAGATGCCTTAAATATATCCACAATGTTAAGATTTTCCCCATTTTGGTGAATGATTTTGCAAATATTTCTATTTCTGTACATGATCGAAAAATAATCAATCAACGACTGTTTAAGAAATTGTGATAATCTATCATGAATTTTAAAGTGATTCCCACAACTGATATACAATTAAAATCCCAATCAAAGTATGGTCATTTCATAAAGCAAATCAGTTTGATGACTTGCTACCTGATTTGTGGGACTCGGATAATTTGAGTCCTGACACATGTTCCTCTGTGGGACTCACTCAAATCTTGTGTACCCTCTATATCTCTTTGTATGTGCACTCATTAAAACTTTTAGAAAATGCGTTCGGGAAAAATCCTTAAAGAATTACTAAAGACAGAAATATTATCCTTAATGTAAACAAAGCACATTTATGAGAGCAGAGCGTCTTTAGAAGTAAGTGAATGCATAAATAATTAAATGGATTATCAATGTCATAATTCATAATGGATTATGAGTGCCAACCAACTGATATATGTCTCCACACTTGTAGTGTATATGCAAACACTGGTAAGTAATCTGTATCAGTCAAAAATCATACTGGCTTGTCAATGTGGTCCCCAACCATTTAACAAAAACCGAGAAAATAAAGCAAATATCAAAATCTGTAATCCAGAAGAAATCTAACTGATCAGATGCCAACCAATATTTAGCCATAACAAATGTTGTAAATTTTTACCATCATGAACTCAGTTCCAAATGATCAGGAAAGAATGTGATTAAGAGGAAAGTGTTTCCAGGAGAACCTTTTCAAGTATAAGGACTATTATTGATGTGTGAATACCAGAATCACCAGGCCTGACAAAGAATCGCCGACTTCAGAGAATCACCAAGCCTGAAAGACAATCACCAAGCCTGACAAAGGATCACCGCCTTCACAGAAACACCAGGCATGACAGAGAATCACCGCCTTCACAGAATCACCAGACCTGACAGAGAATCACTACCTTCACAGAATCACCAAGCCTGACATAGAATCACCACTTTCACAGAAACACCAAGCCTGACAGAGGATCACCAAGCCTGACATAGAATCACCGCCTTCACAGAATCACCAAGCCTGAAAGAGAATCACCAAGCCTGACAGAGGATCACCAAGCCTGACAGAGGATCACGCCTTCACAGAAACACCAGCCTGACAGAGAATCACTGCCTTCACAGAAACACCAGCCTGACAGAGGATCACCGCCTTCACAGAAACACCAGGCCTGACAGAGAATCACTGCCTTCACAGAAACACCAGGCCTGACAAAGGATCACTACCTTCATAGAATCACCAGGCCTGACAGAGGATCATCACCTTCACAGAAACACCAGCCTGACAGAGGATCACTACCTTCACAGAATCACCAGGCCTGACAAAGGATCACTACCTTCATAGAATCACCAAGCCTGACAGAGGATCACCGCCTTCACAGAAACACCAGCCTGACAGAGGATCACTACCTTCACAGAAACACCAGCCTGACAGAGGATCATCACCTTCACAGAATCACCAGCCTGACAGAGGATCATCACCTTCACAGAATCACCAGCCTGACAGAGGATCATCACCTTCACAGAATCACCAGACCTGACAGAGAATCACCGCCTTCACAGAATCACCAGGCCTGACAAAGGATCACTACCTTCATAGAATCACCAGGCCTGACAAAGAATCACCGCCTTCACAGAATCACCAAGGCTGACAAAGGATCACTACCTTCACAGAATCAACAGGCCTGACAGAGAATCACCAAGCCTGACAGAGGATCATCACCTTCACAGAATTACCAGGCCTGACAGAGGATCACCACCTTCACAGAATCACCAGGCCTGACAGAGGATCATCACCTTCACAGAATTACCAGGCCTGACAGAGGATCATCACCTTCACAGAATCACCAAGACTGACATAGGATCACCACCTTCAGAGAATCACCAGGCCTGACAGAGAATCACTGCCTTCACAGAATCACCAAACCTGACTGAGAATCACCAGGCCTGACAGAGAATGACCAGGCCTGACAGAGAATGACCAGGCCTGACAGAGGATCATCACTTTCACAGAATCATCAGCTCTTATCTCAGCTCAGACAGAATCACCACTCTGACAGATTTATAAGCTCAAACGTCAGCTCTGCCATAACCACCGATCCAACAGAATCTTCAGCTAAGACAGAGTTGCTAAATCTAGAACTTTAGAAGAGAGTCATTATCAGTAGAGTTTGATTGAGATGACTGAGGATCACCATCAACAAAAGCCAAACATTTATATTGCTCACCAGTTTGGTAATTGTATTGGAAAAATATATTTGCTAATGAAATGATAACACTGTAACAGTATTTAGTCATCTGAAGCTGAAAACATATATGACTTTGATAATAAATGTTGGTCCATGTGATGGTGGCTGACCACTAGTAATGACAGTAGAAATGCTGATAACAAATGGATGATGCACCACCATCCTATAAGATCACAGGCACTTAGAGCCAAGTGAGCTCAAAAATATCAACAAATCATTCACTCAGTAAAACTACATGATGGTGAATGCGTAAATAAGAGACAAGCATTGTGAGGAGTTGTTAGTGTGTTCCGCTGTAGGCCTTGGTAAAACCACTGTCGGTCGCCTCATTGTATGTGGGAGGTGGATTCTGCTGAATGGGGTGGTACTTTCCCTTGAGACTGGGTAGGGCTTGCTGTCTCAGACTTGACAAAGTTAAATTGGCTTTGCTGTAATAATAATAAAAAAATATCGTACAAATTATTATGCAATTGTACATTTCAAATTTTTGCAATACAGTAATTAAGAGTTACAGAATTAATATATCATTTCGCTTCAACAGTACTCAAAAACATCAGCTTTCACAGATACAATGTTAATTTGCATCACACTATCAATCAACATTGGCGGTCAGGTGACACAGTGGTAACACTCATGCTTGGCTGGAGTTTGATTCCCTAATCGGACGTGAAAAGGTATTGGGTCACCTGCTGACCACGTGGGTTTTCCCCGGACACTCTAGCTTCCCCATCCTTATAGAAGACCCCTTGCGCAATTACATCCAGGCCAATAAGCATGATTGTTTGCAATCAACATCAAAAGTTAAATCGCCAAATGTTGCCGAGAGGGCAAGAATTGTTCATTATATTACAAGGAATTTTTTGATTTTGGGGAAATATGCTTCTCAGTATCACTCAGTATCTTTTGCGCATGCCCTTTAACAGATGATCTTTTAGTTCCAAACAGAGGAATTCACTGCTTTACTGTTCCTTAAAATGAATAGGGATTCTACAGAACGTTTAAAACATTCTCTGTCTCTATGACCATTGAACTGAGTATGGTCCCTATAGAGTTACCTACCTTGTCTGTTTTGATATTTGACATGTGTCTGTAAGCGTTGATAAGGCGACGGTCCCTGTATCTGTATTTCCACAGGCAGATACACATAAACAGCATCACCAGAAACAGCACAATTCCAAACCTGATATAAAACAATACCAAAATTACGATAAAACATATCAAAACTACGATAACACATGTAACAAACTTTTAATACAAAAGGCTCATTTGGCCTGTATCACTCATTTAGTGTTTTCCTTTTGGATGATCCTCTGCACATGTCTTTCAGTTAATCAAAAGAACTTGTTTCTGCATAACAAAGCAAACTACTGAAATGTCATGGGCCAAATTGAAAAAGGAATTACTTATATGGATTATATTACTTCTCAATGGGAAATTGGTAGCAAACACTGACAGATAAAGACTGAATTCAACAGGTTATGTAGAATCTGAGTGATACCTACCAGAAATACCAGAGCTGCCAGACTGTGTAGGATGCACAGCAAATGTTATTTCCACAGCAGTATTCTGTCTCCTTACACCTGTAATAACAAGAGTCGTAAGTTTACTTAAGTAATTACAAACATTGTCCTTCCACCTGTAACAAAATTGCAATACATGGATCCTGTTTCAGGGCATCCAGTAGGATTAAAATCTCAAGAGTCAGTGACTCTCAGCTCTGAAATCCTGAGAGTCAAAATATGAAATTCTCAAACTTGACGGTTAATCTTTTCCAAATGTTGCGTCATTGACCCAAGGTCTCTGGTTAATGGATGCCCTGTGTTTAGTGTTATACTTTTTAAAAAATCTTCAATTGAAAGAAATCAAGCATCCAGCAAGCATCAGATTGCGTTTATTGTCAACATGAATGCATCAATTTGTTTGACAGAACATATATATCTGGTTTCCTACATGTATCTATAGAGTGTTTATAGCAGAAAGTTTACATGGTGGTGTTTCAGGACAATTAATACTCGTAAACTAGCTTCTGATTGTGGACAACCACAAAATATTATAGCCATGTGAAATTTAACAACTAAACACCATATATATACTGATAGTTATATAAGAATTGTAAAATACAACGTTAGTGATTGAAATGAACCCCGCCTATTACGCCTAAAAATGAAAAGTGAAACTTTAATGTAACACTTGCTAATGAATATCTTAAGGCTCAAAACATAATTAGAGGAAGGCAATTGTGTATCTATGTCTTTGTTATTGACAGCAGCTAGCTATAGCTAGTATATAAATTTTAAAATTCTAGTCTCCGGCAAACTTCAAAATGGTTCTTCATGTAGTATATATATATCTGTATTTTAGTATTCTGGAGTATAAAACACATGCACGTGTAGTGAAATACTAAGTCAGAGTGAACTCTTCAATATGTTTTTTTGGCACATGTATGAAAGATGAAGAAATAGAGGATATCTAACAGTGTCTTCAGTAATACCAAATATATTTCACGAGTGGGGCTAATATTTTGATATTTTTCACGAGTGCGCAAAATATCAAAATATTAGCCGCACGAGTGAAATATATTTGGTATTACTGAAGACACTGTTAGATATTCTGTTTATTACATTTTTTATCAACGAAAAACCTACCCCGTATGCTAACTAGGCCTACAGCGATAATTTGTAAACAAAAAAAGTAGTTTCCCCTGTCCAGGTGCTGACATATATGTCGGGCTTTCTGATTGGTCTATTATTTTGGTATTTTCTAATCATTAATTTGATTGGTCAAATCAGCAAAAGTGATATTTTTCACTAGTGAAAAATATCATATTTTTTCACTAGTGAAAAATATCACTTTTATAGAATGAATAATTTTTTATATTTCACTGGTAAAAATGTAATAAAATGTGTTTTCCTTCTAAATCCATCAAACATATTTATGCCATGTATGGTGCACCGAAAAGACAGGAAATTTTTTTAATAGATAGCAGATCAAATAACAAATATTATTTGGAGAAAAAAATCTTTAACAGAAAAAGAAATCAATGACTCCATCTACAGAAAGTATCAACACCGGTCTGTTTTTGTTTTTAATTAGACAAATGAAATTACCGGGTACTTCAAAAAATTAATTTGGTGACCAACAACATATAGATATACTACAACATACCATAATTATTTTTGACAATTGAATATTCTGATTTCTAGATATATAATAAATGCATCCTAAAACAGATTCAAATTTAGTAAAGTTCAAGAAATCAGCATTAAAATCTACATTTAGACTTTTTATTATAACTCTGTGTCATTTTGTGGTCATGAGATTATAGATCTATGTAGAATCAATAATTGATACTTACCGGTCATTGTTACAGTAATATAACTAGAATCAATAATTGATACTTACCGGTCATTGTTACAGTAATATGCCGACACCTAAAAAATAACAATATAGTGACATTAGATACCATATATTTATTCGAAAATAAGCCCCTGCCCACAAATAAAACCTTTTGCACAAGGGAATATCTTAATTGAGAATAAGCTTCCAGGCCTGCCATGAAAACAAGTAAACTTTTAAATATGCGGTTTATGTATACACTAAGATTACACATAATTTGATGTGGTTTTGACAGGTTTGTGTTGATACATGTTAAGAATCGGTTATTATTGTTTACATGGCACTGCAAGATAAGGAGACATAGTGCAGAATAAATTCAACATCATTTTTACAGAGGCTGGTGCAATTTTTATTCAACGATCCATGTCACCCCTGTTGATTTCTTAAACAGACGTTTCATTGTTTGGTTTGGTTTATTTAGTTTAACGTCCTATTAACAGCTATTAAGGTCACTTAAGGACGGCCTCCCGTGCGTGCGACATGCATGCGTGTGGTGAGTACGTATGTGTGTTTTGGGAGGCTGCCGTATGTTCATGTTAAGTCTCCTTATGATAGGCAGGAACTTTTGCCGATTTATAGTGCTACCTCACTGAAGCATACTGCCGAAGACACCCAGCAGCACACCCCACTCGGTCACATTATACTGACAACGGGAGAACCAGTCGTCCCACTCCAAATATGCTGATCGCTAAGCAGGAGTAGCAACTACCATTTTTAAAGACTCTGGTATGTCTTGGCTAGGGGACAGATCCCAAAGCCTTCCTCACAGCGGCGAACGCTGATCAACTAACGGCCAAAAGTGAGGCTTTGTCAAGGGAGACATTAGGAAGAAGAAAGTTGTTAAGAAAGAAGAGAAAAGATAAGATCCCAAATTTAGTCGCCTCTTATGATCATGCAATGGGCCCGGGGGCAGCAGGTACAATTCTTACGCCCTACATGCAGGGCAGAGTTTCATGGTATATAGATATCTATTATAAATTTTCAGGTATGTATAACAGTCACATAGGCCTACGTATTATATTAGAAAACAATGTTAAAAGTAAGTCAACCATCTAAGACATCAATACAGGCCTTAACGAAAGTTCAATAACTTGTGTCCAATGATGCCAGTCCCTTTGTTTTCAGACAATAAGATAATGTTTTGACTTATTCGACAGACGCCATGTCAGCGGTACTTGTGAGGACAAGACAGCCCAATACTTGTTCCGGCCTTATGACTGAATCTTACAAAACTTCTTCCGGAACAATATTGGTGTCAGCACATAAGAAAATAACGGTTGTAATGCTTTGGTTGTTTGAAGATTGATAACCTGGAATATACAGCCGTATCGCCACGTTTGACACAATGCCCAAAATGTAAACAGGCTGCAAACAGGTACGATTACATTTCATAACAGGGCCGTTTACGACAAGAGTAGTTGTATAAATTCCTGCAAAATGTGTACTGAAAACCAAAATCAAGTCAGGTACAAATATACGGTGATAAAATCAGGTGATACTTACGGATTTGATGGAAAATAGTACATTAGTAAACGTTAACAGAAGTGTTTTCGTCGCCATATTGTATACCTTTGACCTGAAATAACCCAGTTACATTGGGCGAGATTGATTTGCACAAACCGCGTTATGTCGGTTCCGGTCAGACGTATGCAGGCACTACTAGGCACACGTTCCTATGGCCCAGAATTCGTATGAAAATAAGTCATTTAGGGGTTGGGTACTGGGTTTATTTTTTCATTCTGGGCTATAGAGACATGTTGAGCTCATTTGATAGAGTACAAAACATATGATACAGGAATTACGTTCAGTTTCGTATCTGCTGTATTAATTAATTAATGAAGACGAAACAAAGCTAATAGAGATGCAGACGTTTGTTTGGAAAACCTTGCCTTTATCAATTGATTGTACCTATAGCTATATTTTCTATGCGATATATAACCGATGTAGCATCACGAGTTTAGATATTCTATTGGAACATGTGCGGTCGTTCTGATCTGTACAGTATCAGATCTACAGGTACATTATTGTACTTAGTATATATATATATATAGATTCAGATTTTGACTAGAAAACCTAAATGATGACATCAGTACTTGTATTCTTCCTCACTGTGACCTGTATGTGACCCTGGTAAATACTAGCCGCAATATACCACTTGTCTACAGAGATCTTATTAGCTCGATCGGTTAATTGTAAGAAGAAAAAAAATCCAAAAATGTGGTAAGTTGTGATACTTTATTATTATTGTATTAACATTTTATGTCTGTAAACCAGAGACATATATTCCTGTTTATTTGTAATGTAAATACAGAATGTATGTGATTATGTTGTTTGATGATCAAAATGGTAGAAAAACAAAAACAGATTGTAAGACTAGTAAGCCAGAAGTCCCGTGTTCGATCCCAAGTGGAGGCAGTAGTTTAGGTTGATCATGCGTTCTGTTACATGTAGTTTTGGACAACCGATGGGAACTGTTTATGGCGACCTGCGTACAACCGGTGTGTGCAAATCAAGTTTAGCTACATGGCTGAGAGCCATACTGAAAGCCACACCGTGATTGGCTAGAATATCTGGTGCGTGTTTGCCTCCATCGTAGTGTGATATCCGGCGTAACCATTCATTAATGTTTTAAAAAGTGTTAGGCTATGTACAATACTTTGTAAATTATTGACGAACTAGATTATTGTCAGATAATCAACTTTAGATTTTTAAGGGCAAATATTTATTTACTAAAACACTTAATGTCACTGAGTGAAGGAATGATAAGTCTCTGAACCAATCAATTCGGAGTGACCAGTGGCATGGAACGATAGGTAGCCCCCCCCCCCCCCCCCCCCCCCCTCCCTGAACACCGAGATATTATTTCATGTATTTAACCGCTAACATTTCCTTAATTTGGTGAAATAAAAATTAAAATATCCATAAAATAAAATTCTAGCTTAATTTGTAGATAAAGTTTCTCAACTAAAATAGGATTCTCCCTATAGTTTTGAAAAAAGCCAAAAACATGCATCTAGATATCGAGAAAATTAACATGGAAATACGTAGTAATTTTTGCAAAGCAAATGGTAACACATAGATCACCCCTATCATTTGTTAAGACAATCGGTTCATTATTTCCTGACCGTGTCTTATAACCTAAAAGTGTTACATCCTATTTTCGTGATTCCGAAAGTTTCTGAATTTTTTTTTTATAAAATATGAATGAAATACGAGTGGATTATGAAAACTCTTCTGTGTGTTTGAAGACAATTTGTTGTACTCAGGGCCTCTCAACCCAGGCAATCCTTCTATTTGGATATTGTGTACATGCTTATCTTTGATGCATATACATATATTTGATATGTCTGAGAAATTAAATTAATTGAACCGAAAAAAAAAAGCAAAAAAAAACAAACAAAAAAACTCCATGAACAATCTATAAATGCCGTGACAGTCCGTATCAGAAAATACGTCGCGACAGACCAAAGCTAACGGGTGAAGGGAACTGGAAATAATTCGTGGGCAAGAAACGAATACTCATCCAATACACACGCTAGACTTTATAACTCATATTTAAGGAAATATAATATTTTCAAATTAAGTCATTATGTCGACAATAAAACGTTCGTGAATTATTTGCCTTTTTCATTAACCCGCATATCTCGAAACCCTGTCACTGAAATCGTGATAATGGGAACAAGTCCTAGAATATCGAATCTGATGGGACATGTGAACACCGCGGGTAGTGGAAGTAGGTATGTTACTATCAAGAAACAGAAAATTGATGAATGAGAAATGGAAATTATGACACTTATAAAGTTAAGTTGTAAGCTTTCTCTGTTGGTTATGTTGTTAGTAAAGATCGAGATAAGCGAATGATGATGTAAGCTGTCCTTGTAGGTAACGCTGTAAGTAAAGATCGAGATAATTGACCGATGTTGTAAGTAAAGATCGAGATAAGCAAATGATGTTGTAAACTGTTCCTGTTGGTTATGTTGTAAGTAAAGATCGAGATAAGCGAATGATGATGTAAGCTGTCCTTGTAGGTAACGTTGTAAGTAAAGATCGAGATATTATGAAGTTAGCTTTCCCCGTCTGTTACGTTAAAAAAAAGTTAAAATCGAGATAAATGACCGGTGTTGTAAGTAAAGATCGAGATAAGTGACCGATGTTGTAAGTAAAGATCGAGATAAGCGGCTGATGTCCTCGATTTCAAGTTATACCAGAGCCCCGTTCGATTTGCACTCTTCTCATTCTAGAATATATCTTCCGGTCACTCGATTTGAAGCTCTTCTGCTTCTGGAAGATCTTCTACCTCATCCGTCTCGAAGCTGGAAGATTTATCTTCCAAGATGGCGGCGACCATGTTTTAAGTGTGCGAGTGATGAGTTTCACTAGAGAAGGATTTATAACACATACATGCACATGTTTGTGTCATCGTGTTTGAGAAAACTTAAAAACTTGCTTATTTTTTGTTTTATTCTCCCGGTTTACTCGATTTACATATAACGGAATACGATCTTCTTATAAAGCTTCTCTTCTTAGAAGAGTGCAAATCGAACGGGGCTCTGGCCTTTCCCTACCTCGTGCGAGATAGAAATCAACATGGTCAATTGAATCTTTACTTAAATGTAAAACATCGTCAACGTACCTATAGTTGCTGGTCACCAAACTCAACAAAGACCTACGTTGTTGACCAGAAATTCAATTATTCTTCGTTTATTTTCTATGGGCCCAAATCATAACGAATTAACGAGTAACACTTACGCTTAGTTCCTAACTATGACACCTCCAATCACAGGAGAACGAAGATGCCCCTTGTGTGTAGAATGGGGAATGGTAGTGTAAAGAAAACAAATATCAAACGTTTTAATAGAAAAAAAACACACCTTGTGAGTAGATGTTTAAGATTAGTCAGATTATATCTTTGGGTTCTTCAACATTCATAGTAGTAAGACAGACTGGTTCAGACAGGTAATGTAAACCAGTTATTTGTACAGATTTGTGGACGAATCAGTGATTTGTACAAATTGGGATGAAAACGACTACGGCAGAGAAAACTGTAGAAGTTATAAGCGAGGTATTCTACAGAAATGGAGTCCTAGCTCAGGTAGTGAGCGACAACGGTCCCCCAGTTCACGTCGAAATATTTTATAGTTTCATGAAGTCTAATGCAGACGCGGGCAAACAGTAACTTACCACGAATGAGAGGCCAGCGAAACTCTTCATGGGACTCGATTTGACCAAACCTGATCTACGACAGAAATCCACGAGACAGGTCATATGTAGGTTAACCTCTGTGGGAGACCTTGGAGCGATAGTGAATATCGTTGTTTCAAAAAAAAAAAAAAAAGGAAAAAAGATGGGTCTAAGTTAGAATTGTTGAAAGGACAGGGCCAGCCCTGTACAGTGTTAAAACTGCACAAGGTACCATCAGAAGTCAACTTACAAGTGAAGGGAGATATTCACTTCAAATCTCCACTGGTCAACGTGGAAAATGCAGTCAGTAAGACATCAAGAGTCGTCAAAGACAACGTGACGTCAGTACCATCAACATTGCGTCAAGATTCAAGTGGAGACATTTCATCGTCTCCAGTCATTGAGCAAAGTCTGTCGCCGTTGAAGACATCACCGATGTCAGTAAATATGTCGATAACGTCAATCCACCAATGAGACTCCAAGATTTTGTTACAATACAAGAGACTCCAAGATTTTGTTACAACATAAGCGACTCCAAGGCTTTGTTACAACACAAGAGACTCCAAGACTTTGTTACAACATAAGCGACTCCAAGGCTTTGTTACAACACAAGAGACTCCAAGGCTTTGTTACAACACAAGAGACTCCAGGACTTTGTTACAACACAAGAGACTCCAAGACTTTGTTACAACATAAGATACTCCAAGGCTTTGTTACAACACAAGAGACTCCAAGACTTTGTTACAACATGAGAGACTCCAAGGCTGTGTTACAACATAACAGACTCCAAGGCTTTGTTACAACATAAGAGACTCCAAGACTTTGTTACAACATAAGCGACACCAATACTGTGTTACACATAAGAGACTCCAAGACTTTGTTACAACATAAGCGACTCCAAGACTTTGTTACACCATAAGAGACTCCAAGACTTTGTTACAACATAAGCGACTCCAAGATTTTGTTACAACATAAGCGACTCCAAGACTTTGTTACAACATAAGAGACTCCAAGACTTTGTTACAACATGGTGCTCAGATGAGAGGGCTGCGGTCGCCGAATAGTTAAGGTGTTCCGACACTTTATCACTATCCCTCCACCTTTGGGTGGCGAGTTCGAAACCGAAGTGGGGAAGTTGCCTGGTACTGACCGTAGGCCGGTGGTTTTTCTCCGGGTACTCCGGCTTTTCTCCACATCCAAAACCAGACAAGCCTTTAAATGACCCTGGATGTTCATAGGACGTTAAACAAAAATAAACAACCACATTTCAAGCTCAGATGAGTGGTCAGACATTTCTAATCATTTACACAGTGATAGGGGTACAATAATTCCTGTGTGTATCATAGGAATCATGTAGGATTCCAAATGTGTTGATTTAATTAATTTGTATTGATAAAGCATCAAAGTAGATGTGTTGGTTTAAAGTTTATTATTCTAGTCATGTGTGACTGTAGGTTCATATAGGACATTGATATGGTTGGAGAATAATATGCATGTCCTAAAGTGAAAACAAGCCTGCACTATATGTTAAAATTTTTATTTACTTCTGAAAGACAATTTAAACAAAGACATGGGTTAGTACATGTAACATTGATTCATTAGGTTGTAATGCAAACTAGTAAATATTAATAGTAATCCGGTGTTTGAGATATCTTCATAATTAGGAGGGAAGAGATGTAGTATATTGAATTATTAGTATTTTTAATTCCGGAACAATACTTGTCCGTATCCATTTAGTCTCGACAGGCGTATGAACACAGTCAACTAAAGAAAGTAGTTCTGTTATAGCGGTCACTGAAGTTGTTTGGGTTATGTATTTCAATATATATTAAGACAACACAACATGTGTCCAAACGTGTCAATTATGTTCTCCAGAAAATGCATTTTCACATATATTTTTTTCCAAAATTGCCACATAATAATTGCATGCCTAAAGCAAGGTTCGCGAGTAGCAAAATCAGGCTGATACGGTTTCTAACCGTTTTTCTTTAGATTACACTTGATACACACCGTACTTCTATCGGAAGGTCGATAATACTGAAAGGGAAGTACTCAGTCCCGAGTACACTCCCCTGGTGTATTCCGCTCGATAGATGGGTCCAGATCTTTACCATATAAGTCTCTGTTTTCGTTCGTTTATTAAGTTCCTATCCCACAACAAGATGGCTCCATTAACCAGGGGAGATAAGTGAGTACACACCGACATTTTCTGTTCAGATCCACGAAACATGAGTATATGGAATACGAACTACTGTATCTCCTGATAGGTACACGTACCTGTATATCATAAAAAAAATTCCAGGTGTCACATCGCCTACCGAGTAGATAATGTGTAAAAAATATTCATCATGAAATTTCATCTTTCCTATGACCTTATCTTATCACGCCTGTTTCATTAGTAAACTTTCTTTAAACGCAAATCGTTTTTCACTGATGAATTTATTTATCTATCACATTCATGTGCTCTATCCGTGTTTAAAGTGTGGAAGCAGCCTCTAAACATCATCATTGAATGGATAGTCGTAGAGATTTATCAATCTGAAAGATAAATACACAATTCATGATATTATGAGAATGAAATGTCAAATCAGTAGTTACTTTTTGCGCAAGTAAGACATTTAATGTCGACAGAACATCGATTATATCGGTGAAACGACACCCAGCAATATACACGGGGTCACGTAGGCGGTGAAACGACACCCAGTAATATACGGGGTCATGTAGGATGTGAAACGACACCCAGTAATAGACGGGGTCATGTAGGCGGTGAAAAGACACCCAGTAATATACGGGGTCATGTAGGATGTGAAACGACACCCAGTAATAGACGGGGCCATGTAGGATGTGAAACGACACCCAGTAATATACGGGGTCATGTAGGCGGTGAAAAGACACCCAGTAATATAGGGGTCATGTAGGCAGTGAAACGACACCCAGTAATATAGGGGTCATGTAGGCAGTGAAACGACACCCAGTAATATACGGGGTCATGTAGGCGGTGAAAAGACACCCAGTAATAAAGGGGTCATGTAGGCAGTGAAACGACACCCAGTAATATACAGGGTCATGTAGGCGGTGAAACGACACCCAGTAATAGACGGGGCCATGTAGGCGGTGAAACGACACCCAGTAATATACGAGGTCATGTAGGCTGTGAAACGACACCCAGTAATAGACGGGGTCATGTAGGCTGTGAAACGACACCCAGTAATAGACGGGGTCATGTAGGCAGTGAAACGACACCCAGTAATATACGGGGCCATGTAGGATGTGAAACGACACCCAGTAATAGACGGGGTCATGTAGGCTGTGAAACGACACCCAGTAATATACGTGGTCATGTAGGATGTGAAACGACACCCAGAAATAGACGGGGTCATGTAGGATGTGAAACGACACCCAGTAATATACGGGGCCATGTAGGATGTGAAACGACACCCAGTAATATACGGGGCCATGTAGGATGTGAAACGACACCCAGTAATAGACGGGGTCATGTAGACTGTGAAACGATACCCAGTAATAGACGGGGTAATGTAGGCTGTGAAACGACACCCAGTAATAGACGGGGTCATGTAGGCTGTGAAACGACACTCAGTAATATACGGGGTCATGTAGGATGTGAAACGACACCCAGTAATAGACGGGGTCATGTAGGCTGTGAAACGACACCCAGTAATATACGTGGTCATGTAGGATGTGAAACGACACCCAGAAATAGACGGGGTCATGTAGGATGTGAAACGACACCCAGTAATAGACGGGGCCATGTAGGATGTGAAACGACACCCAGTAATATACGGGGCCATGTAGGATGTGAAACGACACCCAGTAATAGACGGGGTCATGTAGGCTGTGAAACGACACCCAGTAATAGACGGGGTCATGTAGGCTGTGAAACGACACCTAGCAATATACGGGGCCATGTAGGCATGAAACGACACCCAGCAATATACGGGGTCATGTAGGCTGTGCAACGACACCCAGTAATAGACGGGGTCATGTAGGATGTGAAACGACACCCAGTAATAGACGGGGTCATGTAGGTGGTGAAACGACACCCAGTAATAGACGGGGTCATGTAGGCATGAAACGACACCCAGCAATATACGGGGCCATGTAGGATGTGAAACGACACCCAGTAATAGACGGAGTCTAATGTTACATATATTGTATCTATTGCATCCCGTCCCACCCAAGCGATATTGATCAAACACGTATTTTGGAAGCACCTCTCGTGTCATCAGGAAACTTTAGGATCTAGGTACATACAAAGATTATCATCAGAATACCATGATTGAGTTCACTTGATTTTCACGGGTAAGGTCAATGTCACTATTACTATTTACAGAACACCATCAAAATAATATTCGAATTAAATTTGCATTTCAACACGGAATTTGATCAGAACACTGACGGGGGTCGCGTGTGGTGATGCGGAAACCCGGATAACGGAGGTTTTATTTGGATTGTAACATTTTAACCATGTTATACAGATCGTGAAATCTTTGTTGAGGAATATATTCGACATTTAATGATAATAAATTATACATACGCTTCCACTCTAAACATTCGAACTCCTTTGTTGATTCCTGTAATAACCGTCATGTCCTCAGGCGATAATTCAAAGTCGAACACCTGAAAGAGTTGTAAATAAACAAGTTTATGAGGGAGCCTGAAGTTGGTTCCGAGTTCCGTTTAAGTAAAACAATACTAGAAACCAGTTCCGAGTCCTGTACAGTTTATAGTGACTGATACACAGTAACTGCCTATGCACCCATTGACACATATAGTTTTTCTTCTTCATATTTGGGTCTAGTATTGAGATAAAGTACTTAGAATATTTTCTTAAACGAAACCGGGAACTAATTTCTAGTTCCGCTTTTCTTAAACGGAACTCGGAACTGGTTTACTTAAACGGAACACAGAACTCCGTGTTATGTCCTATTGTGTACGTGTGTTCACGATCACGTGTCAGAAGAAAATCATAAACTAAATGAGATACGCATTTTTTTTTGTATTCAATACTAAATACTCAAATCCAATTGGTTGATTTTATACAATTTATAGTAACAGCCACGTCACATAGAATTCATTTTTGGTCTGTGTGATTGCATGTTCACGAATTTTGATTAATCATGACAAATTATCATCACCTGGTTCTACATTACGAAATCCCCGTTAGGGTCTACATTTCTAAATAGAGTAAAACTCTAGATTAAAAATATAGATATTGTGTAGAGCTATTGATGAGTTGATAGTAATGGTTAGATATCAAGTCAAATTTTCCCTACATTTGTAGATAGAGTAAAATTCGTTGTAAAATTAAAAATATAGTTACAGTGTATTGTGTAGGGCTATTGATAAATTGATAGTAATGGTTTGATATGAAGTCAAATTTTCCTTACATTTCCGTTTTGTTGAATCCTGCTTGGTGTAACGCTCTTTGGGATCACTATAATATTCCTTTGGAGTAAGTTCCGGAGAAGGATCTGTGGACAAGACAATGGTAACTTTATGTGATGTAAGATAACACATCGCACAATCTTATACAGTTTGTCGGATTTATTAGAGGATTTCCCTCCATCCTTCAAAACGTGAATATTCAAAATATTGAATAAATGTCAAATACTACGTATTTCGTGGTTTTCATAATGTAATTCTTCAAATGAAACACGTTTAATTATCTATAAATAGAAATCAGAAAAAAAAACATCTATAAACCTGAGCTGGTGTTTTATTGTACTTCGTGGCGAGTTTCCCAATCACAGGATCATTCAACAACTCTGGGATGCCAGTCTCATCCATAGCTCTGTAAAATGTAAACAATGTATGGTGATGAGAAAAGTTATCTACGAATACGTCATTGAAGTATATATATATATATATATATATATATATATATATGAAAGAGAAAAGGTACATGTAATATGCTGATATATAGAGAATACATGGTCAGTGTCTTAAAATATAAGCTGTATTTTGGCGAGGGTAAAGAAAGACAAAAGTGGCGAGCCTTGGCGAGCCACTTTTGTCTTTCTGTCCCGAGCCAAAAATACAGCTTATATTTTAAGACACTGACCATGTATTCTATTTATCCTGCAACAGTCATAAAAATGATCATCAAAAATAATCATTTTTAAGTGAAACGGTGTCAAAAATGACAGAAATATGTTCGCCAAGGCTCGCCACTTTTGTCTTTCTTTACCCTCGCCAAAATACAGCTTATATTTTAAGACACTGACCATGTATTCTCTATATATAGTATATAAGAAATTGAAATCTGTCCTTGCGAAGGTGAATGTATAAAAAAAAAATAACAAAAAACGGACTTTGCCGGAAGGCCTTTCTGCCCTCTCAGGCTTCTTCAGGCGGACTGTAAGCATTGTCAATCATGATTATACATCTGACTTAATACAATCGAGGTGAAAACAACTATTACATTAAAGAGTAGATTCACTATGACTGTATTTACAACTCATTTCTCTAAGTTGCTTAGAAAATGCACCAAATAAATCAATCAGTAAAATTTTGTTCAATTTATCTTTTATATATACATGTATGTTTATTTCATTTTTGAAGCATTTCAATATAAATACTAAATGAAACGTCACTGACATTCATTCATCCACCGTTTCTTCCACATAGATGCCCATGATCAATGATGATGATGATGATGGGGTTTCGTGTCTGTATGATGATGATGATGATGATGATGATGAAAGTGTCACATGTTAATACAATCACAAAAGAACAGGTATATCAAGCACAATGATATCTCAAAACAAGAGGCTCAGAGGGCCTACGTTGCCCACCTGGATATTTAGTAACAATGGCAAACTATTCTTATTTCAGTTATATTTCAAATATTTTCCGACTTTTTAAACTGCCTTTTCCAACGTTAGACACCTTTGTTCAATAATGCTCCAGACGAAATTTCAGTAATTTCCGTTCAGCCATTCAGGTCGACTGGTATGGATTTAAATGAAATGTTGACGGACGACGGACGATTCCATAAGCTCACCTGTCCTTTAACATAGTTAACATCCAGTCAATTATCGCTTACGATACATTATATATATGTGTGTGTGTTCACAAATCTATAAAATGTCTGTTAAATATCATGTAAGTTAATTTAAAGGTAATAATTAGTAGTTAAACATCACATGGAATGTTATATTTTATACAATTAGTATGTTAAGATCCAATGATTGGGGGAATTCGAGAGTGGTAAGGGATCCCACTAAACTGGCAAATTCAGCCATATATGACCATATGATCAAATGATAAATATATGTTCAATTCATTGAAACATAAATATAAACATATATATAAACATTCGCTACTCAACCTTTCTATATACTTATAGGTACACAATGACTTAAGACCGTCCAGAGTACATGATAGGTGAAAGTGATTGGGCCAGCCCCTACCGACGGATCCCCTATCCCCTTTACTCATGAATATCGATAGTCAAACGGGATACTAAAAAAAGTAGGCAGTTAGCTACTTATAAGACACATATTGCGATGTGTGAGGAACACAGGTCTTTTCCTCCACATATGAGAGAACTAAGCAGTTATGTTTTTCTTTTTCTTTCTTTTTTTCAAATATGGTCACTTACCAAAGTCAACCCAACACCTTTCCATTGTCATGATCCGGAATGATTAAAAACTTCGTAAGAGAAGTTTAATTTATGTAATAAGAGTCATAAAGGTTGTAATCATTACATAAAATCATTGTAAACTTAACGTCTGCTTATCTGATGAATAAAACGGAAAAGTACCTTTCCAATAGTTGCCGACTACCTCGCTGAACAACTTTGCATATTATCCAGAATAAATAGGGTAAAGTGTCTTTCCTGACCAAAGAAACAGCTACGACAGCACGGACCAGCCCCAGCAGCTTCCCAAGGAACAGAAACCAACACGGATAGGAGCTGTCGAACCAGAAACATCGGGTTCTCATCTGAGGCTACGTGGCCGGCGCTCTAACCGACTGAGGTAATATCGCCCCTCAAAAGAGAATACCGCCAAAATAACAAGTCCGAAATTCTAACGCAAAACCGATAAAACAAGGGCGAGATACGAATAAAAATAAATTGAAACGGTATTAAGAAAATAAGACCAGGTGTCCGAAAGGGTAAGCGTCTTCTGCTTCATCGACGGCACCTCCATAAAAACCTGGGTCAAATCAGGGTTAAGTCATATTCTTAATGCGAACGAAGACAATGAGACATGTCTATGATCATGTGCACTCACACGTGTGAACCTTCTCTTCCAGGAGATCCAATAGGACCGTAAGCCATTATTGGCATGTTATACGGCTTCATGTATTCCTCAAGTTTTGTCTGTGGGAAGTAGGCGTGGCACTCCACCTAGAGATAAAGCAGTAATGTGGTATTATTAGATAACATTTGTTTAGCTAAAACTTTCTCATATAAAGGAAGTATACAATTTTAAATATCTCCCGACCCCAAGTTTTTCTTTAACAACAATAACATTTTCCTTATCACAAACGTAATATATTTTCCATTAGGTTAGAATTACGCCATACAACTAGGGTCTGGCTACCTCATCAAGGTGCCATGGTCAGACTTTCCGTTTTATTGATTGTTTATGTCAATGCTATATAACTGGTACTGATAAAATGTTCTCGTCATCCCCACAAACGGTTCTACGAGTGACCTTGGGGTACCAATATATTCTGTTTAAAAAGATGGCATTAAGACTTTACCTGATTCGTTACTGGCATAACACGCGCGACTTTCCTGACCCTCTCTAACTGTGCGGCGTTGAAGTTTGATATGCCAATACTTTTAGTTTTTCCCTGGTCGACGAGTTTTTCCATTTCCTAGGACAACAATAACATGAGGAATATAATTATGAAAAGCCATAACAATCTCACAATCAGAAAATTCGTTTTCACAAATTTCTTATGGAGCTTGAGACATAATGTATCTAAAGGATACAGACTCAGGGGCCGCGGTGGCCGAGTGGTTAAGATGTCCCGACACTTTATCACTAGCCCTCCACCACTGGGTTGCGAGTTCAAAACCTACTTGTGGCAGTTGCCAGGTACTGACCGTAGGCCGATGGTTTTTCTCCGGATATTCCGGCTTTCCTTCACCTCAAAAACCTGGCACGTCCTTAAATGACCCTGGCTGTTAATAGGACGTTAAACAAAACAAACCAAATACAGGCTCAGTAAACAAATTACAGACGAGAAGTACTAGTTACAGACGAGACGTACTTAACAGAACACAGACTCGGTAAATAAAACATACCTTCCAGACACCTTCAATGTCCACTCTCTCTTCAGTATCAAGTTTTCCATCTTTTATTGGGAACACGTTATTGGGATCCTCAGGGACCTGAAGTGAATAACATAAATCCGTTGCATATAAAACAATATTTTGAAAAGAAATAAAGAATGATTATCATGTTTAATTATATTTGTTTAAACTAACGGTAATGTAAAGCAGTGCTACGTATTACATGGACTGTATGAGTCAGATATACCTGTCTAACATGGTATCAAGGACAGCACATACTCTTAAGTTTAAGGTGATACATTTACTTATAATATACAGCTGATAGCTAATCTGTATGAAAACCGCGATTATTATAGTTTCCATAATTGTTAATTTTCCATTTCTTGATAGTAACATCACCCTTACCGATATTTATAAGTATTAGTTGATTCGATATGCAGGAATTCAGGATTTCCGTGAGACATGCCCACTGCGATGGAAATACTTACAACACATGGTTACGAGAGATGCAGGTTGTTGAAGACCATGGACACTTTTTATGGTCGAAGTCATGATATCTTTGCGTACAATCTATATTCCTGTGTGATATGAAGTCAGCCTTGTTCGATGCTCGTTTATTCGTCTAGAAGTTCCGTCACTATTCCAGCTCTCATTTTGAGAATGCGAATTAAACCAGAATTTACCTTGATATTTCTGGTGTCGTCGATGTCTAGCATGAACTTAAGCGTTCACTGTAATATCCGAAACCTTATCACATTTAGAGACAGAGTGGTTGTTGATTATTTATGACGTTAATATAAATCATGCGTATCGTCCCTCTTACAGGAATCAATCTCACACAGATTTCCCCCACCAACCTACATCAAATCGGGTGTCGATGTTTTGCACTTGTAACCGACATTAACTTGCTATCTTTGCTTTCTCTAAACGATCAGCACACTCTGGCCGTCAATATTTCCCCGACCAACAGACACCAATGCGAACGTCAATGTTTTCATCAACCAACCATCATCACCAACCCACCATCACTAGCCCACCATTACCGACCCACCATTACCGACCCTGCCGTCGATAAAGACTATGTTCTGCCCCATTCGACCAAAGGTCCGCACCAAAAACAAAATAAGACGACGCTGTCATTAGTAAATGTTTGGTACTTACCCGACATGCCATAGGGGTATGTATCAGGAATAGATCAACATAGGTGAGCTTCAGTTTCTTTAGACTCTGTGTCAAAGATAAATCTACATCGGCAGGTCTCGTATAAATACTGGCAAGCTATAAAAAGATAATCAGAAATTCACATAACACATAAGTTAGGACTAAACAAATGTGTTATGCTGTTTATATCAATTCATTTGACATATATGTTTCCGATTATTAAATTCACATATAAAGGTGTCATCTTCTTTGTTGAGATTACTGAGTGGTAAGACCTTCTTGCGGACATTTAGCCACCGATATTTGCTCTTTCCCTATAAGCCACGGTTTCTTATGAATTCACTATCGCCTTCCAAGGCTACACAAACTTATCAGACTGTTGGAGAAAGCCCGAATACTTCAATATCTTTTGCTAAGGATCAAGGAAACGAACCCCAGTTGTTTTGATGCAAGTGCGTTACCACTGCGCCAAACATCCGTTAAAGACGAATATCAATTCAACTGAGTTAATATATAAGCAATATTATTGATATTTTTTTCTGCTGTAGTACATTCACTTTTTTATTACCTTTGTACAGATGAAAATGTCTTCTCTCTTCAGTTTGCCGGCCTTGAAGTACTCATCTAGGGCCTCGCCTATTGCTTCTTCGTTCAGATAGCTGTATGCCGTATCGATGAGGCGGTACCCAGCGTCCAGAGCCGTCCGAACGGCCGTCTTTACTTCTTCTGGCTTACTCTGTAAAGTAGAATATCTTTTGGTGAGTATGTCTTGTCATGTTTTCCTTGCAGTATATACTCAGAGCATTGTTTAGTCTCGTGTAATGACAGAGTCCTATTAAACTGAAAGTTATATCATATTTCTTGGAAAAGGTGTTTTCCAGGATCGTCCGAAATTAATTAGTAAATCTGGTTATAAAATATTGAGAAACAGTTAACTAATTTGCAATGCTACACATGTATTCTAAATACTATATAACACCCTTAATATATTAAATTCACTGTATTATTCTATCATCATATTTCAATATAAATTGTATGCATTAAGTCTAACATGCTAGATTGAAATCTGAAAGGTCTGCCTGTTTTAAATTTAATCTAGAAATATCGATCCTTCTAGAAAATGGGTTATGATAGTGGTTATATTATTTACGTATACTAGATGGTTTGCTTATTTTGGTATAATGGATGGTTAGATTATTTTGGTATAATGGATGGTTAGATTATTTTGGCATAAAAGATGATTAAACTAACATTTCTCATTTGTGCTTCCGGGTAGGTACATTTTAGTTAACATGAATTATTTGTAAACAATGATATTTCTTATTCCGTTTGAGTTTGTTTTAATCGTACTTATTTTGTTGCCCACATATTTTAGCGCATAACCGAATATAAACATATTACCACTATGACCGAATAAAAACAGATTACAACAATGACCGAATATAAACATAATACCACAATGACCGAATATAAACATAACCACAATGACCGAATATAAACATATTACAACAATGACCGAATATAAACAGATTACCACAATGACCGAATATAAACAGATTACCACAATGACCGAATATAAACATATTACCACAATGACCGAATATAAACAGATTACAACAATGACCGAATATAAACATAACCACAATGACCGAATATAAACATAACCACAATGACCGAATATAAACATAACCACAATGACCGAATATAAACAGATTACCACAATGACCGAATATAAACATATTAACACAATGACCGAATATAAACATATTACCACAATAACTGAATATAAACCGATTACCACAATGACCGAATATAAACATATTAACACAATGACCGAATATAAACATAACCACAATGACCGAATATAAACATAACCACAATGACCGAATATAAACATATTACCACAATGACCGAATATAAACCGATTACCACAATAACTGAATATAAACCGATTACCACAATGACCGAATATAAACATAACCACAATGACCGAATATAAACATATAACCACAATGACCGAATATAAACAGATTACCACAATGACCGAATATAAACAGATTACCACAATGACCGAATATAAACATATTACTACAATGACTGAATATAAACATAACCACAATGACCGAATATAAACATAACCACAATGACCGAATATAAACATATTACCACAATGACCGAATATAAACAGATTAACACAATGGCCGAATATAAACAGATTACCACAATGGCCGAATATAAACATATTACCACAATAACCGAATATAAACAGATTACCACAATGACCGAATATAAACAGATTACCACAATGGCCGAATATAAACAGATTACCACATTGACCAAATATAAACATATTACCACAATAACCGAATATAAACAGATTACCACAATGACCGAATATAAACAGATTACCACAATGGCCGAATATAAACAGATTACCACATTGACCAAATATAAACATATTACCACAATGACCGAATATAAACATATTACCACAATGACCGAATATAAACAGATTACCACAATGACCGAATATAAACATAACCACAATGACCGAATATAAACATATTACCACAATGACCAAATATAAACATATTACAACAATGACCGAATATAAACATATAACCACAATGACCGAATATAAACAGATTACCACAATGACCGAATATAAACATATTACCACAATGACCGAATATAAACATATTAACACAATGACCGAATATAAACATATTACCACAATGACCGAATATAAACATAACCACAATGACCGAATATAAACAGATTACCACATTGACCAAATATAAACCGATTACCACAATGACCGAATATAAACATAACAACAATGACCGAATATAAACATATTACCACAATGACCGAATATAAACATATTACCACAATGACCGAATAAAAACAGATTACCACAATGACCGAATATAAACATATTACCACAATGACCGAATATAAACAGATTACCACAATGACCGAATATAAACAGATTACCACAATGACCGAATATAAACATATTACCACAATGACCGAATATAAACAGATTACAACAATGACCGAATATAAACATAACCACAATGACCGAATATAAACATAACCACAATGACCGAATATAAACATAACCACAATGACCGAATATAAACATAACCACAATGACCGAATATAAACATAACCACAATGACCGAATATAAACAGATTACCACAATGACCGAATATAAACATATTAACACAATGACCGAATATAAACATATAACCACAATGACTGAATATAAACCGATTACCACAATGACCGAATATAAACATATTAACACAATGACCGAATATAAACATAACCACAATGACCGAATATAAACATAACCACAATGACCGAATATAAACATATTACCACAATGACCGAATATAAACCGATTACCACAATAACTGAATATAAACCGATTACCACAATGACCGAATATAAACATAACCACAATGACCGAATATAAACATATAACCACAATGACCGAATATAAACAGATTACCACAATGACCGAATATAAACAGATTACCACAATGACCGAATATAAACATATTACTACAATGACTGAATATAAACATAACCACAATGACCGAATATAAACATAACCACAATGACCGAATATAAACATATTACCACAATGACCGAATATAAACAGATTAACACAATGGCCGAATATAAACAGATTACCACAATGGCCGAATATAAACATATTACCACAATAACCGAATATAAACAGATTACCACAATGACCGAATATAAACATAACAACAATGACCGAATATAAACATATTACCACAATGACCGAATATAAACATATTACCACAATGACCGAATAAAAACAGATTACCACAATGACCGAATATAAACATAACCACAATGACCGAATATAAACATATTACCACAATGACCGAATATAAACATAACCACAATGACCGAATATAAACAGATTACAACAATGACCGAATATAAATGTAACCACAATGACCAAATATAAACATATTACCACAATAACCGAATATAACAGATTACCACAATGACCGAATATAAACATAACCACAATGACCGAATATAAACAGATTACCACAATGACCGAATATAAACATAACCACAATGACCGAATATAAACATAATACCACAATGACCGAATATAAACATAACCACAATGACCGAATATAAACAGATTACCACATTGACCAAATATAAACCGATTACCACAATGACCGAATATAAACATAACAACAATGACCGAATATAAACATATTACCACAATGACCGAATATAAACATATTACCACAATGACCGAATAAAAACAGATTACCACAATGACCGAATATAAACAGATTACCACAATGACCGAATATAAACATATTACCACAATGACCGAATATAAACAGATTACCACAATGACCGAATATAAACAGATTACCACAATGACCGAATATAAACATATTACCACAATGACCGAATATAAACAGATTACAACAATGACCGAATATAAACATAACCACAATGACCGAATATAAACATAACCACAATGACCGAATATAAACATAACCACAATGACCGAATATAAACAGATTACCACAATGACCGAATATAAACATATTAACACAATGACCGAATATAAACATATTACCACAATAACTGAATATAAACCGATTACCACAATGACCGAATATAAACATATTAACACAATGACCGAATATAAACATAACCACAATGACCGAATATAAACATAACCACAATGACCGAATATAAACATATTACCACAATGACCGAATATAAACCGATTACCACAATAACTGAATATAAACCGATTACCACAATGACCGAATATAAACATAACCACAATGACCGAATATAAACATATAACCACAATGACCGAATATAAACAGATTACCACAATGACCGAATATAAACAGATTACCACAATGACCGAATATAAACATATTACTACAATGACTGAATATAAACATAACCACAATGACCGAATATAAACATAACCACAATGACCGAATATAAACATATTACCACAATGACCGAATATAAACAGATTACCACAATGGCCGAATATAAACATATTACCACAATAACCGAATATAAACAGATTACCACAATGACCGAATATAAACATAACAACAATGACCGAATATAAACATATTACCACAATGACCGAATATAAACATATTACCACAATGACCGAATAAAAACAGATTACCACAATGACCGAATATAAACATAACCACAATGACCGAATATAAACATATTACCACAATGACCGAATATAAACATAACCACAATGACCGAATATAAACAGATTACAACAATGACCGAATATAAATATAACCACAATGACCGAATATAAACATATTACCACAATAACCGAATATAACAGATTACCACAATGACCGAATATAAACATAACCACAATGACCGAATATAAACAGATTACCACAATGACCGAATATAAACATAACCACAATGACCAAATATAAACATATTACCACAATAACCGAATATAAACATATTACCACAATGGCCGAATATAAACAGATTACCACAATGACCGAATATAAACATAACCACAATGACCGAATATAAACATAACCACAATGACCGAATATAAACAGATTACCACAATGACCGAATATAAACAGATTACCACAATGACCGAATATAAACATAACCACAATGACCGAATATAAACAGATTACCACCATGACCGAATATAAACATATAACCACAATGACCGAATATAAACATATTAACACAATGATCGAATATAAACATAACCACAATGACCGAATATAAACATAACCACAATGACCGAATATAAACATATTACCACAATGATCGAATATAAACATAACCACAATGACCGAATATAAACATATTACCACTATGACCGAATATAAACATAACCACAATGACCGAATATAAACATATTACCACTATGACCGAATATAAACAGATTACCACATTGACCAAATATAAACATATACCACAATGACCGAATATAAACATATTACCACAATGACCGAATATAAACATATTAACACAATGACCGAATATAAACATATTACCACTATGACCGAATATAAACATATTACCACTATGACCGAATATAAACATAACCACAATGACCGAATATAAACATATTACCACAATGACCGAATATAAACATAACCACAATGACCGAGTATAAACATATTACCACTATGACCGAATATAAACATATTACCACTATGACCGAATATAAACATAACCACAATGACCGAATATAAACATATTACCACAATGACCGAATATAAACATATTAACACAATGACCGAATATAAACATAATCACAATGACCGAATATAAACATATAACCACAATGACCGAATATAAACATATTACAACAATGACCGAATATAAACATATTACAACAATGACCGAATATAAACATAACCACAATGACCGAATATAAACATATAACCACAATGACCGAATATAAACATAATACCACAATGACCGAATATAAACCGATTACCACAATGACCGAATATAAACATAACCACAATGACCGAATATAAACATATTACCACAATGACCGAATATAAACATAACCACAATGACCGAATATAAACATATTACCACAATGACCGAATATAAACATAACCACAATGACCGAATATAAACATATTACCACAATGACCGAATATAAACATATTACCACTATGACCGAATATAAACAGATTACCACAATGACCGAATATAAACATATTACCACAATGACCGAATATAAACAGATTACCATAATGACCTAATATAAACATAACCACAATGACCGAATATAAACATATTACCACAATGACCGAATATAAACATAACCACAATGACCGAATATAAACAGATTACCACATTGACCAAATATAAACATATTACCACAATGACCGAATAAAACAGATTACCATAATGACCGAATATAAACATAACCACAATGACCGAATATAAACATATTACCACAATGACCGAATATAAACATAACCACAATGACCGAATATAAACATATTACCACAATGACCGAATAAAAACATAACCACAATGACCGAATATAAACATAACCACAATGACCGAATATAAACATATAACCACAATGACCGAATATAAACATATAACCACAATGACCGAATATAAACATATTACCACAATGACCGAATATAAACAGATTACCACAATGACCGAATATAAACAAATTACCACAATGACCGAATATAAACAGATTACCACAATGACCGAATATAAACATAACCACAATGACCGAATATAAACATAACCACAATGACCTAATATAAACAGATTACCACAATGACCGAATATAAGCATATTACCACAATGACCGAATATAAACATATTACCACAATGACCGAATATAAACATAACCACAATGACCGAATATAAACATAACCACAATAACCGAATATCAACATATTACCACAATGACCGAATATAAACATAACCACAATGACCGAATATAAACATATTACAACAATGACCGAATATAAACATAACCACAATGACCGAATATAAACATAACCACAATGAGCGAATAGAATATCAACATATTACCACAATGACCGAATATAAACATATTACCACAATGACGAATTAGCACAACTTTGGGAGAAAACTGAATTCCTGAGTGTTCACGGAAGGATTGTGATTCCCATTGTCAATGTCATTACTATAACTAAATATCTAGATGGACAATAATGTACAATTTGTATAATACTTTATAATATTTGTATTCATTTTTCATTTCTGGTGAGTGTTCCGCGTTTGAAAGCTTCCTTTAGACGTAATTCAGCAAGGTTAAATAATGCTTTTTCTACAACAGCTAAGTTGACTATTGTTAATAAATAAATGATGTGGCATTTGGCGAATGTTAGGTTATCCAAACCATAAAACGAGATCTTCTCATCGCAAGCGTTTCACTGAGTTTTTGCTGCATTTTTCTGTTATGTGTGTTTTCTGTTTCTATTTTATCAAATCTGGAAATGTAATATGATACAATAGGTGACAGACATCGCACACTTAAGAAAATATACAATTGCGTATAAGTGTATCATATATATATACATATATACGGGGGCCGCGGTGGCCGAGTGGTTAAGGTGTCCCGACACTTTAACACTAGCCCTCCACCTCAGGGTTGCGAGTTCGAAACCTACGTAGGCCGTAGGCCGGTGGTTTTTCTCCGGGTACTCCGGCTTTCCTCCACCTCCAAAACCTGGCACGTCCTTAAATGACCCTGGCTGTTAATAGGACGTTAAACAAAAACAAACCAAACAAACATATATATACTTAACTTTCATGCAATCTATCTATGTTCCCTGAACATGTCACGTACCTTCATTCCATTCCGACGTTTATATTTTAGTACTAAAAGAATACACCTACCTGCCAAGTCCCAAGTCCAAAAAGTGGCATCGTCTTGCCATTGTTTAACGTAACACACAAGGTCGAAATTGACATCTTGCTCTGTAAGTTAAGTGTGAAAAAGAGTAGATGTGTTGTAGGTTGGTGAACATAAGTAGGTCAGTAGGATTATATGACTATGTAGACTGGTAACAGTCACACGGTGGAGTGAACACTCGTGTTTCTGTGATGTCAATGCGCAATCTAGTTGAGATGAAGACCATTTTCTACTGTGTTACGGTTACTCCAATCTGATCATAAATGATATATTACCTTCTCTAAATCAAAATATAAAATAAAGGATGTCACTGGAATAGGTGAATATCCACACTGCAGGGCGATAACATCTACCACTACACAGGGTAGTAGTATAAAAAGTACACTCCCCTATGTAAACATTACCCCCTCCCTGGCAGTTCCGTTGTGGCAACCCTCCCCCCGACATACGTAAAACGATTGTACAGGACCTATAGCGATAATGGTGTGTATCGAGTGCATCGGGACAGGGATTCTCCTCGATTGCTTTATGCTGAGAAATTTCCCAATCGGTTATATTCTGCAACCTTCTAAAATTTTATAGTTATGATATTCAACAAGCATAACTGGATTAGAAAAACTGCTAGGTTGACGACAAACCTCGATATAGTAGGTATTTAGGAATCTCCAGTATTCAAGAAATCCACTTGTGTCAATCTTCTTAAAAATGCAGATGGCCGACTGCTTAATTGCTTATTGCATGAGCGACTTTCTATATTTAACAGCGCTCTGTGTGCATATCACTTCCTCCTTTAACTATCCCATAGGATAAACAAAACACAAACATATTATGTATTACACAGCAATAGAGGTACCTCATGATTTAATCAAATCAAATTACATTTGTCGAACATCAAGACAATTCAATTCATACTATCTATTCGATAAAGCTATCAAAAGACATTTAATTCCAACCATTTAGATATACTATCATTTAATGAGTTATACCCTCATACAACCGACAGTAAATTAACCCTACAATTATAAAAAATAAAAATATACGTGTGTACCACGCTAGCTGTGTTGCCTGGATGACGGGCCCGGGTCACGTGTATCCCGTATTTGCATGAATCGCTGTATAATTCTCTGTCGTGATGAAGGAATAGTTGTTGTCTTTATTCATTTATTCATTGAACATTGGAGTTTTTGTCGCTATATTTCCCGTATTTATACCCACCTTAGCCATCAATGGAAATCGTGTTCATGTAATTTGATTGGCTAATTGATTTTTTGCAAGTTTACTCCATTTTTATTGTGGTTTTGAAGTAATCGGACTATTTTGTATAGCTACCAAGTATGGCAAACACTGAAAATTCACTCGAAATGTAATTTGAGGTTTGATGTTTTATCGTAGCGAGGTTTCATGCTATATGAACCAAAATCATGGAGAAGCGGTAGGTTACAGACAACGGTGAATGCTAAACCGAGAAAGGAAAGTTATTCTGTCAGTATTGGTGTGAATGTACGTGACGAGCGAGGTCAGATCGTCCCGAAGGTGATGTTCGGCCGTGCATGACTATTTTCCTCGAAGAGCAAGATAATATTGTCTGTACATTTCTGGTATTCATATGTTATGTGCTGGCAGTATTGAAATGAATATTCATGAATATAGAGAGTGCTCTACGAGTGGAACGAGTAGAGCAAATAGCACGTGAAATTATCACGTGGTATGCTTGTACATGAATACGTAGGCTCGGGTCCCAGTCATTCTAGCTTTGGACCTCTAGCCGACCAGACAGTTTTCAAGTGAAAGTTTTAACATATATCTGGAGTGAAATTGATTGTTTTTACATGTTTTTTTTAGTGGAAATATATATATAGCCAATTTGAATTGTTTTTTGGGTTCACTGCCTGTATAACATATCTTTATATTTTGAAAGAAATAGATAAAAGATAATAGATGGGTGTTATGGATTTAATTTTGTATCGTTCAAAGGTAGGTAATTTGTTCGAGAGGTGAATTTGGCTTACCAGCGCTTCATGTTTTTACTGATTTCATTTCGCTTTGCTGTGTTGTTTTGATGTCATATGAAAATGAACACCAAAATACGAGAGATGGTTGATATATTGAAAGCCTCGTAGTGAAGGAGATACTCAGGGATATTCTTTTTAAGTCCTACTATTCTCTGCTGGGCCGTGTACTACCCAAGGACTGGTCTCATTTGATTAGTTTATATCGACGAGGTAGCACTCTAAATTAAACAAAATAAGCGGCATTTGCAAACTGGACACAATCGGTGAAAGGTCAGTGATCCAATATTTCCATAAAAAGGTTTAATACCATAATGATATGGTAGCAACACTAGGAGAAGAGGCCCCTTCATGTGCTACAGTGAAAACGTGGGTTGCGGAATTTAACCGCGGCTGACAGAGCCTTGAGGATAACAACCCCCCCCCCCCCCCACCCCCCCCCCCCCCCCCCCTTCCTGGAAGGCCTGTCAATGTTGCAACCCCAGAAATGGTCAACAAAGTTAATAATATTGTTATGCCTGACAGACGAGTCACAAAAGATATATAGCCAGTAGAGTTTGCATTTCACAAGAAAGAGTACATTCCATTCTGACAAAGGATTGTGCATGTGATAAAACATGGATCCATCATTTTACCCAAGAGGCCAAACAACAATAGAAACAATGGAAGTACCTAAGGCTGTTCCATCAGCTGGGAAGGTTATGGCCCAGATTTTCTGGGATGCAAATGGTTTTCTGCTGATAGAAGGGACAAACAATCAATTACACATACCATACTTCACTTCTAAGGCAGTTACGGCAAAATATTAAGCTTAAACGCCGCGGAAACCTCACTAAAGGTGTGCTATTCCATCAGGACAATGCACCTGTTCACAAGTGTGTCATTGCCATGGCTGCCATTCACGATTGTGATTTTTAATTGTACGGTGTACCTATCTCGGAAGCTCTCCCGATTATTTCGATGTTGTCCCGGATCCAATTAATCACGTTTCCGCAGCAGGCGACCACACCCTTTTGAATATTGATAAAAACAAAGTTGAAGACCGGTTAAACCAGACCATTTTGTGATGATGGTGGGCAAAAAGTTCCAATTATCTTTTATTTCCACAATTTTCCTGATTGCTTAAAATAACTATAAAATGTTTAGAAGTCATCAATATTATGATTTAAATGATTTATTGTATTAGTGTTGGGACTCTTAGTATCTTAAATACCATAACCCAATATGCAAATAAAAAGAATAATTATACAAGAGTTTAAAAGATTGTTATTGAATGTATCCATTCGGAAAAAATGAGAATTCGGGTGATTATATGTTATGTAATGTTGTGAGGTACGGGGAACTCGCTTTACGCTACATTATGATATTGTCAGGCAAAACAACAAACGTCTTTTCTGTTCCAAGTCTTTATAAAGAATAATCAAAATGTATCTCACAAACGGAAAGAATTACAACAAAGGGGAATAGCTCGCATATAGAATAGAGTTGGATTATCTCCCCTAGACTGTACAATTATGTGATCTCGTAACACCCATACAACCTACATACACAACAGTTATGTAAGTAAGGATTATCTTGGTTGCTTGCTTCACCTGAATCCAGCGAAATATTAAGGTAGTAATATAGTAAATAATACTCTTATACCAATTGTGCTGTATATAGTATTCTTTCGTCAGCGCTCTAGGAAGATAAGCGAGTACACGCCAATTTTTTTCTGTCCAGATCCCATCGTAACATGGAATACGAAATACTGTATCTCCTTATAGGTACATGTGTATCACTAAAACATTCCAGGTGTCACACTACCTATAGAGTAGATACATTGTAAAAGAAATATTCATAACGAAATTCGACCTTTACTTATCACGCCTGTTTTATTATTAGACTTTCTTTATACAATATACTTTTATACAAGACAGTACATCAAAATCGTGTTTAACTGACGAATTTCCTTATCTAATTAATGTGCTCTGATCCGTATTTAAAGTGTGAAAGCAGTCTCTAAACATCAGCATTGAATGGATAGTCGTAGAGATGTGCCGTTCTGAAAAATAAATAAATAACTTATTATGTCATCAGAATGAGATATCAGATGATGATCAAACATTAAGGAGGGTGCGCGGGTATATAGTGTTACATATGTGTCCCATCCTGTCCCGCCAGACCCGAATCATAGTTATCACTTTTTTTTACGATTTTGTATTTTGGAAGCGCGGGAAATCACATGAAATCTCGTGTCATCAGGAAACGTTTGGGTCTACAAATATTAGCATTATAATACCATGATTTAGTCCACTTGTCGTAATTAGACAGGCTATGTCAATGTCACTATTACTGTTAACAGAAAACCTCCTCAATGTTGTTACACCTGCATGTGTATTCCGTGACGGATTTTGATCACTTGCGGATGTTACGTGTGCTGTGGCGGGGACCTAGATTGCTGGGTTTTTATTTGGATTGTAGCATTCCAACCAGCTTATAGTTATCTTGAAATCTTTGTTGAGGAATATATTCGATAATTTCACGATTATGTTATTTTACATACATTTCCGCCTTAAACATTCGAACTGCTTTGTCGATTCCTGCAATAGTCGTCATGTCCTCAGGCGACAATTTAAAGTCGAAGACCTGGAAGATATTGACGTTCATTATAAGTTGTAAATAAACATGTTTATGGTAATAAAACTAAAGTTTAAGTAATGATTTTAAAATGCCGATGTTGTATAAATATTCAAAATATTTTACTGTGCACGTGTTATCAAATGTCACAGAAAAAGCAGATACTAAATAATATGATATGCATTTTTAAATTTTATACCAAATTGTCAAACCCTATTAATTGATATTTATACAATTAAAGTAACAAAATAAACCACGTAACGTAGCATTTTTAAGTCTGTGTGATTGCATTTTCATGGTTTTTAGTAAATCACGTTTGAAAACGTTTGGTTCTGCCTTACGAAAGCCCCGTTAAGGTTAACATTTCTTGACAGAGTAAAATAAAATTCAAAACATGGTCATCGTGTAGACCTACTGATGAGTTGATGGTAATGGTTTGATATGAAGACAAATTTTCCTTACATTTCTAGATAGAGTAAAACTCTAAATTAAAAATATAGTTATTGTGTAGAACTAGTAATGAGTAATTTGATAGGAAGTCTTATTCCTTACATTTCCGTTTTGTTGAATCCTACTTGGTGTAACGCTCTTTGGGATCACTATAATATTCCTTTGGAGTAAATTCCGGAGAAGGATCTGTGGACAAGACAATGGTAACTTTATGTGATGTAAAATAACACATCGCACATTCTTATACAGTTTGTCGGATTTAGTACAGGATTTTTCTCCATCTTTCAAACGTGATAATCTTTAAAATAGTTTCAAAAAATTGGCCCGTATTTTGTCGTTTTCATATTATGCTCCAATTGAAGCACTTTAACTTATCTATAAATAGAAATAAGAAAACATCTATAAACCTGAGCTGGGGTTTTATTGTACTTCGTGGCAAGTTTCCCAATCACAGGATCGTTCAACAACACTTGGGTGTCAGACTTATCGGTAACGCTACAAAACATAAACAAAGTCAGGTGATGAGGAAAGTGATCAATGAAATACGTATGTACGGAAAGAGGTTCATGTAATATGCTTCTACATATATATGTAGAAGCAACAATGTAATGTCAGGAGTAAATTCACCATGGCTGTATTTATATCTCCTTTCCCTAAATTTGGCTTAGAAAATGTACCACTAAAATGTCGCCCCATACCACTGTCAATCTAACACCTTTGTTGCAATCCAGAAAATATATGAAGTACGATGATAAGGAAAATTAAAACTTTAATAAAAGAAGTTTAATTTATGTAATAAGAACATGTTAAATCATAAAGGATGTTATTCTAGTAGCTGGTGTAGTAGGCCTGTCGCATGCCATCCAGAGCAATTAGGGTAAAGTGTCTTGCCCCAAGGACACCGCTACATTTGTACGACAGCACAGACGGGTCCGTTTCTATGCAACCAACAAAACAAAACCCGACATGGGAAAGGAGCGTCGAATCGAATCGCTAACCGACTGAGCTAACACAGTCTCTCAAAAGAGAATACCGACAAAATAACAAACCCGAAAATCCAATTCAAAACCGATAACTCAAGGGAAAATATGAAAAAAAAAATTTGCACGGAATCCTTGAAACGGAATAAGTAAAATAAGACCAGTGTTCAGAAAGGTAAGCGTCTTCTGCTTTCTCGGCTATACTGCAATGAAAAAAAGGTCAAGTCAGGGTTAAGTCATGTTCTCAAAATGCGAACTAAGGCAATGGAAGTCTATGCTAATGTGTACTCACAATCGTGAAGTTTGTCCTCCGGGAGATCCAATAGGACTGTAAGCCATTATTTGCATGTTATATTTCTTCATGTATTCCTCAAGTTTTGTCTGTTGAAAGTAGGCGTGGCACTCCACCTAGAGATAAAGCAGGAATGTGGTATTATAGTATCTCAAGGCAGTAAAATGTTTAGAGGTTATCTCCTGACCAAGAATTTGGTCATAACACCCATACCATTTGCAAAATTAATAAAAGATTTCCTCTTTTAATGCAACTAGGACCTGATTACTTCGTCACGGTGCGACATTCGGACATTCCGTTGTATTAGTTGTGTGTTTCAGAGTAATATAATTGATAAAATGATCACGTCATCCAGCAGACATAAAAATAGGTGATCTGGGGGTACCTATACATTCTTTTAAAAATGGAATTAAGTCTTTACCTGATTCGTTACTGGCATAACACGCGCGACTTTCCGGACCCTCTCTAACTGTGCGGCGTTGAAGTTTGATATGCCAATACTTTTAGTTTTTCCCTGGTCGACGAGTTTTTCCATTTCCTAGGACATCAATAACGTCAAGAATCTAATTATGTATAGTCTTAACACTCACAAATAAAGACAGTAAGAAAACATATTTCACAAACTTCTTATGAAGCACTAGACATAATGTATCTTAAAGACCACATACTCAGTAAACATGTTACAGACGGGACGTACTTTACACAACACAGACTCAGAAAACAATACATACTTTCCAGACACCTTCAAAGTCCACTCTCTCTTCAGCATCAAGTTTTCCATCTTTTACTGGAAACACAGTATTGGGATCCTCAGGAACCTGAAGTAAATAACATCAATCCGTTGCAAACAAAAACCATATTTTGAAAAGAAATGGAGGATGATTATCATGTTTGACAATATTTGTTGAAAGTTATGTAAATGTAAAGCAGTGCGACATATTACATATATAGTCAGATATCCCTGTCTATCTTGAAATCAAGGCAGTATAGACTCTTAAGTGTAAGGCGATGACTTTACTTACAACGTTCAACCGACAGCTTATCTGTATGAACTGCGCGATTATTGAAGTTTCCTAGTTTTTAATTTTCCATTTCTTAAAGTAACCTATCTGCTTTCCCAACCGGAGTTTACAGGTCTAAGTTGATTCGATATTGAAGGATTGTACGGTTTCTGTAATACATGCCGATAACCGATAGCAAAAATAACGACACAAGGTTATTGCATGCGCAGGTGGATGAAGACTTTTTATAGTCACCAACGTGAACGTTAATGCTTTCCCCAACTGCCTAATACCAAACCAGCGGTTAATGCTTTACCAAACCGACCAGTATCAAACTGGCGTCGATAAAGACACTTCATGTTCTGCCCCATTTAAACACAGGTCTGCAACAAAAACAAAATTGGACTACAGTCTCATTAGTAAATGTTTGGTACTTACCCGACATGCCATAGGGCTATGTATCAGGAACAGATCAACATAGGTGAGCTTCAGTTTCTTTAGACTCTGCGACATAGATAACGCGACATCGCCAGGCCTCGTGTAAATAGTGGCAAGCTTTAAAAAGATAATCAAATAGCTTAACATATATGAAGAGGTCACCGTCTTTGTGCAATCCGTTGAAATTGCTGGTTTGTAAGCCATGCTGACGGACTATTGTCCACCGAGGTTTGCTGTTACATAAACTTGTATTAATATTATTTCCTGCATAAAAACGTGCTTAGGATTCTAATGGGGGAGGAAACCCGAGCATCTCGATATCTGATGCAAGTACGTTAAATCTGTGTCAACCAATTGCTTAAAGAAGAATATATCTTAATAGTTAAAGTTAATAGTTAAGTTAATCAATAAATAATGGTTTTGTTGACAGTTTCTTTTGTAATGCATCCACCTTTTCATTACCTTCGTACAGACGAAAATGTCTTCCCTCTTCAGTTTGCCGGCCTTGAAGTACTCATCTAGGGCCTCGCCTATTGCTTCCTCGTTCAGATAGTTGTATGCCGTATCAATGAGACGGTACCCAGCGTCCAGAGCTGTCCGAACGGCAGTCTTAACTTCTTCCGACGAACTCTGTAAAATAGAATCTCTATTTTTATTGATCACGAGTCTGTCTTATGTATGTTTACCTACAACTACATCCTCGAAGCCTTCTGTTGTCTCGTGTAATAAACTGGAAGTTGTTATATCACATTCCTGGAGAAAGATGTTTTTGTTAGATTGTCCGTTAATCATTGAGAAATAGTTGATTAATGTGCAATGTTATACATGTATTGTATTCAATATAAAGAATATGGAAGTTACTGTATTATTATATCATCATGTTTCATTAAAAATTGCATGCATTACATTTTTAATCTTAGATTACATTTGACATGTCTGCACGTTTTAATCATTAGAAAGATCATGTGATCATTTTAATTTTAGCTATAAAACAAACGTTGTTCAAGTCTGGTATAACTAATGGTTAGATTATTTTGTATAATGGATGGTTAGATTATTTAGGTATAATTGACGGTAAGACTATTTTGTATAATGGATGGTTAGCTTATTTTGTATAATGGATGGTATTATTATCTAGGTATAATGGATGATTAGATTATTGTGGTATAATTGATGATTTGATTATTTTTGTATAAGGATGGTAGGATTATTTAGGTATAATGGACGGTTAGATTATTGTGGTATAACTGATGATTTGATTATTTTTGTATAAGGATGGTAGGATTATTTAGGTATAATGGACGGTTAGATTATTTTGGTATATTGGACGGTTAGATTATTTTGGAATAATGGACGGTTAGATTATTTTGTTTGGTATACTGGACGGTTAAATTATTTTGTATAATGAACGGTTACTATATTTTGTTATAATGGAGGGTTATTATATTTTGTTATAATGAACGGTTAGATTATTTTGTTATAATGGACGGTTAGATTATTTTGTTATAATGGACGGTTATATTATTTTGTATAATGGATGGTAAGATTATTTTGTTATAATGGAGAGTTAGATTATTTTGTAAAATGGATGGTTAGATTATTTTGTATAATGGACTGTCAAGATATTGAGCATCGTTAATGTACATGTCTTTCGATTTCAAAACGCAGTATGACTACCAAAATGATGCCGTTGAAGAAAAGGAAAGGATGGTCCCATCACTGACACATAAAGCATGTTATCTAATAAAACAAACTGATCTTACAAACGACGTCCTGTGCCTGTACCTGTAAAAGTATGCCGAGAAAACCCTGAAAAATGCACCTGGCCAGAGAGTCGATGATATAACCGCATGACCTTTAAATACTGTATGTAAAAGAGGAATCTTGACAGGCTGAGGCAGCAGTTTGAAAAATGCTGTACTGGAGGAGAAATTTCGCAATATGTTTCTTGATGACCATCGTATATAGTGTATGTAACGTGTCAGTTCGAATAAATGTGCTTTTTAGACGATTAAATGAGTCGGGGCCGTTTCGCACGTGGCGGAATGTTGCTAACCTTTTACTTTCCACAGTTCCCGGGTCCCTGCCATATCATGCATTTTAAAAATTAACATTTTATATGCAAGCGCCTGTGGTCCGAATCGAGCTCCGGCAGCCGAGGTGAAAGGAAAGTGTGTTGCCCTTGCGCCACTGACCACCCTAGCAACTCACAACACGTGGTCAGCCCCTCGTGGAGCTGATAACATACCTAGCGTTACAAACACGTCTTATATGGTTGTCGTTAAGATACAATTTGGTACTTAGCGTTTTCTGAATGTCATTAGGTTAAGGCCTTATATGTCATCCTATGATTGTAAATGTTATTAAGTTCAAACATATTATTTGAATGTAAAATACTTACTTTAATCGGTAGACACTATTTCTATATCTGTTCTGGTAAAATAAAAGTTCCCGTTTGAAAGGTTCTTTAGACATACCTTTGGCGAATGTAAGACAGAAGAATTTTTCTACGACGGCCATTGTTAATAGGTGGTATTGACAGTAGTCAAACGGGATACTGATTTCACTGAGTTTTTGCCACATTTTCCTGTTATATTAGGTTATACCTTAGGCGCGAGCCGAATTTTTTTGGCGAGGGGTCTTTGGCGGCCCCCTGCTGGTCCAGGGCAGCGCCAGGGGTCCAGGGTGGCAAAGCCCCTCGGCGGAAAATGAATATAGCAAATTTGCAATCATTCGGGATCAGGTGCGGTTCGTTAGTGATAATGCGAGTGGATACAATATAATTGACACATATCTCAACTTCAGAGAAAAACATGTAATGTACATTCATTCCATTCCATTCTATTTTAATACCATAAAAATACACCTACCTGCCAAGTCCCAAGTCCAAAAAGCGGCATCGTCTTGCCATTGTTCAAAGTAACACGCATGGTTGAAATCGACATCTTGCTTTGTAAGTTAAGTTTGAAGAAGTGAAGATTGGCTGTAGGTTCGTGACCTTAAATACGGACAGTAGGAATATGTGAATATGTAGACCGATGTGCGATAACAGCGACTCACACGGTGGAGTGTCCAAATATTTTCTGTGATGTCATCGTCAATGCCATCAAGACATTTTCTACTGTGTTACGGTTTTATCGGACTTCAATCTTTAAAGACATCGTTCAATGTGATGTCGAATGTTTTGGTCCAGCATGACGGTTCCTAGCAATTAAAATTCAATATTTTTTCCTTTGTTTTTAGACTTGTACAAAATAATCACGTACGTCACGAAATCAAAATAATGTAAAGTAAGCAAGGTCAGTGGAGTAGTAGGTGAATATCCAGACTGCAGTGCGATAACAATAATCAATACACAAGGTGGAGAGGTCACATCATTTTATGTGATCAAACCAAGGCGTTACATAGCTGAATTGAAGCTGTTTTCCATTGTATTTCCTGGACTCAAGTTTATTCGACCAAACCAAGGCGTTACATAGCTGAATTGAAGCTGTTTTCCATTGTATTTCCTGGACTCCAGTTAGACAAAATTTATGTCAAAAGTTTAGCTGAATCAGAACGCTTCCTAGCAAGTTATGTTAAAGACATTTACTTTTGTTTTAAGATACTGAGAATTGCATTTGCATAAATCAATAAGCGTTCATCATGAAGTCTGATTTTGGAGCATTGCGTTTTCTAAAAAAAAAACACGTTAAATTACAAACACTTTTCTTTTGTTTGAAGTTCTCAGGTTGTTGAGGGTGCAAATCGACGCACAGAAAGGAAATCATCACAGAAGCTTGACATTTTTGTCTGGCTAAAATTGCCATTTAGGATCAACACATTTCACGCAAATACCACTGAATTCCAGTAATTATTTCATAAAGTATATGTTCCCTTGATACACTGTTCTATCTTTTTTGACATTTCTGTTATAAATCATTCTAAATTTGTTTCAAGATCTGTGTAAGATATTTACGGTTTATAGCCTTTTTGTTTCTATCAGTCCAAAGGCCTCAAATGACTGACGGTCCATAATGACACAGTATTTCAGAAACTAGCGGTTTTGTTGGTTCTCAAATATATGATCTGTTTCTAGAAATGCTAGATTATGTTCTTGACCTGAATCGGTTACACACGATGTATATCAGAAAAAAGATCACTTTGGAGGTCAAATTAATGTTCATTATTACTTGTGTGAGGAGAGCTTCACTACAGTACACATGCAGTCCTCCATGTTGAACAATGAAAAAATGAACTGAATTAATGTTTCAATAGTAGCACCATAGTACATTTGAAACATTCACAGATTACATGCAAAGCATGATGCATGTTTTTTTAGTGATGTTAAAAAAGTTAATAGGTCTCAGAGTGTTACAGGTAAAGGTTTACTTTGTACTGTAGATTTGTGGTGGCCGGACGAAATGGGCGTGGTGTGGTCAGCTTATTATTTTATAATATAAAGTGATCAATCCGGACTCATCATGGATTCCTTGATTCCTCCTACAAGCTATTTTTAATCTCTGGATGATGCGGAATATACATCGACGTCCAAACTACTCTATTTATGCCGGGTAAGTGCCACATACCCGTGCTAGTACTTTATACCTGACCATTGGTCACCTTATGAGTAGCCATGTTTCGCTAACATGCTTTCAACGTCCACTGCACTGAAAGCATAGGTCCTCGCCAAGTGTCAAGTTTGTACATGTGCTCCAAAGTTTGATATCAAGAATGTTTTGTGAGTGTTTGTGCAAGTTGTATTTGTAATTTCCTGTTTGTCCTGTACTTTTCCTATGTGTTTACTCAACTGCTGCTCAGGTCACCTACCAGACGACTCAATTAACAAAGTAAACCCGCCTTGGATGATCGACCGACCCTACTTGTCACCCATCTTTTTCTCATTTGGCAATGGGTAATATTTTGGATATTTTTATGTTACCAGCAATACTTACGGTCGATTATTGGCGCTTTGCTTGATCTTATTATGTTTGTAGGGATTTTTATCATTGGTCTCCAATTACATCTATAATATCATATTTTACCAATATATCATATTTCCTTGTAACACTTTTTTTTTTATATTTTTGTCCTGTTGTAATGATATCGAAAGAAATCCTGGATTTTCACATAATTTAAATCTGGTTTACCTGAATGTGCATTCCCTCAGAAATAAAATATCAATTATTGAAGCTGAATTTGAAAATATATCGTATATATAACTGAATCTGATCTAAGTCAACAGATATCTGATGTCGACATTCGACAAACTTTTAGTTATAAACTTTTTAGAAAAAATAGAACTCCGGGTCCTGGTGGTGGAATTATAGTTTATCATAAAGATAATGCTGTTATAAACAGAAGATTGCAATTAGAGAGAGATGATATTGAATTACTCTGGCTTGAGGTTCGTGTAGATAATAATAAATTTCTCCTTGTTTGTATCTACAGACCTGATAATAATGTTGATTACTGGGTCAAATTAGATGACTCATTAACAAGAGCTACTGATACTTCATTGGATGTTATACAAACAGGCGATATTAATGTAGACATGTTGAATATTACATTAAATGATCACTTGTCAAGACTGCTAATTAAACATAACTTATCTAGCCTTATTAGTGAACCTACAAAAATAACGCCTGATAGTGCCAAATCCATTGATGTAATCTTTGTTAATAATCTGAACCTAATTAATAACAACCAGGTATCTCTCCAGGTCAATTCTGAAGTGACCACTCTCCAGTCCATGCTCAAATTTGGTTTACTTTATTCAAACAAGTAAGCTATAAAAACACCTTTACTAATATATCGTGAGGCTGACTTTGACAACATAAATAATGCTCTCCTCAATATTAATTAATTGAACTTTTCATCAAATCAAGACCCTAACACATTTAACTCATTTATACTTCATTCAATTACTGGGTAAGTCAATACTTTCATTCCTTTAAAAGTTATAACCATACGTCAAAATGACAAGCTTTGGATGAATAACATTATCAGACTGAAAATGAGACAACGTAATAAAATACATAAAAAAGCAAAACTAACAAATAACCCCCACTTTTGGGAGAAATTTAGATTTTTAAGGAATGAAACGATTGACTTAATTTGTGAGGCAAACGGGAATTATATTAAAACTCCTGAAAACTCTTTAAATGAAAACATAGTCCCTTCAGACAAGTTGTGGAGGATAGCAAAGTCTATTACTAACTTCTCAAATAAATCTACATCGATACCTCCTCTTGAATCTGATGATCAACTTATCTATCATCCTATTGATAAAGCAAAACTCCCCAATAACCACTTTACTAATATTTCAACATCATCACCTGATCTTGAGTTGCCCCAGACAGCACAACAATATGCTCCCCACTCCTCAACTAATATCACTGAGCAAGATGTAATGGACCAACTTTGTATTCTCAATTTAAACAAACTACCTGGCCCTGACGGTATTGTTCCTAAAATTGTAAAAATGCTGAGTAACTCTCTTATTTTACCTCTTAGTATTCTCTTCAACAAAACCCTAGAATCAAGAGTACTGCCATATAGTTGGAAACAATCAAACATAAATGTTATGTATAAAGGAAGTGGGTCATCTAATGATGTTTTTTTTTATTATAGGCCAATATCTATGAATTGAAAACATAAAATTTAAAGTGAATCGTAAGTCGTTAATGAAAATAAACACAGCATTTCTAAGACCGATTTTAGAATATGCAGACATAATCTGGGATAACTTCACACACAAATCAAAAAATAAATTAGAATCTGATCAGCTAGAAGCAGCCAGAATCATTGCAGGACTCAGATCAGAAACATCACACACTAAATTATAAAAAAAATGGCTGGGAATCGCTTTTTATTTCTCGATTTATTTAATGATCATTTATTAAACTCTCCACACCTGTGCCTGTGATAATGAAAACGAAACTGCTTCACATTATTTCTTTGAATTTCCTAGGTATAATGATATTAGACATTCTCTGTTTATTTCAGTAGATAGTTATGCAAATCATAATCATTCTAACATTAACACTTTCTTGTAAGATTGCCCTGACTGTGATAAACTTGTAAATATACAAATATTAAATGATGTTCAATTGTTCATTGGTAAATAGAGACACTTTAATCTCTATATCCTTTAAATAAATAAGCCATGATCTTATATATTATTATATATTATTGTATTGTACTGTGTTGTATTATATATTATTATATTATATTGTATTGTACTGTGTTATATATTATGATATTATATTGTATTGTACTGTGTTATATTATATATAATTATATTATATTGTATTGTACTGTGTTATATTATATATTATTATATTATATTGTATTGTACTGTTATATTATATATTATTGTATTGTACTGTGTTATATTATGTATTATTGTATTGTTCTGTGTTATATTATAATATCATATTGTATTGTACTGTGTTATATTATATATTATGATATTATATTGTATTGTACTGTGTTATATTATATATTATTATATAATATTGTATTGTACTGAGTTACATTATACATTATTATACATTATTGTATTGTACTGTGTTATATTATAAATATAAGGTATATATAATGTAATAAAGTATAATACAGTAATTTTATGTATTCACTTTTAGTTGCATTTTCCAACTCCAGAATGCATAAATACATGTCCTGAAATATCCCTCCATCCTCATTGGTCACATTTGCCATCAGTTGAGTATGGTAAGGCTTGTATATATGTGAAGTATAGCGTCTTTTAAACATTTTGATTGATAGTAATTTTTCTGACAATTGATAATACAATATGTTACATTTATATATATTGTTTTCGCTGAAGTATTGACAGGCAAGACCTGTGTATAAATGCGCATGGACTTTTGGTCAATGCCTGTCAATGACTGTTTCTTATAAATATATTGCATATTTATGATCAAATATTATGTATACATGTTATATATATAATTAAGATGTATGAATGATGTGTGAATGTTTATGTTTGAGTTACCTGCCTTAAATGTTTGTTATACATGTATTTTTTTTTTCATTTCAGAGTAAATTTATATATCTAATTTTATATTTATACAATCCACTTGCCACCATAGGAGAACATTTATATAGGCGTGGCCTGTTATTTAATCCTTTTGACTAATAATATAAGATGTCAATAACATTTGTTGAAATGAAACTGTGGATTTGTTAGCGATTACGGATACATACATGGAGGCCAGGTCGAGGACCACGAAAGCGGAGTCTGGCGTGTTGCGGGGTCTCAAAGTCATGCTTACTGTTCTCAAACAGTTCTCTGCTTTTATACACATAGGACTTCTATAATTGACATTATGCCTGATGGTCATAGCGAACTTATTAGCATATCTTGAAACGAATATGTTAAAGTTTCGAATTTCATTTAGCTAAAGGTAATTTTGATATTTCGGACACTATCCGACTAACGACTTTCTAGTTAGCACTTGGCCTATATACCGTTCAACACATGTTACAAGTCAATTGATATTAAACAGTTGTTTACTAACTCCGGACACGATAATTTCAATAACCTGCCAGCCCGCATATGTAAAACACGACAGCTTCGCTCAATACCAGTCCATTAACATACATATACAATGTATACCTATCTAGTAAAAACATTTTATATCACATTCTCAACAACACCTTAATTTCAATGATTAAATTGATTAAGGTATAATTTGCTATCACATACTTATTATGAATAATTATATAACACTTCACATCATATAATGTTGACTTTGTTACACTGAACTAAAGTTAGGCATTTTCTTCCAATTTTATTTTGGTTTGTCACGTTCACATATCGCTTTGTATCGACAGCAATAGAATGGTTAGAAAATGTATGAAACCATATATCGTTACTCGCTCATGGTTTTGTGCAAGATGTCTGATTAAAATGAGTATATCTCCTCCAGAAACATGCATTTTTTCCACCCCTCCCCCCCCTCCCCGTCAAATAACATGACAAAGGCAAGGTCTGTGATTAAATATGCTGCATACTAAGGATTTATGTGGGTCCGAGTAGCGAAACCAGGCTGATACAGTTTCTAAAACGTCCAGATGACCCTCTATACACCCTACAGATGAGGACAAACACAGGCCGAGTACACTTCCCCTGTGGACTCTGCCCAATAGATAGGATCCGATACTTTACCATCCCTGTTTTCGTTCGTTTAGAAAGTTCTCAATCGGTAACAAGGTAACTTCATTAACCAGGGGAGATAAGCGAGTACACACTGACGTTTTCTGTCCAAATCCACGGAATACGGGCACATGGAAAACGAAATCTATTTCTCCTAATAGGTACATGTATATCACTGAAATATTCCAGGTATCAAATAACCTACCGAGTACGGATAAATTATAAAAATCTTCATAACGAAATTTTGCCTATGGCTTTAAATCTTCTTTAAACAATATTGTAAACAAGACAAAACTTTGAAACCGTGTTTTACTGGCGGATTTATTTATTTATCACATGCATGTGCTCTGGTCCGTATTTAAAAAGTGAAAGCAGTCTCTATAAATCCGCATGGAATGGATAGTCGTAGATATGTGCCATTCTGAAAGATAGATAAATAAATCATTATGTCACCAGAATGAAATATCAGATGATTATCAAACATTAAGAAGAGTGGGGGGGGGGGGGGGGTATACAGTGTTAAATATCTGTCCAATCCTGTCTCACCCAGACCCGAATAATAGGTATCATTTTCTGTTCAAACATGTATGTTAAAAGTACGTGAAATCAGCAACATCACAGGAAATCTGTCATCGGGTAACTTGTCATTCAGGGTACAAACAAATATTAGCATCAGAATACAATGATTGAGTTAATTTGTCATAATTGTACGGCCAAGATCAATGTTGCTATTACTATTGACTAGCTTAATGATCTTTAACTTGAATGTGTATTGATCACTTCTGGAGGTCACATGTCATTGTGCGGGGACCTACAATGTAGGTTGCTGGGTTTTTATTTGGATCGAAGCATTCTAATTAGCTTATAAAGATCTTATGCTCTTTGTTGGGGAATATGTTCAAGATAATATAATTGTACATACATTTCCATTTTAAACAGTCTAAGTCCTTTGTTGATTCCTGTAATTACCGTCATGTCCTCAGGCGATAATTCAAAGTCGAATACCTGGAAGATATTGACGTTCATTATAAGTTGTAAATAAACTTTTCATGATGATTAAGCTTTAATCAATGATTATGAAGTACCGATGTTCTATAAATATTTTCAAAATATATTGTTGTTTGTTCATAATAATGTGGTATACATTGTCTAAAATTTAGTACCAAATACTCGAACCCCATTGGTTGATTTTTATATCACTATAGTAATGGAATAAACTACGTCACACAGAGTTCATTTTTGGTCTGTGTGATTGCATTTTTACGGTTTTTAATTAATCATCACCTGGTTCTACCTTACGAAATCCCCGTTAGAGTCTACATTTCTAAGTAAAACTCTAAATTAAAAACACAGTTATTGTGTAGAGCTAGTGATGAGTTGAAAGCAATGGTTTGATATTAAGTCAAATTTTCTCTACATTTCTAGATAGAATAAAACTCGTTGTAAAATTAAAAAAAATATAGTTATTGTGTTGAGCTATTGGTAAGTTAATATAAATGGTTTGATATGAAGACAAATTTTCCCTACATTTCCGTTTTGTTGAATCCTGCTTGGTGTAACGCTCTTTGGGATCACTATAATATTCCTCTGGAGTAAATTCCGGAGAAGGATCTGTGGACAAGACAATGGTAACTTTATGTGATGTAAGATAGCACATCGCACATTCTTATACAGTTTGTTGGAGATTCCCCTCCATCCTTCAAAACGTGATAATCTTTAAAATATTTTCTAAAAATTGGCCCATATTTTGTCGTTTTCATATGATGCTCCAATTGAAGCGCTTTAACTTATCTATAAATAGATATAGGAAAATATCTGTAAACCTGAGCTGGGGTTTTATTGTACTTCGTGGCGAGTTTCCCAATCACAGGATCATTCAACAACACTATGGGTTCAGTCTTATCGGTATTCCTACAAAACATAAACAAATGAAGGTGATGAGAAAAGTGATCATTGAAATATGTATGTACGGAAAGAGGTTCATGTCATATCCCTTACATATACATGACGTATAATTGTAAGTATTGTCAATCATGTTAATAAATCTGACTTTTACATTAAAGCATTAGTTCAGCATTGACGTATATATCATATCTCTAAAATTTGCTTGGAATATACTCCACTTAAATTTGATCCCTTATCACAGTCAATCAAGCACCTTTGTTGTGACCAAGACTATATATGAAGTATTATAATAAGGACAATCGAAACCTATGTAGGAGAAGTTTACGTTATGTAATAAAACATGTTCAATCATGAAAGATGTTATTATAGAAGTTGGTTTAGTAGGCCTGTCCTATACCATCCAGAGCAATTATGGTAAAGTGTGTTGCCAAATGACACAGCTATATTTGTACGACAGCGCAGGCTGGTCCGTTACTCAGCTTCCAACAAAAACCAACATTGGTAGGGAAAGTCGGGCAATGAACCTAGAATCCTGATCTAGGGTTTCGCGACCGGCGCTCTAATCGAATGAGCTAACACGGTCGCTCAAATTAAAATACCGACAAAATAACCAACCCGAAAATCTAACTCGAAACTGATAACACAAAATTACCAATGAAAAATAATAATTTGAACGGAAACCCTTGAAAGGAAAAGAAGACCAGGTTTCCGAAAGGTTAAGCGTCTCTTAAACTTCACCGACGACACCTCCATAAAAACCTAGGTCAAGTCAGGGTTAAGTCACATTCTCAAAACTAAGGCATAGGAAACCTGTTTATGCTAATGTGTACTCACAATCGTGAATTTTGTCTTCCAGGAGATCCAATAGGACCGTAAGCCATTATTGGTATGTTATACTGCTTCATGTATTCCTCAAGTTTTGTCTGTGGGAAGTAGGCGTGGCACTCCACCTAGAGATAAAGCAGGAATGTGGTATTATACATGTAATATCTTATATCAAGGCAGTATACTATTTAGAGGTAATCTCCCGACGCAGAGTTTGTTCTTAACACCAATAACATTTCCCTATGGACAATTTTTTTTAAACTTCCTTTTTATTGTTAGGAATCAGCCGTACAACAAGGGACTGATTACTGAGTCACAGTACCACGCTCGAAATTCCGTTGTATTGGTTACTTATGTCAAAGCTATATAACTGATACTAATAAAATGTTCACGTCATCCCCACAGACGGTAAAACGAATGACCTTGGGGTACCAATATATTCTTTTAAAGATGGCATTAAGTCTTTACCTGATTCGTTACTGGCATAACACGCGCGACTTTTCGGACTCTCTCTAACTGTGCGGCGTTGAAGTTTGATATGCCAATACTTTTGGTTTTTCCCTGGTCGACGAGTTTTTCCATTTCCTAGGACATGAATAACATCAGGAATCTAATTACAGTAGTAACATTAGGAATTTATTGATAAATAGTCATAACACTAACACATAAAGACAGTAAGATAATACATTTCACAAACTTCGTATAAAAAAAAATTGGACATAATATACCTAACAGAACACAGAGTCAGTAAACACGTTACAGTCTAGACGTACCTAACAGAACACAGAGTCAGTAAACACGTTATAGTCTAGACGTACCTAACAGAACACAGAGTCAGTAAACACGTTACAGTCTAGACGTACCTAACAGAACACAGAGTCAGTAAACACGTTATGGTCTAGACGCACCTAACAGAACACAGAGTCAGTAAACACGTTATGGTCTAGACGTACCTAACAGAACACAGAGTCAGTAAACACGTTACAGTCTAGACGTACCTAACAGAACGCAGAGTCAGTAAACACGTTATGGTCTAGACGTACCTAACAGAACACAGAGTCAGTAAACACGTTATAGTCTAGACGTACCTAACAGAACACAGAGTCAGTAAACACGTTACAGTCTAGACGTACCTAACAGAACACAGAGTCAGTAAACACGTTATGGTCTAGACGTACCTAACAGAACACAGAGTCAGTAAACACGTTATAGTCTAGACGTACCTAACAGAACACAGAGTCAGTAAACACGTTATGGTCTAGACGTACCTAACAGAACACAGAGTCAGTAAACACGTTACAGTCTAGACGTACCTAACAGAACGCAGAGTCAGTAAACACGTTATGGTCTAGACGTACCTAACAGAACACAGAGTCAGTAAACACGTTATAGTCTAGACGTACCTAACAGAACACAGAGTCAGTAAACACGTTACAGTCTAGACGTACCTAACAGAACACAGAGTCAGTAAACACGTTATGGTCTAGACGCACCTAAAAGAACACAGAGTCAGTAAACACGTTATGGTCTAGACGTACCTAACAGAACACAGAGTCAGTAAACACGTTACAGTCTAGACGTACCTAACAGAACACAGAGTCAGTAAACACGTTATGGTCTAGACGTACCTAACAGAACACAGAGTCAGTAAACACGTTATAGTCTAGACGTACCTAACAGAACACAGAGTCAGTAAACACGTTATAGTCTAGACGTACCTAACATAACACAGAGTCAGTAAACACGTTACAGTCTAGACGTACCTAACAGAACACAGAGTCAGTAAACACGTTACAGTCTAGACGTACCTAACAGGACACAGAGTCAGTAAACACGTTACAGTCTAGACGTACCTAACAGGACACAGAGTCAGTAAACACGTTACAGTCTAGACGTACCTAACAGAACGCAGAGTCAGTAAACACGTTATGGTCTAGACGTACCTAACAGAACACAGAGTCAGTAAACACGTTATGGTCTAGACGCACCTAACAGAACACAGAGTCAGTAAACACGTTATAGTCTAGACGTACCTAACAGAACACAGAGTCAGTAAACACGTTACAGTCTAGACGTACCTAACAGAACACAGAGTCAGTAAACACGTTATGGTCTAGACGTACCTAACAGAACACGGAGTCAGTAAACACGTTACAGTCTAGACGTACCTAACAGGACACGGAGTCAGTAAACACGTTACAGTCTAGACGTACCTAACAGGACACGGAGTCAGTAAACACGTTACAGTCTAAACGTACTTTTGAGTACAAAGACTCAGTAAATAAAACATACTTTCCAGACACCTTCAATGTCCACTCTCTCTTCAGTATCAATTTTCCCATCTTTTATTGGGAACACATTATTGGGATCCTCCGGGACCTGAAGTAAATAAATAAATCCGTGCATTTGAAACAATATTTTGAAAGGAAAAAGATAATTATTATGATGTGTTATTTTTGTTCTAAGTAATGATAATGTAACGGAGTACTACAGATTATTTGGACCATGTTCATCGGATATATCTGTCGTATAAGGACAGTACAGACTCGTAATTGTAAGGTGACTACATCTACCTTTATTTATTACTTACATCTTACAACTTATTTGTATGATACGCGTGGTGATAACAGTTTCCTTATAGCTAACTTTCCATTTCTTAGTCAGATAGTCAGATCTTTGTATCTCCACCAGTGTTTACAAGTCCAAGTTGATTCGATTTTCAAGAATTCACGATTGCCATAGACATGACGACGATTTCCCCAATCATCCAGCCCAGTTATATACTTTCCCCTAACGACTGACACCGACCTCGGCGTACATGCTTTCTCCAATCGAACAACATCAACCCGTGCGTTAATTCCAGTTTACCAACATCAACCTGGCCGTTAATGCTCTGCCTAATCGAGCAACACTAACCCGGCTGTTAAAACGGTCTCCAACCCAACAACATCAACCCGGCCGTTAAAACTTTCCCGAACCGAACAACAGCCCGGCCGTTAAAACTTTCCCGAACCGAACAACAACCCGGCCGTTAAAACTTTTCCAAACCGAACACCAACCCGGTCGTTTAAACTTTCCCCAACTTACCAACATTAACCCGGCCGTTAATTCTTCTCCAACCCAACAACACCAACCCGGCCGTTCAAACTTTCTCCAACCCAACAACATAAACCCGGCCGTTAAAACTTTCTCCAACCCAACAACACCAACCCGGTCGTTTAAACTTTCCCCAACTTAACAACATTAACCCGGCTGTTAATACTTTCTCAAACCGAACAACATCATCCTGGCCGTTAATGTTTTGCCTAATCGAGCAACACCAACCCGGTCGATACAATTTTCCCCAAAGGAACATCCCCAACCCGGCCGTCGATAAAGACACTTTGTGCTCTGCCCAATCCGACGTCCGCAACAAAAACAAATAAGACGGCGGTGTCATAAATAAATGTTTTGTACTTACCCGACATGCCATAGGGGCATGTATCAGGAACAGATCAACATAGTTGAGCTTCAGTCTCTTTAGACTCTTCGACATAGATAACTCGACATCGGCAGGCCTTGTGTAAATACTGGCAAGCTATAAAAAGATCATCAAACGTTCACATAGATTAACGTATACATGTACATTATTACGAAACAAACGTGTGATGATGATTTATATCAATTCATTTCGACACATGATTTCGATCACTGATTGTATACATGGAGGTGTCAATGTGAAATCCGTTGAGCTTGCTTGTTAGTAAGCCCTGCTGGCGGACTTTTGGCCGCCCGGGTTTGCTGTTTCCCTATATGTCAAGATTTCTAATGAATTCGTTATCATCCTCTTAGGCGATACAAGGTTGCATCAACTTATATTAATCTGTTTTCCTGCATAAAAACCTGCTACGGGTCTTAATGTAGGAGGGAAAACGAGATCCGCGATATCTTTGGCTCAGGTTCAGTAAATCGAACCCAAGTTGCCTTGATGATAGTCCGTTACAACTGCGCCAACCAATCATCCGTTAAAGAAGAATCTATCTTTAATGATTACATTAAGTTAATTTATTAACAATGTTATTGGTAGTTTTCGATGCAATACCTCAACTTTTCATTACCTTCGTACAGATGAAAATGTCTTCCCTCTTCAGTTTGCCGGCATTGAAGTACTCTTCTAGGACTTCGCCTATTGCTTCTTCGTTCAGATAGTTGTATGCCGTATCGATGAGGCGGTACCCAGCGTCCAGAGCCGTCCGAACGGCCGTCTTTACTTCTTCTGGCTTACTCTGTAAAGAAGAGTCTGTCTTCTTGATTTTACCTGTTAGTACTGTACATTCTCAAAAATCTCGTGTAAATTTAGAGCCTTGATAAACTGAAACAAAATAATATACCATTTCCGGAGAAATGTGTTCCTGAATTATACTGTACAATAAATATGGTTAGGAAACATTGAGAAAAAATAACTAATTTGCAATGCCGAACCTTTACTGTGAGTAGCATAAAGAACCATTATTGTTTTCATTTCACTGTTTATTACATTATCATATTTCATAATGAATTGCATGCATTAATTTTTTACGTGTTATATTAAATTTTACATGTCTACAAGTTTGAAATGTTAGAGGTTTCGCTACAAGACAAACGTTTTTGTGTTGTAATGCATGGTAAGATTGTTTTGTTTGGTATAAATGTTGGTTAGATTATTTTTGTATAATGGATGGTTAGATTATTTTGTATAATGTATGTTATATTATTTTGTATAATAGACGGTTAGATTATTTTGTTATAATTGACGGTTAGATTGTTTTGTATGATCGGTGGTAAGTTATTTTGTATAATGGACGGTTATATTATTTTGGTATAATGGATGGTTAGATTATTTTGTATAAAGTACGGTTACATTATTATGTACATTTGTATAATGGAGGGTTAGATTATTTTGTATAATGGTCGGTTAGATTATTTTATTATAATGGCGGTTATTTTATTTGGTATAATGAATTGTTAGATTATTTTGTTTCATGTATGGTTACATTATTTTGTATAATGGAGGGTTAGATTATTTTGTATAATGGTCGGTTAGATTATTTTATTATAATGGCGGTTAATTTATTTGGTATAATGAATTGTTAGATTATTTTGTTTCATGTATGGTTACATTATTTTGTATAATGGAGGGTTAGATTATTTTGTATAATGGTCGGTTAGATTATTTTATTATAATGGCGGTTAATTTATTTGGTATAATGAATTGTTAGATTACTTTGTTTCATGTATGGTAACATTATTTTGTATAATGGTCGGTTAGATTATTTTATTATAACGGTCGGTTAGATTATTTTGGTATAATGGATGGTTAGATTATTTTGTATAATGTATGGATACATTATTATGTATAATGGAGGGTTAGATTATTTTGGTAAAATGGATGGTTATGTCATTTTCTGTAACACGCCTCTGCATGCGATTCACGACAATCTACATATTGGCCTGAAAATGATTAAGGTTTTTGAATATTGTTGTCTAACTTAGTATATATTTGAAGAGTTTTAATCAATGATGAAATATGATTAATAACTTTATGTTTAACTTAAATGTGAACATTCCGTTCACCGAATTTGACAGAACACAGGAAAAACAACGAAGTCGAGAGTTTCCACTTTGCAATCACATACATATAGGCCTAGGTCTCTCATATTTGAAAATCAAAAAAAGAAAAAAAAAAAAAAAGGGGGGGGGGGGGGGGGGGGGGGGGGGGGGGGGAGGAATGCGTGTGATTAACATTCTTAATAATGAAAGTGCTAATACTGTTGAATTGAGAATTGCCAAACGATGTGTACGTTTTGTAATTAAAAATGAGTCCCACAATGATAATTTCAAGTATTTCAAAAAATTCTGTGAGTTCAATCAAAAATCTACGAATACATGAAAGACTCAGGACTTGAATGTAGATTTATCACTGTGTGATTATCGAAATATTGAGAATGAGTTTCATTTCATTTTGAACTTTTTTATATTCAGATTTATGTTTTATATATTTGAAAACGTATGGTTTGCGTACTAGTGAATATAATTATGACGCTGATGGTGTCAACAATATCAAAGAATTGACGCATTGTATAATATTCTTCACGATAATGATTATGTATGTTATTCTACTCTCCTTTATATCACATTTTATTATTGATGAATTACATGATTATACGTGAATAATCCTGGAGCATTTCCAGTAGCTTTAAGTATTTAGGGCTTACGCATTTTTATATTTATTTAGTTTTAACATTTAATGTGTAGGCGCATGTAGTCCGAATCAAGCTCCGGCCGCCGAAGTGAAAGGTAAGTGTGCTACCCCTGCGGCTCTTACCACTCAAAACACTAACATCACGTGGTCAGTCCCTCATAAACCTGTCATATTCGTATAGTAGAGCTGTTTTTTTCAAGGGCATATCTTGATTTAGGTTCACATTTGATACATACCATAGCGTGGTATGGAAACAGGAGTGAACCTGAATATTGAATTTCGTCAGATTCTACTCCTACATTACCTGGCCTGGCAGACGATATTTGGCTGTTTTCGTCTGCACGTGATAGCAGTAAGCATAGCTTTTGTCCAGTTAATCACAGATTCTGGTGACCTTTTTACTATCAATAATATAAACACCAGGAGCTGATAACATACCTAGCCATACAAACACGTCTCACGCGGATGTCCGAGAGGAACATATGGTTGAGGTTTAGATACTATTTTCTACTTAACGTTTTCTGAATGTCATTAGGTAAAGGCCTTATATGTCGTCCTATGATTGTAAATGTTATTAAGTTCAAACTTATTATTTGGATGTAAAATACTTACTTATATCGGTAGACACTATTTTTATTTCTATTCCGGTAAATGTTCCCGTTTGAAAGGTTCTTTTAGACATACTTTTGGCGAATGCAAGACTGAAGAATTTTTTCTACGACGGCCATTGTTAATAGGTGGTATGACATTTGGAGATTGCTAGGTTTTCCAAACCGTCAAACGAGATACTGATTTCACTGATTGAGTTTTTTCCGCATTTTCCTGTTATGTTTGTGTACTTTCTATTGTATAAAATCTTTTTGAAATGTCATTTGTCATTTTCTACTTAACGTTTTCTGAATGTCATCAGGTTAAAGCCTTACATGTCGTCCTATGTTTGTCAATGTTATTACGTTAAAACTTATTATGTGGATCCTCTAGTGGAAACAATAATTAACACATATAGCACACTCAGAGAAAATTTACATTTGGGTGTACATGTACCATATATATGTACCAAACATTTATGCAAACTCTCTATTTTTCCTGAACATGTAATGTACCTTGATTCCCTTCCGCCGTCTATATTTTAGTACTATAAGAGTACACCTACCTGCCAAGTCCCAAGTCCAAAAAGTGGCATCGTCTTGCCATTGTTCAAAGTAACACACAAGGTTGAAATCGACATCTTGCTCTGTACGTTAAGTTTGAAGAAGTGAAGACTGGCTGTAGGTTCGTGAACTTAAATACGGCCAGTAGGACTATATGACAATGTAGACTGAGGGGCGATAACAGCGAGTCACACGGTGAAGTGATCACATAGTTTCTGTGATGTCATCATCAATGGTCAATATAGACATTTTCTAATGTGTTACTGTTTTATCGGACTTCAACTTATGAAGACATCGTTCAATGTGATGCAAATATTTTAGGTTTCCTTGCAATTTAAATTACCCCCCCCCCCCCCCCCCCCCCCTTTGTTTTTAAACTTGTACAAAATAGTTACATGTACGTTCGTCACGAAATCAAAGTAATGTTAACTAAGCAAGGTCAGTGGAGAAGTAGGTGAATGTCCAGACTGCAGTGCGATAACAATAATCGATACACAAGGTGGAGAGGTCACATCAGTTTATGTGATCAAACCAAGGCGTTATATAGCTGTTAGAGTTGAAGTTGTTTTCCATTGTATTCCCTGGACTCCAGTTTATTCGATCAAACCAATGCGTTACATAGCTGAATCGAAGCTGTTTTCCATTGTATTTCCTGGACTCCAGTTAGACAAAAGTGATGTCAAAAGTTTAAAGTCCATCATAACGCTTCCTAGCAAGTTATATTCAAGACATTTACTTTTGTTTTAAGATGCTGATAATTACATTTGCATAAAACAATATGCGTTCATCATGAAGTCTGATTTTGGAGCATTGCGTTTTCTAAAGAAACCACGTTTAATTACAAACACTTTTCTTTTGTTTGAAGTTCTCATGTTGTTGAGGGTGGAAATCGACGCACAGAAAACATCTGGCTAAAATTTCCATTTAGGATCAACACATTTCACGCAAATACCACTGAATTCCAGTAATTATTTCATAAAGTATATATTCCCTTTTCTATCTTTTTGGATATTTCTATTATAAATCATCCTAAAATTGTTTCAAGATCTCTGTAAGAAAAGCATAATATTTTCCCATTTACTTCATATACAGTGGAACTTCGTTAACTCGAAGTCGACGGGACCACGAGAAAACTTCGAGTTATCCGAGTGTTCGAATTAAGCGAGTTGTCAATTTTGGTGCAAAGTTTGGTCAATATTTGTCAACATTATATAATCATTATAACTCCGCTCTGTCACTTATCAGTTCAGTGTAAAGACTGGTCAATACATGTAAATGTATATGTAATATTTCGTTCTGTCACTTGTAGTTTGGTGTAGTTTTGCCGATATACAGTCTCGATAAAGTTTCTTTCACTTAGTCACTTCAAGTTCAATAACGATATGGTGTTCATGTCATGTTTGCAAAAGGAATAACGATAAAATGGAATTCAACCGAATAACAATTTATTAATGTTATATCAAATAACCGTTTAAATTTAACACAGATTGTATGTAAAACGTAACAGAACCATTACCTTATTTTGGACATATAAAATAGTGTTTGATAGTCCAACTTACGTTTTACCGACAACCACGCCATTTCCATGTGTATTATCACAGGAAGTTGGTACTGCGCATGTGCGTATAAAATGTTACTGTAACTGAGTTGTCGTTTTATCCGATTTAATAGACCGCACTGACCGTTACAGTCGTACTCTGAATACCTCGGCAGTAATTACGCTATTGTTTCAGCAGTTTACGGATTTAATAGGCACCGGTGACTGTTTCATTTCTACAACTGCAATAACATCAGCCGAGTAGATCTACCGGTGTGTCAGAGATTAGTTCCGCTTCATGAGTTGTTGACTATCGTGTGTACTATTATCGGCAACCGCCTTAGGGAATTACCTGATGTAATTAAAACGGTACCGTTTATCACCGACAGTTGTTGTTATAAGATTCCACCGACAATTTCTTTCATGAATTTATGAAACACTTATAATCGCGTATTATAATCGGTAGAATTGTAGTGCCGATACAAACGGAATGTCGATGTTGAAAAAATGTCGGCGTTTACCACCGATCGTTGGGACACAAAAAAGATACTTCGAGTTATTCGATCATTTTAAGTAGGATTTTTATTGTTGGGACCAAATTTTCACTTCGTATTATCCGAGTTTTTCGAGTTTTCCGAATTCGAGTTTTCCGAGGTTTTTTTTACTATGATAAAGAAAGAATTTGGCAGGGACTGACGAAGTACTTCGAGTTAAGCGGGATATTCGAGTTTTCCGAGTTCGAGTTAACGAAGTTCCACTGTATATATATGTTACGGTTTTTAGCCTTTTGGTTTATATCAGTCTAAAGGCCTCAAATGACTGACTATCCATATTGACACAGTATTTCGGAAACTGGCGGTTATGTTGGTTCTCCAATTTATGCTCTGTTTCCTGCATTGCTTGATTATGTTCCGGATCCGAATCGATTACACACGATATATATCCGAAAGAAGTTCACTTTGGAAATCAAATTAATGTTCATTATTACTTGTGTGAGGAGAGCTTCACTACAGTACACATGCAGTCCTCCAAATTGAACAATGAAAAAAATGAACTGAATAAATGTTTCAATAGTAGCACTATAGTACATGTGAAACATTCACAGATTACATGGAAAGCATGATGCATGTTTTTTAGTGATGTTAAAACAGTTAATAGGTCTCAGAGTGTTACAGGTAAAGGTTTACTTTGTAGTGTAGATTTGCGGTAGCCGGAGGAAATGGGCGTGGTATGGTCAGCTTATTATTTTATAACGTAAAGTGATAAATCCGGACTCATCATGGATTCCTTGATTCCTCCTACAAACTATTTTTAATCTCTGGGTGATGCGGGATATACATCGACGTGCAAACTACTCTATTTATGCCGGGTAAGTTCCACATACCCGTATTAGAACTTTATACCTGACCATTGGTCACCTTATGAGTAGCCTTGTTTCGCTAACAAGCTTTCAACGTCCACTGCACTGAAAGCATAGGTCCTCGCCAAGTGTCAAGTTTGTACATGTGCTCCAAAGTTTGATATTAAGAATGTTTTGTGAGTGTGTGTGCAAGTTGTATTTGTAATTTCCTGTATGTCCTGTAATTTTCCTATGTGTATACTCAACTGCTGCTCATGTCACCTACCAGAAAACTCATTTAACAACGTAAACCCGCCTTGGATGATCGACCGACCCTACTTGTCACCCATCTTTTTCTCATTTGACAATGGGTAATATTTTGGATATTTTTATGTTACCAGCAGTAATTACGCTAGATTATTGGCGCTTTGCTAGATCTAATTATGTTTGTAGGGATTTTTGTCATGGCTCTCCAATTACATCTATAATATAATATTTTAACAATATATCATATTTCCTTGTATATTTTTATCCTGTTGTATTGATATCGAAAGAAATCCTGGATCTTCACATAACTTAAACCTGGTTCACCTAAATGTGCGTTCCCTCAGAAATGAAATATTAATTATTGATATCGTATGTATAACTGAATCTCACCTAAATCAACAGATATATGATGTTGACATACGATTACAAACTTTTAGTAATAAACTTTTTAGAAAAGATAGGACTTCGGGTCCTGGTGGTGGAATTATAGTTTATCATAATGTTGATTACTGGGTCAAATTAGATGACTCATTAACTAGAGCTACTGATACTTCATTGGATGTTATACTAACAGGTGATATTAATATAGACATGTTGAATATTCCATTAAATTATCACGTGTCAAGACTACTTATTAAACATAACTTATCTAGCCTTATTAGTGAACCTACAAGAATAACTCCTGATAGTGCCACATCCATTGATGATATCTTTACTAATAATCTGAACCTTATTAAAAACACTCAGGTATCTCCACCATACTGCAGTGACCACTATCCAGTCCATGCTCAAATTTCTTTTACTTTATTCAAACAAGTAAACTATAAAAAAAACCTTTTCTAATATATGATGAGGCTGACTTTGACAGCATAAATAATGCTCTCCTCAATATTGATTGGTTGAACATTTCATCAAATCAAGACCCTAACACAATTAACTCATTTATACTTCAATTACTGAGCAAGTCAATACTTTCATTCCTTCAAAAGTTATAACCATACGTCCAAATGACAAGCATTGGATGAATAACATTATCAGACTGAAAATGAGACCACGTTAAGATTTTTAAGGACGAGACAATTGACTTAATTCGTGAAGCAAAAGGGATTATATTAAAACTCTTGAAAACTCTTTAAATGAAAACACAGTCCCTTCAGACAGGTTGTGGAAGATAGCAAAGTCTATTACCAACTTCTCAAATAAATCTACATCGATTCCTCATCCTGAATCTGATGATCAACTTATCTATCATCCTATTGATAAAGCAGAGCTCCTCAACAATCACTTTACTAATATTTCAACATCATCACCTGATCTTGAGTTGCCCCAGACAGCACAACAATATGCTCCCCACTCCTCAACTAATATCACAGAGCAAGATGTAATGGACCAACTTTGTATTCTCAATTTAAACAAACCACCTGGCCCTGATGGTATTGTTCCTAAAATTGTAAAACTGCTGAGTAACTCTCTTATTTTACCTCTTCAACAAAACCCTAGAATCAGGAGCACTGCCATATAGTTGGAAACAATCAAACATAAATGCTATATATAAAGGAAGTGGGCCATCTAATGATGTTTTAAACTATAGGCCAATATCTATAACTTCATGTTTCAGTAAAATAATGGAAACAAATATATTTAGATATCTTTTAAACTATTTAATTGAAAATTCAAAGTAAAAAAAGCATCAGTCTGGTTTTGTACCAGGTGATTCCACAGTTAATCAATTGTTGTTTATTTATAATGAGATATCTAGTAGACTGGACAAGGGAAAAGAGCTCAGGTCTATTTTCTGTGATGTAAGTAAATCATTTGACAGCGTCTGGCATGAAGGTCTTATACAGAAGCTTAAAATGTATGGAATTGATGGAAATTTACTTTTATGGTTTAAAAAATATCTCTCAGACAGATTACAAAGAGTCTCTACCGGTGGCTATCACTCACAATTAAAACTTGTAAATGCATGAATATTTCAAGGATAAGTTCTTGGACTTCTTCTTTTTCTCCTCTATATAAATGACATCACTAATAATGTTTCAACTAATATTAAACTATTAAATTTAACCCTAACAAAACTAAATCACCCTCCAATAACTTTCCAAAATAGACAAATTACAGACACAGCAGTTCACAAACATCTTGGACTTACACTACAAGAAGACGCAACATGGAAAGAGCATATCCTTAATATATATAGAAAAGCCTGCAGTAGATTAAATATTCTTCGATACATAACATTTAAAGTGAATCGTAAGTCTTTAATGAAAATAAACACAGCATTTATAAGACCAATTTTAGAATATGCAGACATAATCTGGGATAACTGCACACACAAATCAAAACAATTATTACAATCTGACCAGTTAGAAGCAGCCAGAATCATTGCAGGACTCAGATCAGGAACAATTTCCTATGTATAATGGTATTAGACATTCTCTGTTTATTTCAGTAGATAGTTATGCAAATCATAATCATTCTAACATTAACACTTTCTTGTAAGGTTGCCCTGACTGTGATAAACTTGTAAATATACAAATATTAAATGATGTTCAATTGTTCATTGGTAAATCGAGACGCTTTAATCTCTATATGCTTTAAATATATAGGCCATGATACATGTATTATATATTATTATATTTTATTGCATTTTTGCCAGTGAAATATAGAAATTAATCAAACTAATAAAACTTATATTTTCACCCAAGCGATGAGCAGGGAAAATATAAGATTTTGCAGTGAAAATATAAGTTGTGCAGTGAAAATATAAGTTTTCCGGTTTTGGCCAATCAGAGCGGACCTTTGTATTCACCTCGTTGAAACTTGTCGAAGTGGAGATAGATAAATTGGTTATTTTGCTGTTTTTCTGAAATTTTCCGACTAGTTTTTGACAAAATACTCACTTGACGTTAGCTATTCATGCACAGATTCTCCTATAACAGCAGAAAACGTTTAAATTGCGTTGATCAGGCCTTTCAAAATGGCGCCGTCAAGTTGACGTGGTGTAACGTCACAAAGAGATGACGTCATTACTGATTCCCGCATTTTTGACACTATCAAATTTCGATGTTTTTAAGAAAATTGAATGGTTTCCCGTTAAATATAACATATATTTCACTCGTATGAATGCTTCGTTCTCGTGAAAATATCGATATTCTGTCATACTCTTCTGAAATATATGTGATATTAAACGGGAAACCATTCAATATCCTCTATATATTGTATTGCACAGTGTTATATTATATAGTATAATATAGTAGTTTTATGCATTCACTTTTAGTTACATTTTCCAACTCAAGAATGAATAAATAAATGTCCTGAAATATCCCTCCATCCTCATTGGTCACATTTGCCATCCGTTGAGTATGGTAAGTCTTGTATATATGTGAAGTATAGCGTCTTTTAAACATTTTGATTAATAGTAATTTTTCTGACAATTTATTATATAATATGTTACATTTATATTATTTTCGCTGAAGTATTGACAGGCAAGACCTGTGTAGAAATGCACATGGCATTTTCTTATAGATATAGTTCATATTAAATATTTTATGATCAAATATTATGTATACATGTTATATATTTAATTAAAATGTATGAATGATTTGTGAATGTTTATGTTTGATTTACCTCCCGTAAATGTTAGTTATACATGTAATTTCTTCATTTCATAGTAAATTTATATATTTAATTTTATATTTATACAATCCACTTGCCACCATAGGAGAGAATTTATATAGGCTTGGCCTGTTATTTAATCCTTTTGACTAATACCATCAAACAATCCATTATCTTGAATATTCCATAGTTTTCTCCAATGCTTATTGTTCGATATTATTCTATGTTATTCCATCCATTCGAAAAAACAGAAAGAATCCAGTTGAGTTGATTTATGTAACTAAGGATTTTATTGGTTGCTTGCTACACCTGAATTCAACGAAAAATTAAGGTTTCCATACAGTAAATAATACTCTTATACCAGTTGTGCTGTCTATGTCTATGTGTTCGCATGTTGACCTTTGGTCAGCGTTCTAGCGACTTCATTTCCAACCAGATTTCAACTTCATACAGTGGTCAATTTTTTCAGGGTTTCAAGTCAAGGACAATGTCCCTCAAAAGACTCGTATAGAAACACAGGTTTTCTTCTGACAGGTTTTTCATTCTATAGTTGGCGATTACGGATACATACAGAGAGGACAGGTCGAGGACCACGGAAGCGGAGTCTGGCGTGTTGCGGGGTCTCAAAGTCAGGCTTACTGTTCTCAAACAGTTCTCTGCTTTTATACACATAGGACTTCTATAATTGACATCATGCCTGATGGTCATAGCGAACTTATTAGCATATCTTGAAACGAATATGTTAAAGTTTCGAATTTCATTTATCTAAAGGTAATATTGATATTTCAGACACTATCCGACTAACGTCTTTCTAGTTAGGCCTATATACCGTTCAACACATGTTACAAGTCAATTGATATTAAACAGTTGTTTACTAACTCCGGACACGATAATTTCAATAACCTGCCAGCCCGCATATGTAAAACACGACAGCTTCGCTCAATATCAGTCAATCAAGATACATATACAATGTATACCTATTGTACCGAAACATGTTTTAGACAAAAATATTAGTCATTATACACGTGTATATGTAAAGTCAGACAGCCAAACATTGTAAGCTAGGTTATCTAATTTATATTGACCACAAGTCTGTTGACTCTCTTAAGTGCCAGGGGCATAAGATTAAATACCTTGTGCTAGCATGTATTATCTAACAGTATTATGTAAACGTTTATATCACCATGCCTCGTGGACTACTGGACATGTGTATCTTTGGTATTTAAGAACCAGATAGTAAGGAGTCCGGGGCAGTAGTCGGGAGGCGGTCAACGGGCCACTCCAAGACAATGTCCTGGGCGGCAGCCCAGGATAAGTCATTAAACTACTGTGTGAAATATGTTTGCATGTAAACCAAAATAAAAAGTTGGCCAAACAACCAATACAGTTATGACTTTTATCATCATCAACCTCATCACTGAAGAAACAACAAACTATTAAATATTATACTATCTAGTAAAAACATTTTATATCACATTCTCAACAACACCTTAATTTCAATTATTAAATTGATTAAGGTATAATTTGCAATAACATACTTATTATGAATAATTATATAACACTTCACATCATATAATGTTGACTTTGTTACACTGAACTAAAGTTAAGCATTTTCTTCCAATTTTATTTTAGTTGTTCACGTTCACATATCGCTTTCTATCGACAGCAACAGAATGGTTAGAAAATGTATGAAACCATATATCGTTACTCGCTCATGGTTTTGTGCAAGATGTCTGATTAAAATGAGTATATCTCCTCCAGAAACATGCATTTTTTTCCACGCTCCCTCCCCCTCCCCGTCAAATAACATGACAAAGGCAAGGTCTGTGATTAAATATGCTGCATACTAAGGATTTATGTGGGTCCAAGTAGCGAAACCATGCTGATACAGTTTCTAAAACGTCCAGATGACCCTCTATCCACACTGCAGATGAGGACAAACACAGGCCCGAGTACACTTCCCCTGTGTACTCAATAGATAGGATCCGATACTTTACCATCCCTGTTTTCGTTCGTTTAGAAAGTTCTCAATCGGTAACAAGGTAACTTCATTAACCAGGGGAGATAAGCGAGTACACACTGACGTTTTCTGTCCAAATCCACGGAACACGGGCACATGGAAAACGAAATCTATTTCTCCTAATAGGTACATGTATATCACTGAAATATTCCAGGTATCAAATCACCTACCGAGTACGGATAAATTGTAAACATCTTCATAACGACATTTTGCCTATGGCTTTAAACCTTCTGTAAACAATATACTTGTATACAAAACAAAACTTTGAAACCGTGTTTAACTGGCGGACTTATTTATTTATCACATGCATGTACTCTGATCCGTATTTAAAGAGTGAAAGCAGTCTCTAAACATCAGCATGGAATGGATAGTCGTAGAGTTGTGCCATTCTGAAAGATAAATAAATAACTCATTATGTCACCAGAATGAGATATCAGATGATTATCAAACATTAAGAAGGGTGCGGGGGTATATAGTATTAAATATCTCTCCCATCCTGTCTCACCCAGACCCGAATCATAGGTATCACTTTCTTGAGATTTTAATCAAACATGTATTTTGAAAGCACGTGAAATCAGCAACATCACAAGACATCTGTCATCAGGTAACTTTTGATTCTAGGTGCAAACAAATATTAGCATCAGAATACAATGATTGAGTTAATTTGTCATAATTGTACGGCCAATATCTATGTTACTATTACTATTAACTATCTTAATTATCTTTAACTTGAATGTGTATTGATCACTTATGGAGGTAACCTGTCATTGTGCGGGGACCTATATTGCTGGGTTTTTATTTGGATTGAAGCATTCTAATTAGCTTATACAGATCTTGTTATCTTTGTTGAGGAATATGTTCATGATAATATAATTTTACATACACTTCCGCTTTAAACAGTCTAACTCCTTTATTGATTCCTGTAATAGCCGTCATGTCCTCAGGCGATAATTCAAAGTCGAATACCTGAAAGATATTGAAGTTCATTATAAGTTGAACATGTTCATGATAATACAGCTTTAATCAATGATTATGAAATACCGATGTTCTATCAATATTTTCAAAATATGTTATTGTTTGTTCACGTGTCATAGAAAAAGCAGATACTAAATAATAATGTGGTATACATTATCTAAAATTTAGTACCAAATACTCAAACCCCATTGGTTGATTTTTATATCACTATAGTAATGGAATAAACCACGTCACATATTTTTGGTCTGTGTGATTGCATTTTTACGGTTTTTAATTAATCATCACCTGGTTCTACCTTCCGAAATCCCCGTTAGAGTCTACATTTATAAGTAAAACTAAATTAAAAATATAGTTATTGTGTAGAGCTAGTGATGAGTTGATAGCAATGGTTTGATATGAAGTCAAATTTTCCCTACATTTCTAGATAGAGTAAAACTCGTTGTGAAATAAAAAATATAGTTATTGTGTAGAGCTATTGATAAGTTGATAGTAATGGTATGATATGAAGACAAATTTTCCTTACATTTCCGTTTTGTTGAATCCTACTTGGTGTAACGCTCTTTGGGATCACTATAATATTCCTTTGGAGTAAATTCCGGAGAAGGATCTGTGGACAAGACAATGGTAACTTTATGTGATGTAAGATAGCACATCGCACATTCTTATACAGTTTGTTGGATGTATTCGAAGATTTCCCTCCATCCTTCAAAACGTGATTATCTTATTATTATTATTATTAAAAAAGATTTTAAGACATTGGCCCATATTTTGTCATGTTCATATCATGCTCCAAGTGAAGCACTTTAACTTATCTATAAATAGAAATAAGAAAACATCTATAAACCTGAGCTGGGGTTTTATTGTACTTCGTGGCAAGTTTCCCAATCACAGGATCATTCAACAATACTATGGTGTCAGTTTTATCGGAATTGCTACAAAACATAAACAAATGCAGGTGATGAGGAAAGTGATCAATGAAATACGTATGTACGGAAAGAGGTTCATGTCATATCCTTTACATATATATGACGTATGATTGTAAGTATTGTCAATCATGTTAATAAATCTGACTTTTACATTAAAGCGTTAGTTCAGCATTGATGTATATATCATATCTCTAAAATTTGCTTGGAATATGCTCCACTTAAATTTGATCCCTTATCACTTTCAATCAATAACCTTGGTTGTGACCAAGAATATATATGAAGTATTATAATAAGAATAATCGAAACCTATGTAGGAGAAGTTTAAGTTATGTAATAAAAACATGTTCAATCATGAAAGATGTTACTATAGAAGTTGGTTTAGTAGGCCTGTCCTATACCATCCAGAGCAATTATGGTAAAGTTTGTTGCCAAATGACACAACTATATTTGTACGACAGCACAGGCTGGTCCGTTACTCAGCTTCATTGGTAGGGAAAGTCGGGCAATGAACCTCGAATCATGATCTAGGGTTTCGCGACCGGGGCTCTAATCGAATGAGCTAACACGGTCCCTCAAATTAAAATACCGACAAAATAACCAACCCGAAAATCTAACTCGAAACAGATAACACAAAGACAAATTACGAATGAAAACAAAAATAATTTGGACGGAAACCCTTGAAAGGAAAACATAGGTCAAGTCAGGGTTAAGTCACATTCTCAAAACTAAGGCATAGGAAACCTGTCTATGTTAATGTGAACTCACAATCGTGAAGTTTGTCTTCCAGGAGATCCAATAGGACCGTACGCCATTATTGGTATGTTATACTGCTTCATGTATTCCTCAAGTTTTGTCTGTGGGAAGTAGGCGTGGCACTCCACCTAGAGATAAAGCAGGACTGTGGTATTATACATGTAATATCTCATATCAAGGCAGTATACTATTTAGAGGTTATCTCCCGACGCAGAGTTTGTTCTTAACACCAATAACATTTTTCTATGGACAATTTTTTTCTAAACTTCCCTTTTAATATTAGGAATCAGTCGTGCAACTAGGGACTGATTACTGAGTCACAGTACCACGCTCGGAATTCCGTTTTATTGGTTGCGTATGTCAAAGCTATATAACTGATACTAATAAAATGTTCACGTCATCCCCACAGACGGTAAAATGAATGACCTTTGGGTACCAATATATTATTTTAAAGATTGCATTAAGACTTTACCTGATTCGTTACTGGCATAACACGCGCGACTTTCCTGACCCTCTCTAACTGTGCGGCGTTGAAGTTTGATATGCCAATACTTTTGGTTTTTCCCTGGTCCACGAGTTTTTCCATTTCCTAGGACATGAATAACATTAGGAATCTATTTATAAATAGTCATAACACTAACACATAAAGACAGTAAGATAATACATTTCACAAACTTCGTATGGAACATTAGACATAATGTACCTAACAGAACACAGAGTCAGTAAACACGTTATAGTCTAGACGTACCTAACAGAACACAGAGTCAGTAAACACGTTATAGTCTAGACGTACTTTTGAGAACAAAAACTCAGAAAACAAAACATACTTTCCAGACACCTTCAATGTCCACTCTCTCTTCAGCATCAATTTTTCCGTCTTTTATTGGGAACACATTATTGGGATCCTCGGGGACCTGAAGAAAATAACATAAATCCGTGCACTTGAAACAATATTGTGAAAGGGAAAAGATGATTATTATCATGTTTTATTTTCTTTTCTAAGTAATGCTAATGTAACGGAGTACTACAGATTATTTGGAACATGTCCATCGGATATATCTGTCGAACAAGGACAGTACAGACTCGTTATTGTAAGGTGACTACTTCTACCTTTATTTATTACTTACATCTTACAACTAATTTGTATGATACGCGTGGTGATAACAGTTTCCTTATAGCTAACTTTCCATTTCTTGATAGTCAGATCTTTGTATCTCCACCAGTGTTTACAAGTCCAAGTTGATTCGATTTTCAATAATTCATGACTGCCATAGACATGACGACGATTTCCCCAATCATCCAGCCCAGTTATATACTTTCCCCTAACGACTGACACCGACCTCGGCGTAAATGCTTTCTCCAACCGAACAACATCAACCCGTGCGTTAACTCCAGTTTACCAACATCAACCCGACCGTTAATGCTTTCTCCATCCCAACAACACCAACCCGGCCGTTAATGCTTTCTCCATCCCAACAACACCAACCCGGCCGTTAATGCTTTCTCCATTCCAACAACACCAACCCGGCCGTTAATGCTTTGAATAATCGAGCAACATTAACCCGACTTTTAAAACGGTCTCCAACCCAACAACATCAACCCGGCCGTTAAAACTTTCCCAAACCGACATCATCAACCCAACCGTTAAAATTTTCTCCAACCTAACAACACCAACCCGGCCGTTAAAACTTTCCCAAACCGAACAACATCAACCTGGCCGTTAATGTTTTGCCTAATCGAGCAACATCAACCTGGTCGTTAATATTTTCCCCAACGGAACATTCCCAACGCGGCCGTCGATAAAGACACTTTATGCTCTGCCCAATCCGACGTCCGCAACAAAAACAAATAAGACGGCGGTGGCATAAGTAAATGTTTGGTACTTACCCGACATGCCATAGGGGCATGTATCAGGAACAGATCAACATAGTTGAGCTTCAGTTTCTTTAGACTCTTCGACATAGATAACTCGACATCGGCAGGCCTTGTGTAAATACTGGCAAGCTGTAAAAAGATAATCAAACATTCACATAGATTAACGTATACATGTCTCAAACAAACGTGTTATGGTCATTTATATCAATTCATTTCGACACATGATTTCGATTACTGATTGTATACATGGAGGTGTCAACGTCTTTGTGAAATCCGTTGAGCTTGCTTGTTAGTAAGCCCTGCTGGCGGACTTTTGGCCGCCCGGGTTTGCTGTTTCCCTATATGTCAAGATTTCTATTGAATTCGTTATCATCCTCTAAGGCGATACAAGGTTGCATCAACTTATACTAATCTGTTTTCCTGCATAAAAACTCGCTTAGGGTCTTAATGTAGGAGGGAAAACGAGATCCTCGATATCTTTGGCTCAGGTTCAGGAAATCGAACCCCAGTCGCCTTGATGTATGTCCGTTACAACTGCGTCAACCGATCATCCGTTCAAGAAGAATCTATCTTTAATGATTACATTAAGTTAATCTATAAACAATGTTATTGGTAAGTTTTGATGCAATACATCCACCTTTTCATTACCTTCGTACAGATGAAAATGTCTTCCCTCTTCAGTTTGCCGGCCTTGAAGTACTCGTCTAGGACTTCGCCTATTGCTTCTTCGTTCAGATAGTTGTATGCCGTATCGATGAGGCGGTACCCAGCGTCCAGAGCCGTCCGAACGGCCGTCTTTACTTCTTCTGGCTTACTCTGTAACGAAGAATCTGTCTTTTTAATTTTACCTGTTAGTAATGTACATTCTCAAAATTTTCTGTCTCGTGTAAATTTAGATCCTTGATAAACTGAAACAAAATTATATACTATTTCCGGAGAAATGTGTTCCTAGAATATCCATTACTATACAATAAATATGGTGATGAAACACTGAGAAAAACATAACTGATTTGCAATGTTAAACCTTTACTGTGAGTAGCATAAAGAACCATTATTGTATTCATTTCACTGTTTATTACATTATCATGTTTCATAATGAATTGCATGCATTAAGTTTTAACGTGTTAGATTAAATTTTACATGTCTAAAAGTTTGAAATGTTAGTTAGATGTTTCGCTACAAGACAAACTTTTTTGGTGTAATGCATGGTAAGATTGTTTTGGTATAAATGTTGGTCATATTATTTTGGTATAATGGATGGTTAGATTATTTTGGTATGATGGATGGTCATATTATTTTGGTATAATGAATGGTCATATTATTTTGGTATAATGGATGGTTAGATTACTTTGGTATGATGGACGGTTAGATTATTTGGGCAAAATGGATGGTTAGATTATTTTGGCATAATGGATTGTTAGATTATTTTGTATAATGAATGGTTAAACTATTTTGGTATAGTGGATGGTTAGATTATTTTGGTATAATGGATGATTAGATTATTTTGGTAAAATGGATGGTTATGTCATTTTCTGTAACACGCCTCTGCATGCGTTGCACGACAATCTACATATTGGCCAGAAAATTATTAAGGTTTTTGAATATTTTTGTCTAACTTACGATATATTTGAAGAGTTTTAATCAATGATGAAATTTGATTAATAACTTTATATTTACCTTAAATGTGAACGTTCCGTGCACCGAATTTGACAGAACATAGGAAAAACAACGAAGTCAAGAGTTTCCACTTTGCAACCTCATATAGGCCTAGGTCTTTCATATTTGAAAATTAAAAAAAAAAAAAGGGGGGGGGGGGGGGGGGGGTGTGTGTGTGATAGATTAGGATTTATAATTATAAAAGTGCTAATACTGTTCAATTGATGTGTACGTTTTGTGATTAAAAATTAGTCCCACAATGATAAATTCAAGTATTCAAGAAATTCTGTGAGTTCCATCAAAATTCTACGAGTACATGAAAGACTCAGGACTTGAATGTAGATTTATCACTGTGTGATTATCGAAATATTAAGTATGAGTTTCATTTTGTTTAACCTCTTTATAATCAGATTTACGATTTACGTATTACATATTTGAAAATGATTTGCTTACTAGCAAATAGAATTTTTTGTCGCTGATGGTGTCACCAATGTCAAAGAGTTAACGCATTAATTAATATTCTTCACGATAATGATTATGTATGTAATTCTACTGTCCTTTATATTACATTTTGTATGTTATTGATTAATTACCTGATTAAAAAATGTTTTTACTTTTTGAATAATCCTGGAGCATTTCCAGTAGTTTAAAGTATTTATATACCTGTGGTCCGAATCGAGCTCCGGCCGCCGAGGTTAAAGGTTTGTGTGTTACCCTTGTGCCACTGACCACCCTAGCCACTCACAACACGTGGTCAGCCCCTCATAAACATGTCCTATTTGTATAGTAGAGGAGTGTACGTTTTGTGATTAAAAATGAGTCCCACAATGATAAATTCAAGTATTCAAGAAATTCTGTGAGTTCCATCAAATTTCTACGAGTACATGAAAGACTCAGGACTTGAATGTAGATTTATCACTGTGTGATTATCGAAATATTAAGTATGAGTTTCATTTTGTTTAACCTCTTTATAATCAGATTTACGATTTACGTATTACATATTTGAAAACGTATGATTTGCTTACTAGCAAATATAATTTTTTGTCGCTGATGGTGTCAACAATGTCAAAGAGTTAACGCATTAATTAATTTTCTTTACGATAATGATTATGTATGTAATTCTACTGTCCTTTATATCACATTTTGTATGTTATTGATTAATAACCTGATTAAAAGTGAATAATTTTTGACTTTTTGAATAATCCTGGAGCATTTCCAGTAGTTTAAAGTATTTATATACCTGTGGTCCGAATAGAGCTCCGGTCGCCGAGGTTAAAGGTTAGTGTGTTACCCCTTGTGCCACTGACCACCCTAGCCACTCACAACACGTGGTCAGCCCCTCATAAACATGTCCTATTTGTATAGTAGAGGAGTGTATTAAAGGGGTATACCTTGTTTTAGGTTCATGTTTGATGGGACATACACACGTATGAATAGCGTGATACGGAAACACGAGTTAACCTGAATATTGAATTTCGTCAGATCCTACTCCTACATTACCTGGCCTGGCAGACGATATGTGTTGGTTGTCGTCTGCACGTGATAGCAGTAAGCATAGCTTCTGTCCTGGTAATCACAGATTCTGGTGACCATTTTACTATCAATAATATAAACACCACGAGCTGATAATATACATTGTACCTAGCCATACAAACACGTCTCACGTGGATGTCCGAGAATAACATATGGTTGACGTTTAGATACTATTTTCTACTTAACGTTTTCTTAATGTCATTAGGTTAAGGTCTTATATGTCATCCCTATGATTGTAAATGCTATTAAGTTCAAACTTATCATTTGGATGTGAAATACTTACTTATATCTGTATACAGTTTTCTATGATGGCAAGTGATCAAGCTTAAAAGGTTCTTTTAGACATATATTTGGCAAATGCAAGGCTGAAGAATGTTTTTTCTAAAACAGCTTTTTGGCCATTGTTGATTAATGAAACGGCACTTGACGATTGCTAGGTTTTTCAATCCGTCAAACGAGATACTCTCGTCGCAAGCATTTCCTGCTATGTGTGTGTGTAAGTGAGTGCGTGTGCTCCTTTTGTATCAAATATTTTGGAAATGTGATTTGCTACAATAATTGACATAGATCGCATACTCGAGAAAATTGTACATGTACGGTATATACTTAACCTTCATGTAACATACGTTAATTCCATACCGACGTCTATATTTCAGTACCATGAGAATACACCTACCTGCCAAGTCCCAAGTCCAAAAAGTGGCATCGTCTTGCCATTGTTTAAAGTAACACACGAGGTTGAAATCGACATCTTGCTTTGTATGTTAAGTTTGAAGAAGTGAAGATTTGCTGTAGGTTCGTGAACTTAAATAAGGCGAGTAGGAATATGTGAATATGTAGAACGAGGTGCGATAACAGCGAGTCACACGGTGAAGTGATCACATAGTTTCTGTGATGTCATCATCAATGGGCAAGATAGACATTTTCTACTGTCTTACGGTTTTATCAGACTCCAATTTAATAAAGACATGGTTTAATGTGATGCGAAAAGTTTAGGTCTAGCATGACGGTTCCTAGCAATTTAAATTCAAGACGTTTCCCCTTTGTTTTTAGACATGTACAAAATAGTTACATGTATGTTCGTCACGAAAGTAAGCAAGGTCAGTGGAGTAGTAGGTGAATATCCAGACTGCAGTGCAATAACACTTCTCTTTTTAAAAATTTTTTTTTTTATTCATTTTCAAATTTTGTTTACAATACATGACATATACAAAATACATGAGTAAGGACAAAAAAAAAACATTCACACTTTATACATCAACAGTAACACTTTCACTCCACCCAAGACAATTTTGTGATCGTTGTATTATATAATTTAGTTAAACTTCGTTCAAAAAGCATTATGTCAGTGGATAAGAGTTTAAGTACACAAAACAAACAAACAGAACAGAGAGAGAAAAAAGAAAGGAACAGACAAACAAACGAGTGTACAAAAACAACTGAAAACAGACACAGAAAGAACATAATAAACCTAGGTCAGAGATGTTGTATATTTGTATTATTGTTTTAAATTTGTAGCCACTGTTGTTTTTGTGTCAATATGTATTTTGTTTTTAATGTTACTTTTGGACATTAAAATTTTAATTTTAAGTCCTAATTCCAGGCATTTAGATTTGTAAATATATAGTTTTGTTATGAGTAATATCAGGTTATCTAGACTGAACTTTGTAAGTTTATTAATTTGTTATGAGTAATATCAGGTTATCTAGATTGAACTTTGTAAGTTTATTGATTTGTTATGAGTGATATCAGGTTATCTAGATTGAACTTTGTAAGTTTATTGATTTGTTATGAGTAATATCAGGTTATCTAGATTGAACTTTGTAAGTTTATTAACTTATCAAAGATAATTCCTGTTTCACTTCTCAGTACACAGGGTGGAGTGGTCACGTCAGTGTATATGATATATGTTCCATTGTGTTTCCTGGACTCCAGTTAGACAAAACTTGTATTTTACGTATGTTTTGCCGAAATTAACGAACAGCTTAACAAATTTAATATCAAGATCAAGACAAATGGAACGCCATAATACATATTAACAATTGATGAAGTTACTTTTGTTCCATAGCACCAGAGTAGTGATTTACAGACTTGTGATATTTTACTGTTTTTTTTTTTTTCATTTACATGAGTACTTATCTTTATTAAGTACTTCAATTTTACCTACGGTTATATTGACGATGTGTTATCAAAACAAAAGTGTTTTTGGCCAGGTCACTAGTATATATCTCGTACATATATGTAGATATTAAAATCAAGGACACTGTACTCATTATCAGTTGCTAACCTCGATATTTACTTTTCAACGTAATCAGAAGGGACATCTTACAACTGATCAACGTGATGATTTCAATTTTCCAACTGGTTCGATAGTCAAGGTTTTGTTCCCTTTATCACGATTTTCGTAACAGAGGTCGATTACTGACGCAAAGATAAATAACACAAAATTTGAAATTCTTTATTACTCACTGGGCAGACGTCCTTTGGAGATTTATATAGAAAAAAATAAAATACCAGACAGGGTAATAAAGATACAATGCAAATATAAAATACAGAAAATTTAGTACATTGTAGCATATACATAGTTTGTATATCGTTGCTAGTGGTATCTCACTCTTGATACAGCTATGGGGACATTGTACTTAATATACTGCTATATAGTTGTTATACAATTGTATATACCAAACACTTTATAACATATTATTAAGTGAAGATTGTAATTTCAAAGGAGCATGGTAATATTTTAGTAACAATTGAATATACCAAATTCTTTATAACATATTATTAAGTGAAGATTATAATTTCAAAGGAGCAAGGTAATATTTTAGTAACAGTTGAATATACCAAATTCTTTATAACATAACGAAGATTGTAATTTCAAACATGGTAATATTGTACTAACACAGTTTTATCTATCAAATACTTTATACTATATTACAAAAAATTGATTGTTTGATTGTAATTTCAAACGAACAAAGTGATATTGTAGTAACATAGTTGTATGTATAAAATTCTGTGTAATATATTACTAAGAAATTATTGTAATTTAGAGAGGTGCAGAGATGACAGTTGATGATGAAAAAGGTCGACATCATGATCCTATTTGAAAATATATCGATATGGAGTCAGCAATATTCAGTTATTGCCGATGTGCCAAGCGTTTTCATTTTCCTATTTCTCACTTCCAGATTGTGACTTGACCCAGATTTGTATGGAGGGTGTCGTCGTGACCTAGGTATGTATGGCAGGTGTCGTCGTGACCTAGGTATGTATGGCGGGTGTCGCCGTGACCTAGGTATGTATGGAGGGTGTCGTTGTGACCTAGGTATGTATGGCGGGTGTCGTCGATAAGGCAGAAGACGCTTACTCTTCCGAACACCTGGTCTGTTTCTCATTTTTTCATAATTTAACATGAATTTCCATGCAAATCTATATTTGATGTTCGTATTTTACCCTTGTTTGATCAATTCGGAATTGAAATTATAGTTTTGTTATTATGTCGGTATTCTTGGTTGTTTTGATAGTATTAGACCCATATCTTATTGTTTTAGTAGATATCGGTGTCATGTTCGAATCTGCATATTGTATTAGTACCGGTTCTTCAAATAGTTTTGTTTATATTCTTCCAATACAATCTTGTCCGGGGTAAATTTTTAAACATTTAAAATATCTTAATGAAATTTTAAAATATAAATGCATATAAATGCGTAAGTGAAAGTTAAAGGTCAATCGAGGGCAAGCTTTTCAATAACTAGTATCAAAAAGGGAGAGGCATGTTTTTGTTCACTTTTACTGTTTATTACAAGGGACTGTTTGTTTCCTAAGAAACATAATATATTGTGTGTTACTGTTGATGTACTAAATAGAGGTTATACGATCATTTATTCTCTATCTTCATTGGCCTGTAATTATATCGTTGGATACGTTGATTGGCTCATAATCTGATTCTCTAATTGCAACCATGTATACCTCCGTTGACCTGTAATCGGATACTATAATTATATCGTTGGATACGTTGATTGGCTCATAATCTGATTCTCTAATTACAACGATGTATACCTCCATTTACCTGTAATCGGATACTGTACTCACAATGCTGGATATATTGATTGACCAGTAATCAAATACTCGGATGACAACATTTTATACCTTGATTAACCCCTAATTGGGTACTCTAATTACAATATTGGATTCCGTATTTGACCCGTTATCGGATGCTCTGATTACAATGTTTGAAAGTTGATAGACTGGATATCGGATACTCTAATTACATATGTTTTATACCTTGATTAACCCGTAATTGGGTACTGTAATAACAATGTTGGATACCATGAATGACCCGTAATTGGATACTCTGATTACAGTATTTGATGAATTAATTGACCCGTCATTTAATACCCTGATTACATTGTTTGATTAATTAATTGACCCGTCATCTAATAACCTGACTACATTGTTTGATTAATTAATTGACCCGTCATCTAATAACCTGACTACATTGTTTGATTAATTAATTGACCCGTCATCTAATAATCTGACTACATTGTTTGATTAATTAATTGACCCGTTATTGAATACTCTAATTACATTGTTATTATGTTCGATACCTTGATTGACCCGTAATCGGATACTCTGATAACAAAGTTGGACATATTAATTGACCCGTAATTAGATACATCAATTACAATGTTTGATACCTTGATTGTTCCGTTATTGGATTATCTTATTACAATGTTGGACACCTTGACTGACCTTTAATGACACTAATTACGATGTTGTATATCTGACCGAGAGGTAATGATATTCTCTAATTACAATATATACATTTTCCTGAATCTGTTTTAAGTATCCTTCATCCAATCAAAGGACTTATGTACCGCCTTCTCCCATCGTCTCAGTCTCTTTTCAAGGACTGAAAAATAAGAATATTCATATAAGGAAAATGAAGATTATTTTTTTTCAATTATATCACACATATTATGTAAAAACATTGACACAAGCGTATAAGTCACAATCTATATAAAAGGTTATCTTAACACAAACACTAAAGTTATGTCTATTGACGTTTCAATAACAGCTCGGTTATCTTCCTCAAACTTGAATGACAAGTAGAGCATGTTTACACTAAGGTGGTAAGTGTGTACGAGATGGTAACAATAAGTGTGTAGGAGATGCTTACAATAAGTATATAAGTAAGAGATGATAATAATCGTTTACAAGAAAGCTTGCAGTTATAGTGTAGAAGTCGACGCGGCTACCCTAGTGAGCGACCGAGTTGACTTTAGATGAAATTTCGATTCGGATACTTCAGACCAAATTTAGTCAAAATCTGCTCAGCGATTTATGACAAGCATATATTTATATAGTTGACGGACGACTGACGCCGCACTATGACAAAAGCTTGGTACTTTTGGACCAGGTAAGGCAATACACGGTGTGTATCATAAACCACATCGAGGATTATTGAGAGTACATTCCGTTTTTGTGTTATGGCTCCATAATATGAAAATGGATTAAAATTAATCCTAACATACTTAATGGGAGGGACAGGAATACAAACCTTCTGTAGAGCAACATTTTTCAAATACGTCGATTTTCTGTGGAAAGTCTACTTCTAGTCTTAGGGAATCCGGGCTTATCCGGAAAACATCCATACCGACAGCCGCTCCCGCCATTAATGCAGCCCCAAAGGATGTTGTTTCTCTCATAAAAGGACGGACTACAATTTTGAACAGCACAGATAAATATTCATAATCAGACCTAGCGACTATTACAAAACGACTGACATTGATTCTATGAAATTTGAAATCTTGAATCTTTTGATATCGTGTACGTTTTAATATTGAATTATACTGATGCAATGCAAACAAGCATTCGAATCGTAAGCAGAGTACCATTTAATCTGAATATATGTCTGCCATCAACAGACATATCAGATACTCTGAATATATGACTGTCATTATCTCACATATAACTTAATCCGAATATATGTCTGTCGTCATCTGACATATACCTTAATCCGACTTTATCCGAATATATGTCTAATGTCATATGACAAATAACTTAATCCAAATATATGTCTTTCATCATCTGAATTATAAATTACTTCGACATATATTGCATTGAATTGAGAATAACCAATTTAAACATTCGACTCTGAAGCGACACCTTATATCGGAAATAGCATATACATACAGTTGCACCATTTTTATCAAAACGCAAATAATAGGAACATACTGACATTTTCTCAAGCTTAAGTAATATAAACATACCGACATTTTCTCCCAAGATATCAGCCTGCATCTGCATGAAAAAGGAGTTAACAACCATCCCGCCGTCTACCTTTAGAGAGGGTATGGCAAACCCGCTCTCTTCTGCGGCAATCTCTAACAACTTGATAAAAAGAAGAAAGAAAACGTCTGATCTTTTTCTATTTTTTTTTCAAAAATCTTTCTACTTTTTTATTTGCAAGTTACCATTCATATCTCAGTATATTTGACGGTCAGACGCATTACTATTTTACCTTTCTGACCTGGAAGCAGATCGATTCCAGTGCTGCGCGGCAAATGTGTGCCTTAGTTGTACTGGAATTTAGTCCACAGAGTATCCTTCAATACAACATAAAAAGCGACTTCAGATATTGAAAAAAATGTGTGTGAATATTGAAAAACAGAATTTAAAATATCATTTCGTTGATACTTTACACAAGTGTTAATATTTACGGGAAGGCTTATTGAGATTTGTTTTTACATTATAGTTTGTTATACAATCTATAACCCTGGATATCAATAAATTCAATATTGCATACTAAATAATCCAAAATAACCTAATACTATTATTAAGACAGTCATATTACCCTCGGGCATCGTCTGTCCAGTACGGACAGAAGAATCCTTCGAATGCTGGCACGAAATAACAGTCATCAGTATCAGCTACACTGCTAGCTAGTTCCTCTGGAATCACAGAAATTTAGAACCGTAAAATAGAGGAATGTGGGATACTTATGTAGTATGTAGTGGTAATTTTAAAAAAAAAAAAAGAAGGATACACTTTCAATGAGACTGATTCGATTAACAATGCAGGTATGTAATTATAAAGGAACCCTTACAGGTAAAATGGATTTTTTCTACGTTAATCGCAGCTACTTAAGAGACAACCAAGAGGTCGGATCAAAATTTCTAAATATCTCAGGGGTTTCTGCTATGATCTACTTAGTGTTGCCGCTCAGATGTGCAGATGTATGTTGTCAAGTGATCTTCTGTATCCAAGAGTGTAATTTTCTGCAAATCATGAGCTAAAATATGCAGGTAAATATTGGCCAATAAATACAATACAATCTTAAATACCACAAAAAAGAGGTTCACACACTTCCGGTTCTTGTAAACCAAAACATTGTGTAATCATTTTGAACACAATGTCAGGTAATTATAATTTAAAAAAAATAGATATATTGGGAACAAGTAAAATTGTCATTTTAACGTCAAATTTCTTGGAGATCGATTTCTAGAAATAATCAATAAATAAAGGGACTCTGTTCGTATTCAATAATTCAGAAACACCTCGAAATCTGTTCACATAGACATCAATCTGATGTAAAGCATTTGAGATCAAACACTGTTTATAGACAGACAATTTGAAATTATGAAGTTTCACATTCTCAGAAACGGTAAATTTAGTACAGTTATCTTGATAAAGAGTCATTTTTAGATTAAAAAATAGTATAGTGTATAGTGTTTATTGACTGTCGTAAACATTTTGACAAAATCGGAAATCAGTAAATATATAACTTGAACGTTGTCCAGTAATTAATGGACTTTTCTTTAAAATAGACCATTAGCACTTAACATAATATACCAAATACCAGATGAAACTATTAAAATGTTGTTATTGAGATTGCATAACGCAGTTATTTCACAACATCTAGCTATATAGTTGAGCTCAAAATTTACCAAACTCTTAATGCGCTGTGTTGAGTAATCAGATGAAGTTTGGGTATCTGCATGCAAAAATATGCCTGTCACTAAGAACCCACAGAATCGCCGGTATAGGTACCCTTCCCTATTTAATCTATCCTGAAATCGACAATTTATTTCTTAGAGGTTTTAATCAAAGTTTAATGTATATTCTAATTCCCTTATCCATAATCCACAATAATCGACAAAGCAAGCTTTAATCTCTATGTACAACATACCCTTGTAATATACTAGATAAAATGCGGCTTTTATTGTACATAAATCACATCGTATATCATATACTACATTACACAATATATCTCTCCATTCTACACTAAGAGCAGCATTTTTCATATACAGAGCGATCCCCTGGTTGCAAGGGATGGGATAACTCTGTCTAACACGGGGTAGGAAAAGGCAGCTGGCACGCACTATAACGCTACTCACAATGACGTAACGTCTTCATATAGTGTAGCTAAACAACGTCCAAAACTGATAATATCATCACGTATGGCGCACATTTAATTGGACATTGATTTTGGACCAATGACAAGGTTTCACAATACCTATCAAATTGATACCCTTTTTAGTTCTCTCGGGCTATTTACAGCCCTCTGAGAACTTTAGCCATCGGTCGAAAAATGTGCTGCTTTGCACCTTGTAAACAGATTTTTAGCCTAACTGTGCATTCATGGCTTTATGTTTTGATGCCAGATAACAGGTATTGTGTAGTTGTTGTGTTGATAACAATAAAATTAAGAAGATTTCAGTTTTAATGTCTGGTTTTAGTAACAACGGTATAAACTATACCTCCTTTGGGTTAAACTTTGTATACAAGGCCTTACTATTTCCCCTTATGAACACAATTTGGAGCGTACGTAGTGCGTCAGCTCAAACAGGGGTCGTTTTGCTTGTTCTTGTTGTTCCTCGCTCTCTAATAAGGTCTGTGTCTAAGATTTCTTTTCTATAAAAGTATTAATATGAACGGAAAAAATTTGGAAATTTAACTGAGAAAGTCTAAGGGCTGTACTGTAAATAATCGTTCTGACAAACAAATTATAATTACCAAATTCAAGAAAATTGACAACAATAAATTGAATAATAATACCACGCCCAGATAACTACGTGGCCCTTGGCCTCTGTTAGTACATGTGTATGTGAGAAAAATAATCAAACAAGAGCCTGTTCCATGGGCAGGGAAACCTCAACCCTCGTGTAAGTGTTTGGCTGACCAGCACTTAGCAAGCATCGTGCTGTCAGGCAAACTCTAAACTCGGGTTGAGATATCCCTGTATACGGAATATACCCAGGTATGATTCATACAGTCTATATCGGTATACCTATCTCGGGTTGAGATATCCCTGTATACGGAATATACCCAGGTATAATTCATTCAGTCTATATCAGTATACCTATCTCGGGTTGAGATATCCCTGTATACGGAATATACCCATGTAGAACTCATTCAGTCTATATCGGTATACCTATCTCGGGTTGAGATATCCCTGTATACGGAATATACCCAGGTATGATTCATTCAGTCTATATCGGTATACCTATCTCGGAAGCTTTCTCGATCATTCCCAGGTTGTCCCTCATCCATTTAATCACGTTTCCACAGGAGGCGACCACACCCTTTAAATTGATAAAAATAAAGAACTATAGCACCTCCTTACCTTACACAAAGAAACAAAATAAATAAAATTGGAAGAACGGTAAAGCAGTCCATTATGCGATGACGGCGGACAAACATTTCATATCATCTTTATTTTCCACAGTTATTGCTGATTACTTTAATTAACAATAAAACAAAGTATATTTGATAAAAGGCCTAACGTATCCTGCAACATTTGCTCTGAGTACGAGTATTGTTATAGGATGCTGGTATCTATACTGTGGTAAAAACACCGTCCCCATCATTGTCAGGTCAAAACACGCACTGACAAAGTGAAAGCGAAACTTGCCTTTTCACTACATTAACGGTCGGTATGGTTCAATGATACTTTATATTGTTTCATCCATATGGGGAAAATCGTTTGACTGTTTGGACACGAAATTAAACAATAGTAATACCTCCAGCGTGTAGACAGGTGTGCTTCCCTTTCCAAGTTGGTACAAAGGGCTTGTAAGTAATCCATGGCTTGAAGTTACTACCTTAAATCGTAAAACATATAAACAAAACTTATATCAAATCGAGGCTGTTAGATTGGTTTACTAGATTTTAGTTTACAGTTTCAGGTTAATTTTCAAAATGGTTCTTGGACTTAAACTCTATCCTCTTGAGAAACAAATGGAAAAAATTCCATTTAAAAATTATTTTCAAAAGAATAATAGAGAACACATTTGGTTATGAAAGGCTGGGCAACCCATCAGCATATGAAAACTCCCGTATTAAGAATAACATTATATAAATATAGTATATTCCTCCAATAAATAATAATAATGATTTTTTTGGAAAGATTCAGGATGAATAAGGACACGTGCGCTCCCTGTTAAGCATATTACCAAAGCATAAAAGGGAAAACTAAAATGCCAACACAGCATCAAATGAATAGAAAATAAATCAATCAAAAAGATTAATAGATAAATAAACGTGGTTGTACCACTATTATGTAATCTCGGACGGTGATCTGCACTATTACGGAACTAAAACTAGAACTGTGACATATCCCGCATTACCTTAGTTCCTGTATTGATGTTCAGTGAAGCAACAGTACCATATCTACAAAAGGACACGTACATATACAGAGTTATATCTATATAAAATAAGCACCATACAATGTAAAGTTACATATCATATTTTCGTTTTGAAATATTAGATCTATAAATAGAATACAACAAGACGTCTACGGGGTTGACATATGTGTTCATCAACTGTTTCTAAAATAATACCGTTAATCATATTTCTAACTTCCAATTTATAAGCTAGGCATTAGTTTAGGTGAGGTGTACCATTATATCAGTCTGACGTTAGTTTTGGTAAGGTGTGGCATAATGTGCCGAATTGATCCTTTTTTGGCATATAATTCGGAGAATATGTAGTTAAATATCAAAATTAAGTCCAGTTTTGTTTAAATATATCTTCACTCATACAGGCCTGTTTTCTTTAAATGTTGACATTATTTATATGAAATGCACGTTCCTTTAGTGATGTGTCGTCTTACGTGCATTTTGACTCCCCAGGCTTAAAACACAACTGTCCTGTCGTAGCTGCCAATTGGTCACCAATCATCTAAAGAATAATTTAGAGAGAAGAACAATTATTCTTACTTAGATAAAAACAAATTAAAAAACGTAAACATCAACGCCAGGAAAAGTACAAGAAAAAAAATCAGACAATAGTCCAAGGATTAGACAATAATCCAAGAATTAGATCATTGACGAAAAATGAGACTACATTCGTTACATCTTATCTAGTTCAAATTATGAACAATGTAAGTATTTTATCTATATGGGAAGTGTTCTTTAATAATTTACAATGTTGTTTTAATAATGAACAAGGTAAGCATTCTATCTTAAAGGAAAGTGTGATTTGATAATGAGCAATGGAAATATTTTATCTATATGGGAATTGTGCTTTTAAAATGAACAAAAAGTCTATAATCTGTACGGGAATGATGTTTTAATAATGAACAATGTTAGTATTCTATCTATATGGGAAATATGATCTAATAATGAACAATTTTAGTATTTTATCTAAAAGGAAACTGTTCTTTAGAAATAAACAATATTAGTGTTTTAGCTATATGGGAATGATGTTTTGATAATGAACAATGTTAGTATTTTATCTGTATGAGAATTGTGCTTTGAAAATTAACAATGCTGGTTGTTTTTTTGTTTTTGTTTTTTTTGTTATTGGAACTATGTTTTGATTTTGTAGAGACACATCTTGTACAATGTACATGTGACACGTGATGCGGTTGATAATGAGACTTTTTCCTTAGGACGAAACATATTAATTCTTATATTTAAAGCACTGTACACCATTCCCGTGATAAATCAATCCTATTTTTTTTTCTTGGAATCATTTATCTTATTAATTATTACGTCGCTGTATCAGCCAATCAAAAGCGACGTTACAATCAAAGACGTCATTGGATGATATAGATGAATTTATTTAGATACTTAAGTCAATGATGTTACATGTTACAATCAACATTAAAATGAGAATATGAAATTAATTCGTAATTGTATAGAAATAAGACATGGTCAATCATTAATTGTGTAAGCTAAATATCATTGAATATGATACTAGACTAGAAGATAGTTCTCTTACCCCAGACAAAGGAATTCCTTTAAAAGGTCCGTCATTCATATAGCCATAAACCTCAGATGTACTATGGATTTCTGGCAGAACTGATTTCGGAACTTTGAATACACTGTGTGAAAATCAAGTTTCAACTTTTCAGGGTTTTATTTTTCATTCTTCAAAATGCAATTACATACATATAGGGGGAAATATACATAAATATTCATAGTTCATAATGCATGTACTTGATGGCGGAGAACAATTTCATTCAAATAGATATTGATAATCAAAGATGTTTTATGACTGTGACATCATAATTGAAACACTGCAGAAAGTGAAACAGTTTGAATCGGGTATAAATAACTAAATAAACAACAACACCATAAAGAACAATTAACTACAACCAATGACGGATTTTCTTTTAGCAGCAGAATAATCCATTATTCATCAGCAAATATAAATTATAGGAAATTAACTGTATTTTGTTTAGAAAAAAACCCACTGAAGACAGAACGAATCAAACTGAAAAGACATCGTGGATGCGGAACACCCACCCCCACCCCCGCACACATAGAACTTAGCTTCAGGAGAAGGTGATATTGCCTGTCCCTCTGGACAGTATATTTAAATGTACTTTCGATAGGTTCACTGTAATGCGTGCACCTTTTTCTGCCATGTTGTGTTAGTAAGTGTGAGATACGAGGGATGATTGATATGCTGTGAGCCTCGTATTTTAGGAGGTTCTCTAGGATGTCCTACTAATGACTGACTATATAGGGCCGTGTACTCAAGGACCGGTCTCATTTGGTTAGTTTATATCGGCGAGGTAGCACTCTGAAGTAAACAAGATAAGCGGCTTTTGCAAAATGGTGAAAGAGCAGTGATCCAAAATTGGCATAAAAAAGGTTGAACACGTAAGGATATCCATAATGATATGGTAGCAACACTAAAGAAAGATGCCCCTTCAATCGCTACAGTGAAAAGATGGTGACGAAATTAAACGCGGTCGACAGAGCCTTGAGGATGACCCCCGTCCTGGAAGGCCTGTCAAGGTTGCAACCCCAGAAATGGTCATAAAGTCAATGATATTGTTATGACTGACAGAAAAGTCACAAAAAGATATATAGCCAGTAGAGTTGGCCTTTTTAATGGAAAGAGTTAATTCCATTCTGACCGAGGATCTTGCAATGAGAAAGCTTTCGGCCCGATGGGCACCAAGACTTCTGACAGTTGATCAGAAGCACACCAGGCGCACATTAACGTGTGTTAATCTTAACCTTTTTGAGGAAGATTCTGCCAACTTTCCTTAGAGATTTGTAGCTACGGATGAAATATGGGGCCATCATTTTACCCCAGAAACCAAACAACAATCGAAACAATGGAAGCATTCTAACTATCTCCCGCCAACGAAGATCATGGCCTCGGTTTTCTGGGACGCAGATGGTTTTCTGCTGGCAGCTTATCTCCAAAGGGGACAAGCAACCAATGGCACATACTACGTTTCACTTCTGAGGCAGTTACGGGAAAATATTAAACTTAAGCGCCGCGGAAAGCTCACTAAAGGTGTTTTATTCGATCGGGACAATGCTCCTGTTCACAAGCCTGTCATTGCCATGGCAGCCATTCACGATTGTGGCTTTACATTAATCGAGCATCCGCTTTATTCATCTGATTTCGCTCAATCAGACTTTCATCTATTTCCAAAACAGAATTAGCTATTTCAGGCAACCATTTTCAATCCAGTGAGGGCGTCATACATGCATTGGATGACTGTCGAGACAGCCGAGAAAAGGGGTTATATAAAAGTGCCGTTAAGGCCCTTAACATCGCTGGCAAAAGTATATAGACACTGAAGGGGATTATGTTGAAAAATGATACAATATGTCCGGCAAAATTCAAATTCTTTAATTTGAGGCTCACAACATATCGATCAGCCCCGTAAGTGATGCTTAAATTCATGTTTTATTGCTTAGCAGAACACTTTCATAGCGACTTCAGTTTAAGACTATTTGCGATTTTTCTCGAAAACACTCCTGAAGCCCAAAGCCGTTGACCTTGTTTCGGTGACCCTTGACCTGTACCGTCACAGATTTAACGGGATCAGAGCCGCCATATAGTAAGTATATATAAACAAACGTGAACACGTGCACACGTGCCTGCAATCAATTAACATCCGAAATCTAATTCACAAAAATATATATATATATATATATTCTTACTGTTAATTATTGAACTACTGACAAATTGTGACAACACCTGCATATATTGTCGTCCCATGTAAGAGTTTTGATGTTCATCAACCCTGTATGACAAGCATTGGTGACGTCAGTCGCATATATACCTCCATTGGGACCACCAGTCAGGGTCTGGAACAAAAACAAATGTTCAACATTTAAAAGCTGAATCGAAAGCACATTCAGAATTAACAATTGTACATTACAAACAATACGAAAATTAGTTTTTTGTTTTTGATTTTAACTACAGGAAATTAAAAACAAAAACTATATCTATAACACCAAGCACACTCTTTAATAGTATGACTTTGATTTAAAATCGTCTGATATTGGTGTCAAACACTTCAAGACAATTAATTAACACTGCAGCATACCCATTTACAGAATCATACCCATTTACTGATCAGAATCATAGCCATTTATAGTTGTTAAAATTCACAGGACAATATTTCTCGTTTTCCCAGTCAGACCAAATTTGTGGAAATTAAATGTTCACGTTTATCCTTCCCTGTCAGACCTTGTTCGCGGGTATTGATTTTTACGTTTATCCGAGTCAGACCTTGTTCGCGGGCATTCAATTTCGCGTTTATCCAGTCGGACATTAGAAGCAGGTATATAATTTCACCCTTATCACAATCAGACCTTGTTCGCGAGTATTAAATTTTACGTTTTCCCCAGTATTGTGATTGACCCGATCAGACCTTGTTCGCGTGTTAAATTTTACATTTGTCCCTGTATTGTGATTGACCCGATCAGATTTTGTTCGCGAGTTAAATTTTACGTTTTCCCCAGTATTGTGATTGACCCGATCAGACCTTGTTCGCGTGTTAAATTTTACATTTGTCCCAGTATTGTGATTGACCCGATCAGATTTTGTTCGCGAGTTAAATTTTACGTTTTCCCCAGTATTGTGATTGACCCGATCAGACCTTGTTCGCGTGTTAAATTTTACATTTGTCCCAGTATTGTGATTGACGCGATCAGACCTTGTTCGCGTGTTAAATTTTACGTTTTCCCCAGTATTGTGATTGACCCGATCAGACCTTGTTCGCGTGTTAAATTTTACATTTGTCCCTGTATTGTGATTGACCCGATCAGATTTTGTTCGCGAGTTAAATTTTACGTTTTCCCCAGTATTGTGATTGACCCGATCAGACCTTGTTCGCGTGTTAAATTTTACATTTGTCCCAGTATTGTGATTGACCCGATCAGATTTTGTTCGCGAGTTAAATTTTACGTTTTCCCCAGTATTGTGATTGACCCGATCAGACCTTGTTCGCGTGTTAAATTTTACATTTGTCCCAGTATTGTGATTGACGCGATCAGACCTTGTTCGCGTGTTAAATTTTACGTTTTCCCCAGTATTGTGATTGACCCGATCAGATTTTGTTCGCGAGTTAAATTTTACGTTTTCCCCAGTATTGTGATTGACCCGATCAGACCTTGATCGCGGGTATTAAATTTCGCGGTTGTTCCAGTCGGACCTACATGTAGTTCGTGGTTATTAAATTCTATACAACCATGCCTTTTGAATATTCTGTAGTAAATATGTCTTCGCGAGGTATTTATTTTCAAGCTTTATTTAATGTCCGCGAATACAGAAATGAAATCCCTCGCGAATATCACAAACTATATACAGTAATTTCTAAGATTGTTAAAACATAACAATCCTTTACCTTTACCAATCATTGGTCCAACTGACAGTGTAACGAAAGGGTATAAATCAGAATGATCAGAATGACTTTACCCAAAGTATCCAAGTGTTCACTGTTCCTGTGAGTAATCTCCCCTGATTGAAGGCTTCCTTTACTTCTTTATTATTGTCCAGTATCCAGGGCAACTTTACCGGGAGGAATATTGACGTAAACGGCATACCACATTCTTTCTGGAATGATAAAAGATGATATTTACATAATTTAGTACTAAATAATGCCAAGTTACTTTATGATTCGGCCTGTATTATTTAAAATATAAGAGTCAATGATCTCAGTTAAGACATAAAAGTAATTAGTTAAACACATCACCACCGCAAAGTTCGGCAACTTTAATATACCATGCAGACGATATTCTATTGAAAAAAACTGTGATATATTTTACAGAGAATCAGTCCTATCTTATAATTTCATATAACTTGAGCCATTTTATGGGTGTGTGATAACTAAGTTAGAGCGGCGATCAAGTTATCTCAGGTGAAGATTCGTGGTACGTGGTTCAAGACTCCTATATCAGTTTCGGGATATATTTCCTGGGAATCTGATAAACGGACCGGTCTGTGTTGTTGTGATTTTCTTCATGGGCACGACACATTTCCCTAATTGCTCTTGCATGCGACAGCCCTCCCGTATGTTGTTCAGTGTAAGTAGCCAACGTCTACTACATGGATACCCCGTCTCAAAATGACCCTGGCTGTTCACGGGGCGATACGACCCAGCCAATCATAGATGCTCAGCACGTATATAAGTCCAAGACCGATCGTAGATTAATATATAGAGAAAGGTTTGGAACTTCCCCGTCCGGGCAAAATGGGTCAATTTCATTCAAAGTGTCGTCAAAATTTTACCAGAAAATATTTTTTTTCAATTGCTATAGTCTTAATTAAAAGTTAAGATTGTAATCCTTAACATGATACTTAAGAATCATACCTAAATAGTCTATTTCGTTCACACGCAGCTCCGAAACTATGAAAAGTGATGAATTTTTTTTAGTCGGACACGATCAAAAACATTTTTCAAACGAAAATGTCTATTCGCTACACAGAACACGTGACGGTCTACAATTACAGGGTTTGATGTTAACAAATATGAGGTCAAAACAAACTTATGTGCTGTACGCTTGACACTGATACCTGTAGATGCAAAAAACAACCATGGGTACCCATTTTGGCCGGACGGAGGAGTTCCTGACCTTTCTCTATATATTAGTCTACAATCGGTTTTGGACTTATAAACGTGCTAAGCACCTATGAGCCAACAAACAAACGTAGCATCGTCCAAACGGAGGATGAATGCCTCGTGAGAAGGGAAGTAACTCCTTGCCACTTCGTCAAGTTCTCTCAGAACATGTTAACTTCACGCTATATGCTTTTACTAATGACAATGACACACTAAACAATTATTGACATTTGTCGAGGTATACACGAGATTTTTAGAACCTGGTCAAGAGTTTGGTCATCGAGGCCGCAGGCCTAAGTTAATAACATCTTGACCAGGTCCCTACAATCTCGTGTAAACCGAACACAATGGCAAAAACTTTGTTGTTATATGGCCAAATATCGAAAACAAAAATTTAAAAAATATCCCTTGGCTCATACAAATCGTGTTGACTAAAGTTGTCAAAGTCGGCATACAAACTGACATTTGGCACTTTAATATTGTCGGAATAGTTTCGTTGCACCTGAAGTATTTTTCCGGGTGTTCAACAAGTTTTTTTTCTTCAAAATATCTTGTAATTCCTCTTCATTTATTGTTGCGCAACGTTATTGGGATGTCTCGTCTGCCATATTGTAAGTATAGTGATGCCGAACAATCGTTTGTTTCCAGCATTCTGATTAGCTGCTGTCCAAAATAACAAGTTGCGTGATTGGAGGCAAAGATTGTCGACCTGTTCGTGTTAAAAATAGCAGTAATAGGGCCGCAATGTCTATGGAATTTCCCATGTGAGTTATTTTGAGCACGAACAGTATACTCAATGATAGGTCCTTGCGAGGAAACAGGAAATTGGCTAATGAAAATTAAGCAAACACTCCATATTACAATTGACCTTGTTTAAGCGTAGTTATATCCATTTGTATATAATGACAGTGACTTATAACCCTGAACATATGCAATACATGTCATAAAATGAAGAGTGTTACCTGATATTTCAAGCGTTCCTCTTGTGACATATTTCTTTCAAATTCTTGATGGCGATCATGAGCTCTTGTATCTGAATAAACTAAATATGAAGTCAAAAATGTAAGGAAACAACAAAGAATAATTCTCAAATGATATCGATATATGATACTCTTCCGGGGAATTACTTCTAACAGTGGCACGGTAAAATTGTGACATGATATCCTTTTCTGGTCGGTATCCTGTTGTGTGTGTACAGTAGTATGTTTCAGTGAAGTAGTACCATAAGGTTAGCATAAAGTTGTTTGTATAGTTCTTTTTTTTTAATTCAAAAACATCTGCTGCAACATTTTGACAAATTTATCTTATATTTCAGTTGACTTTGCTAAACATTTAATTTCATATATCTAGTATTGAAAAATGTATACATTACTTTTCAAACATGGTCAGATATGTGATCTTCCAAAAGAAGGTTAAAAATATTTTCCCAAAATTTGATTTGAGGAAACATTTTCCCTGTATTACAAAACCAAACCAAAACCTACTTCTCGTATCTCCATTTTTATTCTGTTATGAAATTTTTTCTGGAACTTTTTATGTATGAGGCGAAGGGAAAGAGACGGAGCAAAAACACCGACCTACGGCCTTTCGAACTCGCGACCCAGAGGTAAAGGGCTAGTATTAAAGTGTCGGGACACTTAAACCACTATGCCATTGCGGCCCCTTTATATGAGGAGAATTGTTTTAATCTAAATATATGTATATATAAGCGATAGCCTAAAACAATAAAACATTTTTTAAAAAACCTGTAAACAATATTATATCGAGTTAATAGCGTCGCGATATCAAAAATCATATTTTCATTTTAGTGTAATGTTAACAAACGCATTGGTCCTGCTTCTAATATATTACCTATAGCATTGCACAAAGGTTTCCCGGTGACTTTGTCCCATAATATAATGGTCACCATTTGATTGGTAATACCTATACCTGGAATAGAAAAAAAAGCTCCGTGAACATATGAACACACTAAGAAAATGAAGTCTTCTCTACACTAAAATGTGCCTTTAACATAAAACAAAAACGCAAATATCCATTTGCCGTCTAGCCCGCCGTTTCAATAGAAATAACGCACTAAGAAAATTAATACTTTCGTTGTCCTAAAATGCGATATTATCAACCCTAGAATAAATTAGCACCATTATGTATTTTGTCATTTGAAACATCACACAAGAGAAAGATAGTGTCCCTTTTCTAATATATTTTTTCTGTTGACGTATAGTGTAGTGTAAGGAATAATCTGGTTTAATCAGAGGAAAATCGCTAATGCGTTTAGTTCAATATATTAATATCATTGCTCAGTTTTCCCCACAACAACAAAGTGTTGTATCTGTATAACACAAAGAGTAACATGGTCGGGTGATATTTGCTGATTGCAGTGTAATTTGATTAAGTGTGATATTACATAGGTGTAATATTACATAAATATTCATCAAACGAATTAAGATGTCCTTAAGATCTGGTGAAGAGGGTGATCGATCTGTAAAATAAATAAAATCAAAGTACTGTAAGTACTGTAAACGAACATAATTGTTTAATGCAAAATCAGTAATCTTCTAAGTTTAAAGTTGATAAATTTACTGATATTGGTTTAAGAATTAATTGCAAATAATTTGAAATACTTGCAGCTGTTCTGATATGATTGTACACATGTTTCTGCAAGGTCCTAATTAAAATTTGAAGTATGTTGATCTATCTTGGATGGATGCAAAAAAAATACATTGTATGTCTTCTTTTTTTCGGGAAGGCATCATCAGTTATGATACAACCAGGACTCTGTGACCTTATTGATGCCAACGTCTAATGTGCACTAAAGTTAGGCTAGTTCCACCGTTAGTTCGGCATACTAGTAGTTCAACTTAATATGATGAAACACACATAAAGAATTACTGAAAACCAAAACTAGAACTGCTAATCAAGGCCTGGATTAGGAATGTATCCTATTGAAACTGTACTCAAGCATGTATGGTACTTCAAAACAAAAAACTTGAGAGTCCGTTTGTTCAGGAATCATTTGATGTTAGTAAATCTTTATATGAGAAGATATACTCTTGGTATAAGTATTGCAAATAATGTGATAAAGGATAGCAACCAGATAGAGACTATCTTCATCGAATAATTCAGCAAACAGGAAAAGAAAACTTCAAGCTTCGTTTTCAACTTCAAACCTGATCACAAAGATTACAGTCCATTCGATGGGACGACACATTCCTTATTTATTGTCCCTTTCCAATGGTGATCATCCAATCATACTGGACCACACAGTTCAGCAATGTAATCACACAAATCACACCTTTATGTGGAGAGAACATTTTGAGGGTGTTATAAGATTCCATAACTGTACGCAAATTTGTGAAGCATTCCATATCTATATCTACAGTCAAACTTCGATGTTTCGAAGTTCAAGGGACTAATAGAAAAACTTCGAAACAGCGTGACTTCGAATTATTCATTGTTGACAATAGATCGATGTTTTCTTGATAATGACCATATCTGTTAACGTTATATGTCAGGGCATTTTTGGGAGGGATGTGATCTCTTGCCGCGGGGGTCACGACAAACACCTGTCCAGTGGTCAGTACAGGTAAACTTTTTGTTCGAATCAGGAGATGTCAATTACCTATAATATCATAGCTAACGGGCCATGAAAAAAGTTCGATACATCCAAAACTTCGATTTATAAAAATTCGAATCATACATAGGTTCGTTAGTAGCGTCATATAGTGAGGAAATTCGGGGCCAAGCAAAAAGTTCGATACCGCGAGAAATTCGAATCAACGAAGTTCGAATCATCGAGGTTTGACTGTATATATATATACCGTACGTGTATTTATTTACACATCAAAATTGGAATGATACAGAAGAGATTTCTAGTTTTAGTTCACCTTCAGTCATGGGAGGTTTATTTAAAATGTTATATTTACCGGGGTAATTAATAATTTTTATGTTTTATGAAGCTCTATTCTGTACTTTCTACCATGATATTAAAATCATATTTAAAAAAAATGGGTTGGGGGGACAGACTTATATTGACTTGGAATTACCAAAACGGAGAAAAACAGTGCTTAGAGAATGGACATATGTTCCCCAATGTCAAAATTAATCATATGTACCAAATTAGGGGTTTATTTGACCGAGAAGTATTTTTTTTAATCATTCGCGGCCTGATTTCCGTCATAGTTGAATTACCAAAATGGACCTGAAATCAATATTTTTAAAAGAGAATGATCTATGACTTGAATATTTCATAAAAATAATTTAATGCATCGTTTATTCACTTCATTCAGATCTTCAGACACCGCATAATTCGTGAAGTCAAATAGAAATATATGAACCATTTTGTTATTGATTTATAGTTCATACAAGTAAGCACTAGATGTAAGCAGTAAGTACAAGTGTATATGTACCGCTATCTACTGGCATGACTTTGAGTACAGTAGACTACACTCGCTTTGTGGATATTGACACGCTAACATATATTTACATACTAATTCAATTTTAGAATTGTAACTGAAATCTTGTGACAGCATGGCACAAATAGTCATCTGAACATTTGTTGTATATTGAAAAATTATCTAAGGTAAATATTAACTCATTTGCTTGACTTCAATTTTCAATTTATCAATTCCTTGATTACTCCGTGTTTGAAGTGCTTGAAAAATAACACAAGTTCCACAGCAATATTATATAGAGAATCAATCACAATATTTCAGAAGTTATAAAACTACAAATAACAATTAACGGCTGAATATCAAATTAAGTGAATATCATATTTATAAGTATTTTTGCATTTGTTTTAAGATAATCCGGCTTTTCCGTTTTCCGGCTTTAAAAAATCATTGCTCACACTTTACGCGATCAGATTATTGACAATCTGAATGCAAAATAGCGAGAATTTCACAAACCAGTTCAAAAACTTCAAGATCATTTAAAACCCTAATATTTCAGAAATGTTTAAGTTGCATATCAAAGAATGATATTTAGGGTCTATTCTCTTAAAAAAAACGGACAACTTAACGTGAACTTATCACCGTCTCAGTAGTTCTTCACAATCGAAAATTTGGTCGTGAATTCGGTATTTTGCTAATTATTTCAAAATACTTCAAGGTAAATGAAAAAAAAAAAAAATATATGATCTCTATACACACACCAAAGATTACTATATTGGGTCCATTCTCTCGTAAAAATATCGATTTTGGGTCCACTATCGGCCAACGACAATCGGGCCGCGATTCGCAAATGAAAAATTAATTTAAAATACTGTTCGGTCAAATGAACCTCTAATATGTTACATATGATACAGTTGGGCATTAAAGAACATACATTTGGGTCAATTCTCTGAAAATGATGCCAATTTATATTATAATTAAGCCCCATTTTTCTTCGTTTCGGTATTTCCAAGTCCGTTTCACCTGTGGTCCGTTTCGGTAAATAATATACCCAAGTTCGTATACAAGCTATATAATTGTTCATTTTAAACATAAACAACTGCCAACCACACGTATCCATAAATGTTGATATCATCTGAATATTGCCTTAATTATATGTCACTTCGATTGTAAACCCCATGCCAAAGAAGAATCGACCAATCAAATTGGTTTAAAGTTTGATTTCCGTAATATTGCAGTTACCTCCCTTACAATAGTAAAAATACGTTCCAAGTATCGCCTACAACAAGCACATAACAACAAGATGTTATCATTTGCATTTGATTTATTGGTCGTTTTCGTCAATGGAAAATGGTATTTGGAAATCGATGACAACGTTAACGCTATGACCAGTCACCCTGACCAAAAATAACACCTAATTGTAACCCTATACAATGTATGTACACAGCTCTTTCTCGCAAACACCTACAGTAACCTATGTATGATAAAATGCCATTATTGATATGTTTCTTTCTTTAAATTATAGAAATGCACACCTTGTTGATAATGATGAAACATTCTAGTATATGTATTTTACACGTTTAAGTAAAATCGCGGACATTATTTGCAGACCTATGTTATAATGAGAGCAAACCTATCAAAACATCCGGAGACGAATGCGCCTGCGCAATCGTTGTTTACATAAATATATTGACCTGGAGTTGATTCGCAAAGTTCAGGTTCATTTAGTCTTCACATTACGCTAGCGTTATGCATTTCTCAAATCATATGCATCTTAAAAACATCTACTGAATACATTTCAACATTTTCGGTAAAACTAGTAATTAAAACGAAGATGTTTTGCAAGTAAATTATTTGAAGCGTAAGGCCATATTTCATTGAAACAGACAGTAGGTGGCGTTTTGGTGAATGTGGTTACCAAATATGGTCGTATTTTTCAGTTTGTTTCTTGATTGCAATAACCGAACATTAATGTTCGTTTAAAAAAGAAGTCGAGAGGACATCAACTATAGTCGCGTCAGAAAAAAAACTTTACACCTTACCCAGGACACTACAACCGCAGACCATGATAACCGCCTATAAATATTGGTGTTAAAAAATAGGCATTATCGCACAAAAGCTGGGTGTCATTCAGCGGTTAACTTCAGCACTTCCAAGCGACTTGTTTCTATAAAACTTAACATTGGTAGTTTCCTTCTTGTGTGGTATCGAAACTATTGCCCCACAAGAATTGTCAAAACGACACACAAAACATTCATCTCTTCAATACCTGTTTGTATTTGTTGATCTTACGACGTCCATTGGTTATCATCTAAGCGCCTATTGGGACACACGTGTCTTAGAAAGTTCCCTAGATTTACACTTTAAGTGTTATTCCGTTTTTGGATGATTTTAAGTACAATGTTAAACCATAAAGCCTGTTGTACATATCTTGCCGAATGTTTTACATATGTTGCCAATATATGTATTTTTTTAAAATGTAAGTTAATCATTTGGAAACTGAAATCATCACGCTAATCACAGCTAAGATCGAGGTAAACGGCTGATGGCAAAGAGTTTAGTGTCCTTGATTTCAATTTCTACGGGACATTTCCGACCGGCAAGGTCTATCCTCATTTTTAGGTATATATGTAAAGGGGAAGTTAAGGTCATCATTGATATATATGTGTGGGGACATTAAAGGCTGTGAGGTCTCTGTTACCTTATTTGACAAACTCTTCGATAAAACAATCCTCAAACAACAATATTTCGTTTCTTATTTGACGTTAAGCTTGCTTTTGTTCAGTATCGTATAAGACAGCAGTGGATTGAATATCTTATTATGATAATAATGATTCTTAATTAAGTATTTGAATACTGCAGTATTGTCTTAATCTTATGTACTTTAACATATAAGTTTAATTTCCGGTATCGGTGACAGGTCGACTGATGTTTACTTACATTTTATATCTTTGACATCTATACCCATATTATCCAATTTGTCAGCAGTTTTCTTCATACAGTCACGCGTAGATTCTATAAGCCATATGGCGTCCATTTCCGCCCATCTGGTAAGGAGAAGTATTTGAATTGATGACATACTTAGTTTATTGACATGCATCATGACAAGCCTGATTAACATTTATCTAATAAAAATCTACACTGTATATAAGACACAAAACTTCTTCATTAGTTTCACAAGTTTTTTTTATAGATACATGTATATAAAATTAAATGCTTATAATTAAAACGAAAACTCTCACAATAAATTAGATGATGTATCACTTTGATTTAAACATATTTAATTTGTATCTATTTTATACGAAGGAATCGGCACATGTTTTCAAACTTAGTTTGCCCTTTCCAAGTATATATTTGCGACATACGTTTAACTGGATGACATAAATACATACCTTTAATATTTTCTTAAAGATTGAGACTGCATTTGTTTTGTTTTTTTTTAAATGAAAAAGTTTAATCTATAATTTGATAGTAAAAGTAGATAGTAGTGATAACAGTAGACACCAGATTAGTATATAAGTGAATTATCAAGTAGCCAGTTATAAATATTTTTTACTAGTATGTCGAACAAATACTAGACAAAAAATAAACAAACAAAAACAAAGGCAATATTATATTTAGCCCGAGTTTCCTCGCGAACCGACACCATGTCTGGTGTAGGGCCCCTACACCAGACATGGTATCAGGGCCAGAGTAAACTCGTACTATATATAATTTTGCATCTAATGAATTATGAACATCTGAAAAATTTGATATGAACATAAAGTTAACGTCTGTGACGTCACACATGTTGTCAGAAATCACTAAAATACATGGGAAATAACAGACCAGTATCTGGTGTGGACACCTCTTGTAACAATTCCTGCACGTAATGGAATGCATTCGATTTTTTTACTTTTCTGGCAATGCTGCAATCAGCTGGGCACGTTCTGATGTTTTTTATACGCCTGTCAAGCTCATCCTAAAGATACTCAATGGGATACATGTAGGGCTATATGAAGGGCACTCGAGAGGCTGGATATTGTTTGTCATCAGAAAATCACGGCAGACTGGCATGTACAGTACATATGTATGCTATAACATTGTAATAGTATTGTCAGATCAGTATACTACTGTATGATATAACATTGTAATGTTATTGTAAGATGTGTGTAATATTGTATGTTATAACATTATAATATTATTGTAAGATGTGTGTAATATTGTATGTTATAACACTATAATATTATTGTAAGATGTGTGTAATATTGTATGTTATAACATTATAATATTATTGTAAGATGTGTGAAATATTGTATGTTATAACATTATAATATTATTGTAAGATGTGTGTAATATTGTATGTTATAACATTGTAATATTATTGTAAGATTTGTGTAATATTGTATGTTATAACATTGTAATATTATTGTAAGATGTGTGTAATATTGTATGTTATAACATTGTAATGTTATTGTAAGATGTGTGTAATACTGTTTGTTATAACATTATAATATTATTGTAAGATGTGTGTAATATTGTATGTTATAACATAGTAATATTATTGTAAGATGTGTGTAATACTGTTATAACATTGTAATACAATTGTAAGATGTGTGTAATACTGTATGTTATAACATTGTAATAATATTGTCAGACGAATGTAATACTGTATGTTATAACATAGTAATATTATTGTCAGACGAGTTTAATACTGTATGATATAACATTGTAATGATATTGTAAGATGTGTGTAATATTGTATGTTGTAACATTGTAATAATGTTGCAAAATGTGTGTAATATTGTGTTATAACATTGTAATAATATCGTCAGACGAGTGTAACACTGTATGTTATAACATAGTAATATTATTGTAAGACGAGTGTAATACTGTATGTTATACCATTATAGTAATAAATGGAGACTTTATTATAATCTTTTTGATGCATTTTGTCATGACTTCTGTCACATTATTTTATACTGATTATGCTGCCTTATTTACCTATTAGTTATGTATACAGTTTGTGTATGTAATTGTGTGTGAAAGTTTCTTGTTTCTTTCTGTATCATGTGAATACTGAGGCAAATCTGAATAACAATGTCAAAAATAAAACAAAATATTGTAAGATCAGTAAAATACTGTATGTTATAATATTTTGAGGGAATTTAAAAACAAACCTTTCTTGTGGTGTTAGGATAATGGATTCCTCTTGGTGATAGGCTACCATCTCTCCAGTCCTGCTGGAAAACACCTTGGAAACATCAAACATTAACTTAATTAACTTAACTAAATTACAAAATGTAAGGTGATTTCATACATACATTGTACAGTAATGTAAATATACCTGACTTCAGACATCTGCTTTAATGTTCTTAAAAAAGTAGAAAATGTCAATATTTATAGCGTAAAGAAGAAAGTAAGATGGGTCGAGTTACAAATAAAAATAGCCTGACTGATATCGATCGTAGTTTAATATAACCATGTAAGTTCACTCTTATGCAGATCAACGACATTTTCCTACTATGTTTGTGAACCGCGTACACTGTATGTATACATACCGAAAAACGAGTACTGCTTGAGCCTTGGTCTATTGACCCCACGAGATAACCATATTTTGCAAATGTTGCCATCCTGTCTGAAAGGGAATAGTTTATGATATCAATATTTGAAATACAGGTGATATCTGTTTAGGGAGGTTGAACTCTCGTCTGTAGGATGTTTTGTGCTCACGTGTTTTATATAGTGTCATCACGGGGAAAGATCACTAACCGTATAATGTGTAGGCGGAACATCTTCCCGAATATAAGAAATTTTAAAAGAACATTTGTGTCTGGGATGAGTAACGAAATATTCAGATCTGGTAACGAATGTGCCTTTGTCGGAAGACTTGCTCAACTGTTCCACTATATACGGCTAGACTATTGCGAGATGAAACCGCTCCCATGATCTTGTGGACATGATTTTCTTTTCATTATCTTAAATCCTTAACAAATGCCTATCAAAATCCGGCAGAGTAGTATACGGGAAAATGTTGAGCTATGAGAATGTTCACCAAGTGCTGATGATCGATGTACTTTCTTTGTCACGTGACCTCACTGAAGAAACGGTAACTGCTCATGTGTGCATCATATACACCTACACGTATTCATTACAGATCTGCAATACGCAAGGGATCGCTGAGAATATACTGCATTGATATGATTTAGGTTAATCCCAGATGACAAGACATGAAGGCAATTATATAATTGCTTACATAAGGAAAATATGTATATATACATTTTTGTATTATATAAGAAAGAATGTTGTTTGTTGCTTGTCCCATTGTCTGTTCCAGAAGCTGTGGTGAGGGAATTCAAAAAGCTAAACTCGGTGTATCAGATGATATTCAAGCTTCCCGTCGCCTACCGACTTCGGAAGCCAAAGTCGATTGTTGCTAAAACATGGACAGAAAGTGTTGAAGGCTCCACTAAAACGGATAGGGAGACACAGCAAGTGGTCATCAAAAACCACAATGTTCCTCATGAAGATATTATAAAGTTTTTTTCCTTCATGTTTGTGGAATTAAGTCTTAAATGATTTTACCAGAGTTTGAGAAACTTATCCTATCACATGATGATCTTTTAAGCTGGATAAGCTAAACAATTCAGAATTTCCGTCTGGTTACGATTATTGTGCTAAATGTAGAAAAAATGTAGATATAATTTCTGGTGGTATTGTACATATTTTCAAGAAAAATCATAAGTCAAATTTGATCTTTCCTTATACTAAATCAGATTATGTGCTGTGGGTAAAACAAATTATGAAATCTGATGATGATATTTCCCTGGGATGTTTGTATATACCTCCTGAAAATACTAGGTATGCATCACCTGAAGCGTTTATAGAAATCGAAAGTGAAATGATAGCATTGTCTAAGAATAGTAAGAAGATCGCATCATTTAATTCTAAAACTCAAAACAGAAAAGATTATGTAGAACGGATGATAATTTTACTCACTCGCCTAGTCTAGATGAGAGTGAAGAACTATTCTTGTATATGTATGATGTTGAACTTATCTACTTTTGCTTTGGTAGATAATTGCACAAATTTGCGAGCAAAATGACATATATATTGTCAATGGTCGAATCGGTAAAAATGCACAAATTGGTGAAACTACATGTAGTGAAGTCAGTGTTATTGATTATTGATTGCTGACGTCAGATATGTTTCAGAACACGATCGGTTTATAGTATACATAATATAGCACAAAAAAGTTGTATATAGATACTGAATGGAAAACTTTTAAAGAGCAGGAAATAAATCACATTGTGAATGATGAATCGTGAAATCTGCAAAATATTAATGATTAATTAGATAAATTATCAAATAAACATGCAAAATATTAATGATGAATTAGATAAGTTATCAAATAAACAAAGTATCAAAGTATTGTAACAAAAAAATGAAAACAATGGTACCGTTGAATCCATTTGTGAATCATTCAATGACTTTCCTTTTTGGGGTGTGTGTGGGGGGGGGGGCGAGTTTGAAGTGTAGTAACAAGAAGTCCGCTGAGTATGATGAATTGGGAAAACCTAATGATAGTATCTTTGATTCTTTGATGATTTGTTTAAATGGTGTAAATAAAATCTGATGAAATTAAATTTTATAACAAAGCTTCCGGTGTCATTCAAATTTTAACTGAATACCTTAAGAGTACCATGGATATTTTCTAACCAATTTACCAAAAGGTGCTTTAGTTTTAGTTCAGTTTTAACATATTGTCTCACGTTTTAAAAAATCTAGCAAGGAGATTGGGCACAAGTTATAGCAAATTATTGAAGCCCCCTCCTTAGACTGGAAGTGTTTGGAAATGGCAATGATATAATAAGCAATTCTTATCATATACAACAATACATTGCATAATAATACATAAACTATATCAGGCTGGCACATACTAGTCACTCACTCAAGCTGCTCTCTCTGTTCAAATTGTCCATGTAAATGTTCATACCTAATAATCGTGCTGCAGTGTACACCCGTGCCTCCTTCTAGGGGTTTCAATTCATTTCTTTTTCTATTTAAATAAGGCTTTCGCTTAACATAATATTCCATCTCTTTAATAATACTCCATTTGGAATAATATTGTGAAACAGTTTCCAACGAAATATTTTCTCATCATTGTCTATTATTATTCTAAATATAAAATGAAGGATGCTTGTAAAAGTTTGATGACTGTTTTCTCCAATACTGAATTGATCTTTCTATATATTGAAGTTATGTGATATGTGAGGGTTTTTTTTTTATCCCGTAACATTGCATAAATATCATTGTTGCTTATATTTTCTACTAGCATTATTCAACCAAATTTAGGTCTTGAGGAAAAGGCTTTGAAATTCCAGTCAATTTGATCCCTTTTGGTCCCTCCGCTCAGGCCCTTCATGGATAGACCTTCAGCCAAGGAAGTTTTCTGCAAAACCTAAATAGATGGACGACGACTGCTGAAACCGGATTGGAGAAGGTCACTGAGCTTAGGTGACCTTAAAACGTAGTTGATACATTAAAGAGACAATGCGTATGACGCGCGATGGAAGAAACTTGAGAGTAAATTAAATATATTAGATGTAATTAAAAATAACACTTGATCTATAATGAGAGTGATATGCATTACATAAACAATGCATTCATCGTGACTAATGAATATACGCGGTTCAACAATCTATGCAATAATCAACGAAACAAGGGAAACAAACTTCGGACATACAGATGTTTCAAGAAGGATTATATTTCTGAATATTACGTCACATCAGATAAATGTATGCCACGCCACTACCGTAGTCATTTATCTAAGCTACGACTCGGATGTCTACCTCTAGTGATAGAGACTGGTCGTTACACAAACTTACCCGAGGACCAGCGATCATGAACACAGTTGAAAATAAAACACATTTCCTATGTGAATGTCCTACTAACAACGATACACGTGCTGACTTATTTCAACTATCAAGTACACTATATAACGGTTTTCATTCTTTAAGTGCCAGAGACAAGTTTTTATAAATTTTGCAAAATAATGATCTTCAAAAACATTTATCTAAATCTACACATTTTATGATGAATCAAAGACTCTCCTTTTAAGATAAATAATCAGGAAAAAAACTTGTGAATATTTTAATGTCTACATTGGCTCTGTTCAATAAAGATAAAGGTTTGGCATTCAAAGAGCATACAAAGTGTTTAAAGTGTCCCATGAGCCGAAAACGGCTGGACATGTTTTTACTGTTACCCATGGTACAATTTGTAACACGATGTGTGACACTCAAATTGAATATCATTGTATTGTATTGTATTGTATTGTATTGTATTGTATTGATAAATTATTTTGAATTAGCATTATCTGTACTGACTGTAACTAATAACACAAACTTCACACTTTCAAAAGACTGCATGGTTCATATAGCAGAACAAACCCTTTGCAACCAGAAGGTTCGCAGTTAAAATCACCGAAATGCATATTTTGTTATGTTTCTTACCGTTTATTTTTTCTTGGTCGTATTTGAAAAGTATTTCAGCATTAAATGCATATTCATAAGTATTTAGTATAAAGATAAAAATGTTGAGATAGACAATTTGCATTAAAAAGGGAGTGAAATAGCTGTCATGAGGGGGTCTCGTCACTTTCGAAATGAAAATGAGCAATCTAAAAGATCATATTCTTATTACTAGAAGTCGATAAATGAGAAGTCAGTAATGAAATAACCAGAGTCCCACACGAAGAGCGGCATATATACATTTGTACGTGACCAGTCTTTTGTTTACAATGTGCATTCTGACCAGTAGTGAAGTATAACGGGGATGCCGTACACATTTATCTGTCAGTGGAAGTAAGAATCCCAGAGAGAACATACTTGCCAGGCATTTTGTTTACATTCCGTAGTCATTTTTTTTCATACTTCTATGAAAAAAAGTATATACAGTGTAAGCTCCGTCCACATAATAATGATTGGAGGAAACAATGGCAACGCGCCACCTGGCGGAACTACACTTCTTTTTTATAAATGGAATTCCTGTATACTATAAGTACTATTGTTTTTAAATGCATTTCATACTGCAGAAAAATACAACAATGAGGCAGTAACGGGTTTGTCATGATAACATCTTTTTTTTTGCACATGTTGCACTGTGGACTGAGCTTGGCTTACAGCATAAAAACAAAACGTTATCTTCTGACATACATGAGGTATGCGCCTGAATTTTAAGGCTACATTAAGTAAACAAAATACCTCGCAAGTATGCAACATACTCTCCGGTGGTACCCTTACTTCCACGTAAGTGTGCACGGCATCTCCGTTATACATATGTACTTCACAACTGGTCATGACACACGATGAAAACAAAAGATTTGTCACGTAGATATGCTGTTCTACGTGTTAGACTGATGTGATTTCATATTTACATCCTCTAGATTGTTGTGTCTTCCTCGTTTAGTTTAAACATATTTTATTGCCTTCTGTGCAATCGGGATTGGGCACAAGTTATACAACTTATCTAAAGCCCTTTCCCTTAAATATTACAATCATAAATTACACAAATAACTCGTTTCCTCGTTTCACAGCTAAACATTTTTATTTCGAATGTGACATGACCCTCCTCTCATGACTGAATTTTCCAATAAATTCATATATTTACATCAGGGAGAAAATGATTGAAAAAATAAACAAGTTATTTTTTATTTTTAACTTTTGATAGCTCTATCAATAAGATGCTAATTTAATGGACCAGTCAGTGATTCCGACACTGTACCGTCGTTTACCATGACCTTCCGCTCGGCAGTTGCCTGAAGCTTTTTGTCCTCTTTTTATTCAAAACAAAAAACATCAAATAACATCAAATAGTTCGTGTTAAATTACATTCATTTTATGTGAATTGATGGCAAAGAAAACACATTTACGGAATGAAGCGGGGACTATTTTCTGGCGTATTAATATTTTAAATAATTTTAATTAATTTTTGCATAATCTATCATTGTGGATTGTTGATTTCAGCGAAGAGTTCGCGATTTGTTTTTGTTAAAGCAACATATGTGTGGCCTTCTGACAAGTAATTAATGCATCATTGTTAGCATATACGCATACAAATAATACTTCAGAATTTATATCAAGTCTTTTTTTTTTTGAACTGCTACTCATTGGATATTTTCAGTTTCTTGGTCACGAAGTAGGTACAGATATCATCTAACTTCATACATATATGGACTTAGTCTTATACACACACATATAATACCTACACCCTGTTTTACTGTAAAACAACATCGCCATCCTACAGTACCTGTAAACATATCAAGGACAATTGTATTGTCTCCTTCATAGTATAGTATAGTTTATTCAACTTGAAGCCTTACGGCTCATAAGTATAACATAGAAGCATCAACATACACATATATACAATACGTAACTAATTGTTATAGAGGATGAACAAAACAGTAGGCGTAACTGGTGAAAAACATCCGCAAACATTGATTTTAACAACAAAAGCACAATTTGTCAGAGTAGTCAGGGGGTGGACAAAACAATAAACATAACTGGAGACGAGTACCTTAAGTCATTAATAAAAAGTAAATAATATAGTTTGTACGAGTAGATAGATAGTAGTTACCAAACAATAGGTATAACTAATATAAGTATCTAGGATTTTTCAAATGCATTTATATACTTTGTGAGAATAATTAGATGATGAACAAACAATATATATAAATAGAGATAAGTAACTAACATCGTTAATTCAACACTAAATACAAAGTGTACATAATTTAGAGGAATAGTTATGGTATGAATAAAAAATAGGTATAGCTGGAGATAAACACGTACAATACGATATTGATCTATACTAAAGGTTGGAATCTCGACCGTAGTAACCAGCTTGATTGTAAATATTTTCCAAGATTACATAACTCTTTTTTATTGTGAACAGAAAGCAATTGGACAAATTAAAAAGATGCTACATGTACTGAAATATAACAGGTAAACCGTGACAGGCAAGAGCAATACCAGTGAAACAGGCCAACTTGTACAATCACGATATAATCACAACATAGCCGGTCCATAATATGTAAACAACGTGACACGCAAGCGCAGTATAAGTAAAACAGACCAAAATGGGAGCCAAACACATGCAAGAGCTCGAGGTGGACAATACGCATGCGAAATGTATATCTGTCAAAGTCTGGTGTCAGGGCCAGTGGAAAACTCAGGGCAAAGACGTACATAACAAGTCCGATATATAGATATAAGTCTTTGCCTTGTTGGCACATTGTAGGTGATCTAACGTAAGCGGGGTCCATTTAGCTGTTTCCAGGAAAAGGAGACAGGCAGGGGATTGGGAATGTTCCTGGATCAAAGTAAACCACTCTAAGACGCAGTCTATAATTACTTACCTGTCAGATGTACATAGGAACGTGGTAGCAGTGGTCAGATGTACATAGGAACGTGGTAGCAGTGGCGAACACAACAGCAACAGGCCCGTCTGATATACAAATACACACCACGTACACACGTGTGTATATAGCTGGTCAGTAGACGTATCCACTGACCATTACCTGTAGTATGTGTGTGAGGCTTTAAAGTGTCGCTGTGCGCTTTAAAGTGGCGTGGGCAGTTTTCTACCCGAACATCTCTGTACTTCAATTGGGTTAACAAATCGGTACTTTTCGGTATAACAATCGTCAGCCCTACCACAGGGACCTGCGGTGTTTACTTCCAGCATTATATTATCAACTCGTCAGCCCTACCACAGGGACCTGTCGTGCTTACGCACAGCATATACAATCAATTCATGGGTCCTACCACAAGGACATGTCGTGTGTACGTCCAGTATTACAACATCATCTCATCGGCCCTACCACAGGGACCTGTAGTGTACGTCCAGTATTACAACATCATCTCATCAGCCCTACCACAGGGACCTGTAGTGTACGTCCAGTATTACAACATCATCTCATCGGCCCTACCACAGGGACCTGTATGTACGTCCAGTATTACAACATCATCTCATCGGCCCTACCACAGGGACCTGTAGTGTACGTCTAGTATTACATCATCTCATCGGCCCTACCACAGGGATCTGTAGTGTACGTCCAGTATTACATCATCTCATCGGCCCTACCACAGGGACCTGTAGTGTACGTCCAGTATTACATCATCTCATCGGCCCTACCACAGGGACTTGCTGTGTTTACGTCCAGTATTACAGCATCTCATCGGCCCTACCACAGGGACCTGTAGTGTACGGCCAGTATTATGATATCATCTCATTGGTCCTACCACAGGGACCTGTAGTGTACGTCCAGTATTACATCATCTCATCCGCCCTACCACAGGGACTTGCTGTGTTTATGTCCAGTATTATCATCTCATCGGCCCTACCACAGGGACCTGTAGTGTACGGCCAGCATTATGATATCATCTCATCGGCCCTACCACAGGGACCTGTGGTGTACGGCCAGCATTATGATATCATCTCATTGGTCCTACCACACGCGCCGGCTTTGCTGAGGTAGTCACCAACTACTACAAGGATATCCCGCTTCAAAAGGGCCCTAGTTGTTTCTGGGGCGATAAATCCAGCATACAAACAAATAAATGTTACCGTCTTTTCATGGATCATTGATGTTTATCTGACTAATCTAGTTTTGATTTTCTGGCAGTTATGGCTGCATTGTGTGATGACCACCTGAATATTTCAACGAATTCTACTGGTTAATTACGAGAGTGGGATCAGTTTACTTAACTGGAAAGACAATGTAATCACCCTAAAGAATAATCCCCGACAAGGTGAATATGGTGGTCTGATACTGATTATCGGTCTACATTGACAGATATCGGTATGTTTAATGTCTACACCAGCTGATAATTAAAACAAAATAGCTGTACCACTGATAATAGATAATTTTATTCATTCAATCGCCACAAGTGTTAATTGTTGAATCATTCAAGTGTGTGCGTGTACAGATACTCAAACAAAATAAACATAAAAAATAAAATTATTATAACATATACAATATTTCATAAATATTAGTTTCGATTCCTCCCCATATTTCACAGTAAATTCGCACGTGTAAAAACGATACATGTACATGCAAGTTGTTTCAAAATAGTTTCGTAATTTACCTAACATCGTTCTAAAGAATATCTGAATATCGAGAATAAGTTAGAGTATGAGCTTCTTTAAAATCAATTTAAAAGATGAAATTAGAAGCTCAAACATTTCGAGTGTCGTTTTAACGAAAAGTATGTAACTTTTGGTATTGTTTAAAATATTCGGCCTCTACATAATATAGGAATTAAACGTTCATCGAGTTGTTTTTTGTACAAACTTAATTGACTGTTTAATCAAGATGTTGTTACAAGATAACACACGTCTCTTTTTTTCGATGTAAAAGTCTAATACAAAGTTTGATATAAAACTGGTATAAACGATGGTCTCAACACAAAATCTTAACAAAGGGGAGTAACTCGAATTATCTTGAGCCACGAGACATTTCATTGCTGTATGCGCAAATCACGGCAGTACATCGATCACAAAAATTAATCACAGTTAATTGCTATATGAAACATTAAACATCAACATTTAAGATAAATGAATTGTCGACACAAGGACCTGTGATACGTATCAACACGGGTCGCTGTGGACACCACATATACGTTATTGCACGTTTCAGATTATGAATAAAAAAATCAAGAATTTATAGTAAGAAAACTGACACCGCACTCTTCACCACAGCAAACTATAATGAGTTAGTTATTGGTGTCGTATGATGAAAATTGTATTAAGTCACGTGAGCTTTAATCTTTCACCTAGTATTCCCTCACAGAGGAAACACCAGTTTCTTAATTAATCCAAGTATCTATATTGACATACATATAAATATTTTATCCTTCGCTCTTACCACATATTTTATGTATTTTTCTTATGCTTTTTCAAAATGTTTTACCAAAATTTTGGAGTAAAACGGACGCATTTTTTCGCAGAGGTTATGAGACGAGTTCTCCAGGTATTGCGAGTTTATTTTATTCGACTTCATTTTCACTAACATTTCTCTTCATTAGAAATAATTACAGAATTTTCAGAAATTCCCTTATCTCAATACTTCTCTCTTATTTCCAATAATGTTTTCAATGGACGAAAATGAGGAGCTGACCGATAATAAAGAGTATCCGTGGAACCAATGTCTGTTTAACAGTTACCCCCAACCACTTAATCCCACTCTACTAGATATCATATCCAATATCGAGAAAACAAGAACGAGTGGAGAAAAGCCGACACCATGGACATAATCCTTGGCCAAGAAATCCCATCTCTCGAGAAGAGGTTCTTTAGGAACTTGGCCTATCCTTGACCAAGAAATCCTAGGCTAACTCTCGACAAGAGGTTCTTGAGGAAATTGGGCCTATCCTTGACCAAGAAATCCCAACTCCCCAGGGGAGATTTTTGAGGAACTTTGGCCTATCCTTGCTAACCACGTGTATAGAAGATATTCACTCATTTACCCATTTAGATTTTATATCTTTGTCTATCCTTTCAACGTACGAAAAGTGCCCGACGATTTAACAGTTTCCTTAACAAGGTTAGGCAGTAATATATAACCTTACAACAGTTTATGACACACATTTATTATAGACAATCAATTGAAATATATTCGGTTAGGTGCAGATTTGTGTTGATTACAACACACTCAATTTACATATTCTATATCTTATCACATCTCATTGTCTTCCCCACGCTCTCTTACTCTCTCTTACTATAATCATTTCCGATGATTCTTAAAACATTCATTACCCTTTCTATCTGATACCACACAATCTTCTTCCTTCACGAACTATGTATAATTATCGAAATGTAGGATTTATTTTTCTCCACAGATGCATATTTTTTTTTAGTTTTGCATAGCATTATATTAGGCCATGGCACAGATTCAACGAAATTCCATTGTATTCAACACAGGTTTCTTGAGCTTGCAAATTAATAAAACGTTAATTACTAATAAAAACAGAAGTTAGTTCTTCGTCTGAAGATCAACTCGTGGTTGTACGGCTATAGACGTCTTTGATGACTAGACACACAGTTTCACCTCTCAATGTCAGAAGAACATGCGCACTGTTTGTATGACATGGACAATTAAAGCACACATCTTTACTTGTGAAGAACAAGTGGAACAATAAGTTTATAATCCGGTCCATTCCGGTTTACCGTTACGTTGTATTACCCTTGGAATGAGCTCTGTCATTATTATTGACAAGGCTTCAATCAGCGTTCCGGTGCCAATATCACTATTAGGTCTTTTTCTGTCACAGACGACCAGTCACCGAGAGTTGCATATAAATTTCGGTACGCCTGTACTTAAATTTATTTCTTTCTTGTAGCACCAACTAACCTATACACCAAATCGCCATTCTCACGTATGGATTATTTCTAGTCCAAATTCATTTTCCATATCATGCACTATTTCCAAACTACTGTCCCGAACGTTACTGGAGTTACTGTCCGTTGATGAGGCTGAATCAACACTTGACCGCGAGGCGGCGCTATTTGCTGACCTTCGCGCCCACGTTGTTTCATCGTATTCTGGTTCGATATGGATGTTTTTCACGGCAGTGAACTTTTCCTTTCTTCTCAAATGAATGTGTTTCTTGACAAATTTGTAGAAACGTCTGGAGTCATCTCGGATCTGAAAATACGAATACAAGAAACATAATGTATGCTATTTAGCATTATTAGCTTTAGCATTAATTAAATTATTTCATAAGTTTTATTACAACGATGTTAAAGTCTGTCATATTACAGAAATAAATATGCTTCATTGCAATATATTTATTGTACGTGCTTCTATCGGACTGTTTCCCTCAGGAAAATATCGATCTTTGTCAATTCTGCCGCTAGAATTCGGTAACGTTTTAAACTCGAACGCTCCTCTGGAATTTATTTTCATGACTGAGGTGACGATGCCATTAAAGCAAGTAATGTTCTGGTATTACGATGTAACCATACATAGGGTTTATATAGTCAGACTTACCCCTCCCACAGCTTCAGAAAGGGCTTCCTTCGCTGACCTTGACTTCCGGTCGGTCTCCATGGGGATCGGACCGTTCTCGTCAGACACCAACACGCTCTGCAATTCCTGAAAGCACAGACAAAGGAAACGAAAAATGAAAGAAAATGTAACGGCCGCATTAAAATCTTGTTATATTTCATGGTCAGGTGGTTTTAACTGTTAGTCGTCTACAATTATGAATCGGCTGCATAATAAAATTATGAAGAGTAGAAATCCTGATTCTACAGAATGGTCTATTCAATAAAGTGATTTTTACATTACAAATTCATTAGAGAACACAAATGTTATTATATATTGAATTTAATAGAAGTGATATTCATAGTCGTTTAAACCAAATGGAAAGTATCCTATGTAAACGGAAAAGAATTTAAACAAGCATAAGCTTATTGTTATTGATTAGTTGTATTCCCCATACCCCCGAGAGGTGTTTATATTTCCCTAGCCGTATTACCCATACCCCCGAGAGGTGTTATATTTCCCTAGCCGTATTACCCACACCCCTGAGAGGTGTTATATTTCCCTAGCCGTATTCCCCATACCCCTGAGAGGTGTTATATTTCCCTAGCCGTATTACCCATACCCCCGAGAGGTGTTATATTTCCCTAGCCGTATTCCCCATACCCCTGAGAGGTGTTATATTTCCCTAGCCGTATTACCCATACCCCTGAGAGGTGTTATATTTCCCTAGCCGTATTCCCCATACCCCTGAGAGGTGTTATATTTCCCTAGCCGTATTCCTCATACCCCTGAGAAGTGTTATATTTCCCTAGCCGTATTACCCATACCCCTGAGAGGTGTTATATTTCCCTAGCCGTATTCCCCATACCCCCGAGAGGTGTTATATTTCCCTAGCCGTATTACCCATACCCCTGAGAGGTGTTATATTTCCCTAGCCGTATTCCCCATACCCCTGAGAGGTGTTATATCTCCCTAGCCGTATTCCCCATACCCCTGAGAGGGGTTTATATTTCCCTAGCCGTATTCCCCATACCCCTGAGAGGGGTTTATATTTCCCTAGCCGTATTCCCCATACCCCTGAGAGGTGTTATATCTCCCTAGCCGTATTCCCCATACCCCTGAGAGGGGTTTATATTTCCCTAGCCGTATTCCCCATACCCCTGAGAGGTGTTATATCTCCCTAGCCGTATTACCCATACCCCTGAGAGGTGTTATATTACCCTAGCCGTGTTCCCCATACCCCTGAGAGGTGTTATATTACCCTAGCCGTATTCCCCATACCCCTGAGAGGTGTTATATTTCCCTAGCCGTATTCCCCATACCCCTGAGAGGTGTTATATTTCCCTAGCCGTATTACCCATACCCCTGAGAGGTGTTATATTTCCCTAGCCGTATTCCCCATACCCCTGAGAGGTGTTATATTTCCCTAGCCATATTCCCCATACCCCTGAGAGGGGTTTATATTTCCCTAGCCATATTCCCCATGCCAATGGCGAAAGTTCCCTAGGAAGGGATATCGGATCAATTAAAGTGCTTAGCTAGAGAGGGTAATTATACAACTGTACTTTTGTGCACGCGACAAATCAATATAAGTGTATCTATGTATTCCTATACAGGTATGGTTATAGAGTGAGGAATTGCCTCACTATATTGGAAACGTAGGTCGTAAAATGAAACTTACAGGTTTAAAATCAATGGTCTTTATTCTCATAACAATACAACACTGTACACGATATCTACCAGTGTCTGTGAAATATACATGATAGGTAAATACTATAATATACCAACTATTTACTTGTTTACAATAGAGTATACACAAAGATATCCCATAAAGTCACGGCCACTCTGACAGTAATGATAAAAGACTTTATTTCAGAGTCGATAAAACTTTGAGACAGAGAATCTTCTAACAAGTGTCACCAGTAAACTGTGCAATATTTATACAGCAAAATGTATGTCATGTCCATCACCAATATATGTTCGATCCTGTCGATTCCCCTGCCCTTTTTTTTTTTTACTTTTTATTATTACAAATTCTAAATTTCAAATGTTCAATACATGTTTTTCTTTCATTTCAAATTACAGTTACTGTTCTTCCTTAATAATTCGGGGGAAAAAACCCATAAAAATAGGGATGAATCAGTACCCTATTGCGTTGTTTAAAACCAAATAAAATCAAAGACACATTCCAATTAATTTTACAACAATTCAATAACTATTTCCCCGTCACTAGAACTATTTTTGGTAGGGACAAGGCGAAATATTTATCTTAATCGCCTAGATAACATGCTTACCTTTAAACAATCTAAAGATGAATTAAAAATCCACGTGAATTTGTTCACATAAAAAAGTTAGGTTTTTTTTCTGTTTTATGTATCCGTGGTTGATGTATATGTAACCATGATCACACTTGCGTTAGTAGAATGTCGGAAACACAATACACAAACGTAATACCACAATAAATCTCACAGGCCCCGCTAATACACAACTGTCCCTAACAGAGACAAACTGAACTGTGTTAGATTTACCTGTGTACCTGACCCCCCGGACAGGTAAAAGTTTTAAACCGTTCTGTAAGCACGGAGCTTGCTAATGACAAACGTGGTCGCCGGTATTCGTTAGATACAGCCGTGTTGACAAAACCGATCACTGTACTTATTGACACTGAACAAATTTTTAGACAAACAAACCTACGCTATATATGTATTATTAGCAGATTTATTTCTTGTCTGTTTAATATTGTGTATTTAAAAATCCACATATACTGGTACTTACACGGCTTGTCAGCGTTGCTAAGGAGGTACTTTATTAATAAACTCTTATTGATGAGCAAGTGTCGAGGTCAAAATGTGGAACGGGCACAGCGGATCATTCTGGTCGTTTCTACAATGTTTGTCTTTAGTAAATATGTTTCTATGGTACTAAATATGGCGTTTATTATGTGCTAATTCAATATTAATATTAAGAAATATCATAATTGAATCTAAACAGCACTCGTGGTACTAACGTGAAGACTGCTTTAACACCCAGATTTTCACCAAGTGAGTTATAAGGAGGGAGAATACACGTTGTGGGTGTAATCATAAAGGAAATGTGTCACAGATTCCGATTACATTTTAATTACTATAAATAACAAAGAAGGAACTAAAATCAGGATTGGCAATGTCAACGTGAAAATGAAAATCGAATGGATGAATTTTGTTAATTAAGTTGATCTGGTTGGACATTGTATTAATTAGCTCATAGCTCAAATAGTTTTGTTGCAGAACGCGCTAGTCTACCACTTCAGTTAGGGTAAAGGAACAAGGACATTGTCCCAAGATGATACCATACCGTTACAACACTGACGAAAGGTAGAGGATATGCTTATATAAATTCATAATTCTCTCGTCATTCAAAGAATTGTCTCCCGTACCTTTAATTGATAGCTCATGCTGCCAACAGCACATTGCCGGCATGGCAACAATACAATGACGTCACGTCAAAATTGTGTTGCAATACGATATTTTTTAAGTATTTGAACAAGTGAACCCTGCGTAAATAATTAAGTATAACGAGCATGACGAGAGTGAAATAAGATAAAAACAAACAAATAAACAATCATCTACCTTAATGAGGATATGACACACGGTATCGTCGAGATAAAAGTGCGTCATGCCAACAGAAACCGAAAAAAACAACATATATTACATGTAGATTTGGAAACTTTTACTTGGCTTCAGGGCTATCTCGATACTTTACTGAGGTGACGTGACCTATAGACAACAATGATAAAAACTAAACAGCATTTTTGAAAACAAATATGTAGACGGCAAATACTATCTGTTAAACTAGACTCAACCCATCAATAGGAAAAGATATTTAAATTAAATACATTGATTTCAAGTGATTTAAACAAATAATACCACACCTTCATTCAGCTTCATAACGGCAATTTTGTTGAATAACAATTAACTTCACAGTGTGTAGTGCGTATGCATAATGCATATGTACCGACATACAACTGTGTTAAAGGGCGCAGACAAACGCTATAGGTACGCCATCTGCATTTGTAAATGTTTGCCAAGTGTGGGGTATATTTGTTTACGGATTAGGATCTAACATGAGGCATACATTTGACTAAACATCACAAAAAGGTTTTTGACCATAAATGTATGCGATAAAATCAAAGTGGTTTACCTATTGGGCTGTTATTTGGTGCCTAACACAGAACTAAAGTTCCACTCCAAATATTGGTTCTGTCATCAAGTTGTTGTCTTTATGATTAGGTCGTTATGTTTTTCATTCTAAGATAATATTGTGTTTGTAAGAGATTCGGAACGCAAATAATCTCTCCTTAATATAATTATGTGGATTTTACAATAATGCATTTTTGATAATTTTGATTTTGAATTAAGGTAATACTTCTCCACACTTTTCACTTCGACTTTGATAATGACGATGACCTCATGGTGATACAGTTTAGCTTTAATATGTTAACCACAAATTTTTTTTTTCTTAACACTTATCAAAATTTAACTGACGAATTATTAGTAGTTCAGTTCTGACCAAGACCACTGTAATCCGAAAATCATTTCGGTAGTTCCGGATTATTAAATGTACGCTAACTTTGTGTACATTTGACTTGGTTTATATCGAGATTTATCATCTCAAGAAAACCCAAATTTAACGAGGACGAAAAACACATACAGCTTACCTCTCCCACAAAGTTATTGGTCAGTACAGCATTTAGCTGGTCGGGTTCTCGGTGTGGACAGGCCAGCATTGTGGCAGATATATATTGTTAAATTCCCTTGATAACTTATTCTTGTAAGTAGATTACACGACATCCATGTATGCTGAACGACACGGAAGACTTGTCAGTTTGTGTCAGTTTGTCCCGCCAGAATAGAGCCAATGTCACCAAAATTGTACCTCGATCCAAACACACATTTTACATCTTTTTCTTTAAATTGACAGTGATCTGTCTCTGTTACCGTCGAAACAAGATCTGCTTGTTTTCCAATCACCGCCAAATAAATAACTCGAAATCCAGTATTTCGAAACCAGTAGATGAAACCTACACTACATCCCGACAATTAACCTCAGGGTTAAATATACATACATGTATACCTATATTCTACTGAAGCCTTGTGTCTCTGAGGAAATGGTTACTAACTCCAAACAACAATATATATCGTGTTGAATTCTGGCCTCTCATCAGGAATTGATGAAGCTATTGGAGGTATCGATTCTCCTCGTGCTGATCATTACAACGGGCGATGATGGGGTGATTGCTAACAATTATTGACAACCTATGTACGATTTAAGGTGATTTACGGTTTAATGACGTATATCTATAAGTGTGACGTATACGTATCCTAACCTGGCGTCAAACGTGTGATCTAAGCACGACATTTGAACTTGGTATCAATCAGCGGTCATCAATAATTACAGGTAATGATGTGTAAACAGCTACGGTGAATGTTACCTGATGGAAGGATTGGGTAGACGTGACTACGTTGTAAGAACGTGACTACCGTGTTAGGACGTGACTATCTTTTTATGACGTCACTACCTTGTTATGACGTCACTCTTGTTTTGACGTCACTACCTTGTTTTGACGTCACTACCTTGTTATGACGTCACTACTTTGTTATGAAGTGACTAACGTGCTATGACGTGACTACCGTGTTAGGACGTGACTACCGTGTTAGGACGTGACTACATTTTTATGACGTCACTACCTTCGTTGTGATCATTTGACTACTTTGATATGACATCAATACCGTTTGATGTGACTTCTTAAGCAATTAACGGAGTAACGGGTTCCCATGCCATTTGCCCACCATACATCTTGCTTCCATATCGACTATAACAACATTAAAACCACTGTTCGATACTTATATTTACATTGTCTTACCATTTTCGTCAACTTTGAAAATAACTAAACCAACACACACAAAAATGCGTCTTTTTTAATGTCACATGACCCACTGGGTGTTATAGCCAGAGGCACTGGGTGTTATAGGCGTATGGTGGCAACTGTCTCTTAGCATTGAGTCAATGGGGAAATGGGGAGCAAATGTAAATATTTTGTTATGACGTTTTTTTTGCTTTGTTTTAACTTCCTCGCAACAGCCAAGGATATGGGAACGGTTGTCAAGGAGACAGCTAAACCAAGAGAACAAAGAATAGAGACAGATTAGTAAGGATAGAAAGGACATATATAAGATACCAAGTATTGAAATTGGAGCACAATATCTATTCTAGGTTCTAAAGGCACTGAAGAAAATCCCCGATTCCTGAGGGGGCCCACGTAAGTCCCCTCTTTACGATCAACATGGAGTGGGATACCGCGGTCCTTATTGTAGAGCTCTCCAATATCCCCCGAAAAGATGGCGTCCCTAAATTCTTATTTGCTCAGTTTTAACAATCTTATTACCCATTATTGTTCAGCAGATTTCCTAATTCGTATTTCTTTGAAAGCCTGTCGTGATATGTATTTTCCGTACAAAGGTGTGGCTTCCCTGTTTATCTCAATCACCGAGATCGCCTACACGTAACATGTATCATGATACAAATAACTGTTTACGTTGGACAGGTAAATAAACCGATTACATCTTAAGGTACTTATTTAAAATCCATGTATATCCAATGCTCGGTGATGTCGCTTGTTATGTACTTCAAATTCCAAAACAGGTTATGGATTTTGTTTTCTTCAAGAAAAACATCATCGGATTATATTTAAGAAATTTGATATAGTTTAAACTGAATATTCATAGGAGACAATCCAACAATATCTGTTACAAACATCTAATACCTGGTATTTTATGGCAGTATAGCTGATATAAGTTTGTTACAAGCATTTGTTCCTATTAAGTGGTTTTCTAATCGACATTGAAATACTATTTTTATAATCGTAAGATTTTTAGATAAAGAATGGGTATTCAATACCAAAACAAGAAGTAACGGTCACTTTGATCGCAGTGACGTACGAAAAGGATCCTTTAGTGAGAATTCAAAAACAACTTAGTATGTCTCTAACCTGTTTAAAATACGTCGCATCGCCTCCCATTGTATGCAGGCTTTCGTAAGCTATGTTTTTGTTAAAGTCACGATAAAGATTAAAGTCATCAATATGTTTTGGTCCTTTTAGGGAAGAACCAAATAGATATATTAAAAGGATTGTAACGGATATGTCCTGTACTTTATAAAGGACCTTGGATGGAATCCAAGAGGTGAGCTCTGTTGTTGTTGTTTTGTTTGTGGGAAGGAAACCTTGTTTGAAGTTTCCTTCATACTTTACTGTATAGTAATTTGGGAAGCAATTCCAAAATCGAGAAAAGAACCTATTGAATGGGGAACTTTTCTTTGGGCACCGATTATAGTTACATTTCTGACTTACTGTACGTCTTTATAAAATACGTGTATTTTTAATACAAATAATACGATTAGAGACTATATGAGATCTGACACTGTTTGAAAGGTTGTTATGCTCGTGCCCTGACCGGGTCTCGAACTCACGATCTACGACACCTAATCGCCCAGCCAGAAACACCTGTAGTTTGTATCACTACACCACGTCCGTGTACGTAGAGTGACAAATCGTCTTGTATGTGAGGTAATATGAATACCTGGATCTTATATCACTAAGGATCACACATATCATAGGTTTGAAAGGGACAATAACTTCACACAAGGTACAGGCATCAAATACTGAACTCTTTGTCGTTTCTTTCTCAACCTCCTTAGTGCAATGAGATGCGTTTTTTTATCATTTTTTTTTTTCATTTTATCATTATTATTTTATTTTGTTATTATTTATTTATTTTTTATTTATTTATATATTTATTATTTATTTATTTATTTATTTATTTATTCATTTATTATTTACTTATTTATTTATTACCTTTTTTTTATTATTATTATTATTTTATATTTGCCATGTCTCACGCCGAGGAAGGGTGTCATAGCAATTATTTAAACTATATTAAATCATTTATTAAAGTAAAACGGACAGGGAGTGAGGGTTGAGGAAACACAATACAGAACTGTCAGCTATTCACTTAAGTCTCTAGCTCCTTTCTATAAAGCTAGTTATCGCCTGGTGCATTTCGAGTGGTCGCTGATCGCAATATACTTTTCACAAAATTTAATTATTTGATTTTTGCTGACAAATGACACCGGAGTACCCACAGGCGGGTTTGATACAGAGAGACCCGTTATAAGGACTTCCCCTACCCCGTACAATGGGTTCATTTCTCCACTGACCTCCCTCAGAGCGAAACTTACCATATATCAAATGACACCAGGAAGGAGTGAAGTCCATTTAAACGACCGCCGAACTTTGAGGTATTCAATTGATCTGTTATATATTGTTTAAATTCAAAGTTCACGCGCCATGCCTAATGCTTTCTAGACCAGCAAAATGTGTAGGATTTTGTTATGGAAATGAACATACATATACAAGTTTATCATGCATGTTGTATTGTTCGAAATAAAAAAAAAAAGGTTCCAAAGTCAAAATACGATGAAATGAATGAGTCGGTCAAATATTTGACAAATCGATAACGTAAATTTACTGACGGGGCAATTTGATATGGCAGTTAGCTAGACAATCGCTCTGTTTGTTTATAATAGCTTCGGTTTAATTGACGTTTACAAATCTATTTTAGTCACACTATAGTATTCCGTGGGTGAGAAGGGAGCGGTTGATGAAGGGAAGATGAGACCGGCTGGACGGGAGGAACACGATAGACTTGTACTTTTGAACCAATAATAAATGAAATGTTTACATAAAATACATTAATTTTCTTTTTTCTTTCTTTTTTTTTCTGTAAAAGTCTACATGAAAACGTGATGTGTTCTACTGTGGATATAGAACACACATCATTACAATGGTTAATCGATCGATTGTATTTAAATCACGATCACTTAATGATAAAAAAACTTGGCAAATATTTAAACAGTTACCATAAACGTTTTTTTATTCGGTGTCACTCTAATTGTGTGATTTGCTCTCCAGTAAGACTTTGGTATTGTGACGTTAAAGGTGAATCCCTGGACGTGACTACCCTGTCTGTGGTAGTAATTTACCGCTGACACATATTAATGGACAGGTAATGGATTTGTTTTAAGGTTTAAACTTCTTACATACTTATCTGTTTGTATACTCTCAACCTGACTAAGGTTTTAAGGTTTAAACTTCTTACATACTTATCTGTTGGTATACTCTCAACCTGACTAATTTATAAACTTGATCAAACATTTCTAGATACATTGAGACACAACAAAAATTAAAGTGACATATTTATAAGTACTTTGACACTATTTTTGTTACTGAATTCGTTTCATTATTCAATATTTTATTTTATAAACTGCTATCGTTTGTATCGGAATACAGTTATTAATGTTTAAAAACCTGTTATCTTTACAAATCGTTAACACAGATTTGAATTACCAAATTTGTGAAATGGTGATTGAAAATTAAAGCATAAACTCAAGTGCATTTGCTGTTAAATTGACGAGGTTCATGGAAGTAAGTCCAGATATCACAGGTTAAGTTGTTAAAGGGACGGTAATGGGCTCATATCATTAACTACACGAAGTGGTGTCGCCAACACATTTCTTAATAAGTGTGTTCGCGCTACCTCTCATAACACATTTACTTAAAAGGCAAAATACAGTTTTATAACAGATACAGGTTCTTATATAACACATCCCCAGGTACATATCAAGTTCAAGTTCTTTATTAACTTTGAGTCATACACAATATTAAAAAAATCATAACATTAACAACATCAAAAAATGATAAATACGTGCCAGAGACAATATACTCGGAAAGCATAACTAAGTTAATGAAATTCTTTTGACATTTGCCGCTTTGTATTTGGCCAATTTTTCTAATTATGTAGTATTTTGTCCGTTAAATAACTGTATCAATTTAACCATACTAGTTTTTTTTTAAATAGTAACTTTTCAAATACTTCTTTTTTTTTCAAATAATTCATCCTCGACAACATTTAAATTGCATACAGCACAAATTCTCAAATGTCGCTGGATATTTTATAACGACCTTTATCTGCATTTAAATCGTGAGTTGACAGTTGAATTTTAGTAAATTCTTTAGTACCCTTAGCCTAATGGTTTTCTAAAATAACCATGAATACTAAATTCATTGTTAAGACATGCATACAAAACATCCCTTTGAAGATATTCTAATTAGTTCTATGCAATCCTGTCTATTAAAATATTGTCATTATTTTCTGTTTGCCATATATAGCCTAGGCATATTCTATATAATTCGGTCTTGATATTTAACATCCATTTATCGACATGCTCTAACATGTCTTTATATTATGACCTTAAAATGCAATTATCAGTGTAACTACCTTTATCCAATACTTAAACATCTAAATTTCCGTAACAATGTCAATGGATATCTACCTAGCTCTAGATAAACCATAGCATTGCAAGTATTTTTCCGTATATATATAAATATATACAAATGTTATTAAGGTACATATATAACCCACATACTGTATAACCCAGGTACATATATAACACAGGTACATATATAACCCAGGTACATATATAACCCAGATACATATATAACCCAGGTACATATATAACCCAGGTACATATATAACACAGGTACATATATAACCCAGATACATATATAACCCAGGTACATATATAACCCAGGTACATATATAACCCAGGTACATATATAACCCACATACTATATAACTCAGGTACATATATAACCCAGGTACATATATAACCCACATACTATATAACTCAGGTACATATATAACCCAGGTACATATATAACCCAGGTACATATATAACCCACATACTATATAACTCAGGTACATATATAACCCAGGTACATATATAACACAGATACATATATAACTCAGATACATATATAACCCAGGTACATATATAACCCAGGTACATATATAACACAGATACATATATAACCCAGATACATATATAACCCAGGTACATATATAACCCAGGTACATATATAACACAGATACATATATAACTCAGGTACATATATAACCCAGGTACATATATAACCCAGGTACATATATAACCCAGGTACATATATAACACAGATACATATATAACCCAGATACATATATAACCCAGGTACATATATAACCCAGGTACATATATAACTCAGGTACATATATAACTCAGGTACATATATAACCCAGATACATATATAACCCAGATACATATATGACCCAGATACATATATAACCCAGATACATATATAACCCAGATACATATATAACCCAGATACATATATAACCCAGATACATATATAACCCAGATACATATATGACCCAGATACATATATAACCCAGATACATAAATAACCCAGGTACATATATAGCCCAGGTACATATATAACCTAGATACATATATAACCCAGGTACATATATAACCTAGATACATATATAACCCTGATACATATATAACCCAGGTTCATATATAACCCAGATACATATATAACCCAGGTACATATATAACCTAGATACATATATAACCTTGATACATATATAACCCAGATACATATATAACCCAGATACATATATAACCCAGGTACATATATAACCCAGATACATATATAACCCAGATACATATATAACCCAGATACATATATAACCCAGATACATATACATATAACCCAGATACATATATAACACAGGTACATATATAACCCAGGTACATATATAAACCATGTATATATATAACCCAGATACATATATAACCCATGTACATATATAACCCAGATACATATATAACCCAGATACATATATAACACAGATATATATATAACCCAGATACATATATAACCCAGATATATATATAACCCAGATATATATATAACCCAGATACATATATAACCCTGATACATATATAACCTAGATACATATATAACACAGATACATATATAACCCAGATACATATATAACCCTGATACATATATAACTTAGATACATATATAACCCAGATACATATATAACCAAGATACATATATAACACAGATACACATATAACCAAGATATATATATAACACAGATACACATATAACCAAGATACATATATAACACAGGTACATATATAACCCAGATACATATATAACCCAGGTACATATATAACTTAGATACATTTATAACCCAGATATATATATAACCCAGATATATATATAACCCAGATACATATATAACCCAGGTATATATATAACCCAGATACATATATAACCCAGATATATATATAACCTAGATACATTTATAACCCAGCTACATATATAACCCAGATACATATATAACCCAGATACATATATAACCCAGATATATATATAACCCAGGTACATATATAACCCAGATACATATATAACCCAGGTACATATATAACCCAGATACATATATAACCCAGGTACATATATAACCCAGATACATATATAACCCAGATACATATATAACCCAGGTACATATATAACCCAGATACATATATAACCTATATACATATATAACCCAGGTACATATATAACACAGATACGTATATAACCCAGATACGTATATAACCCAGGTACATATATAACCCAGGTACATATATAACCCAGGTATATATATAACCCAGATACATATATAACCCAGATACATATATAACCCAGATACATATATAACACAGATACATATATAACCTAGATACATATATAACACAGATACATATATAACCCAGATACATATATAACCCAGATATATATATAACCTAGATACATTTATAACCCAGCTACATATATAACCCAGATATACATATAACCCAGATACATATATAACCCAGATATATATATAACCTAGATACATTTATAACCCAGCTACATATATAACCCAGATACATATATAACCCAGATACATATATAACCCAGATATATATATAACCCAGGTACATATATAACCCAGGTACATATATAACCCAGGTACATATATAACCCAGATACATATATAACCCAGGTACATATATAACCCAGATACATATATAACCCAGATACATATATAACCCAGGTACATATATAACCCAGATACATATATAACCTATATACATATATAACCCAGGTACATATATAACACAGATACGTATATAACCCAGATACGTATATAACCCAGGTACATATATAACCCAGGTACATATATAACCCAGGTATATATATAACCCAGATACATATATAACCCAGATACATATATAACCCAGATACATATATAACACAGATACATATATAACCTAGATACATATATAACACAGATACATATATAACCCAGATACATATATAACCCAGGTACATATATAACCTAGATACATATATAACCCAGGTACATATATAACCCAGATACATATATAACCCAGATATATATATAACCCAGGTACATATATAACCCAGATACATATATAACCCAGGTACATATATAACCTAGATACATATATAACCCAGATACATATATAACCCAGATACATATATAACCTAGATACATATATAACCCAGGTACATATATAACCCAGGTACATATATAACCCAGGTATATATATAACCCAGATACATATATAACCCAGGTACATATATAACCCAGATACATATATAACTCAGGTACATATATAACCCAGATACATATATAACCCAGGTACATATATAACACAGATACATATATAACCCAGATACATATATAACCCAGATACATATATAACCCAGGTACATATATAACCCAGATACATATATAACCCAGGTACATATATAACCTAGATAAATATATAACTTAGATACATATATAACCCAGGTACATATATAACCCAGGTACATATATAACCCAGATATATATATAACCCAGATACATATATAACCCAGGTACATATATAACCCAGGTACATATATAACACAGGTACATATATAACCCAGATACATATATAACCCAGGTACATATACAACCCAGGTACATATATAACCCAGATATATATATAACCCAGATACATATATAACCCAGATACATATATAACCCAGGTACATATATAACACAGGTACATATATAACCCAGATACATATATAACCCAGATACATGTATAACCCAGGTACATATATAACCCAGGTACATATATAACCCAGATACATATATAACCTGATACATATATAACCCAGATACACCAGATACATATATAACCCAGATACATATATAACCCAGATACATATATAACCTGAAACATATATAACCCAGATACATATATAACCCATATACATATATAACCCAGATACATATATAACCTAGATACATATATAACCCAGGTACAGATATAACCCAGATACATATATAACCCAGATACCTATATAACCCAGATACATATATAACCCAGATACATATATAACCCAGATACATATATAACCCAGATACATATATAACACAGATACATATATAACCCAGGTACATATATAACACAGGTACATATATAACCCAGATACATATATAACCCAGATACATATATAACCCTGGTACGTATATAACCCAGGTACATATATAACCCAGGTACATGTATAACCCAGATACATACTTAACATAGAATCTGATGTAACACTGGTACCTTTGTCACCCCTGAGAATCACTGCGTTTGATTCTATATAATTGTACGTTTTGAAGGTCTATGTTAATTATCGAGAAGTGGTTTGAATTATTTATAAGGTTTAGCAATATCAAAAGACGAGTTAGGTATGCTTAATCAAAAAGTCTAGCTTAAGATGATTCCCAACTGTCTTTTACAGTATACATACACGTGTCCGGCGACATCTCCACTCTCATAACCTCTCGTGCCAAGACGAAGAACGATTGATATATTATGATTGTTTCTGTCGTTATCACAACTGATATACATATTACCCCTTCAAAGTATCACAAGGGAGACAACCCAATTCCTAGCTCAATACGCTTCAATTTGAAATATCAATGGAATTGGTAATAGACCCACGGGGTATTTATCAAGTTATTAGATTAATCAAAAGAGCTTACATTTTGATCATACTGTATGTATACAGAGGTTCGTGTTTACATACATATATATATATATATATATATACTCGCTGACTGGTATACCCTCGTTTTAATGGCCTTGTTCGCTGACCGCTTTACGTTCGTGTTTATGGTCCATCTCAGAAGTCACAAGAAGGTCACTCTTTTCGTAAACACAGATTTCCTTTGAAGTGTCTGAATTAATGAATATATGATTTTACAACTGATTGGGTCGAATGTGATGAGTTTACCCTCTCATCGATACCCGCCGACCCCAACCCTGAAGTTACACATGGAAACAATTTCTTAGAATGAAACATATTCCCCACATCCACCCTAAAGCTTGTCAAGCTGTTGGGCACGTTCACACCCTAGCTGTGCATGAACAAATAAAACTAAACAATTTTGCAACTCGAGATAAAAGATATGACGCTCTCCATTATACAGTAAGTTAAGATGATAACTATGAATTTATATATCGTTTATCACAACAACATAGCCGTCTCGAAGTGGTTTATACATGTATATTATCATCCTGAATTCAGTCAATGTTTCTCTCAACTCCCTAGGGATCACACGGAGCTGCCATTTCAGCATAAACAGTTTACCCACGGCATTTCTTAAACTGTCACATACTCATTTACAGCCGAGTTAACTGGAACACAACGGAGTAAAGTATCATGTTCAAGAAACAACTCAGTACCCGTGTCGGGACTCGAACTAGCGACCCTTCGGTAACATAGCCCTGCGTCCCACCCATTGACCACCTCCGAAAAGGATACATTGCGGTATAAGTTATAAACCCAGTAAAAAAAACTCAAACCTGACATTAGAAACTTAAGTATTACATTGTCATACGCAGTATAAGTTCATGACGTAAAAATGGAAATGTACCTGGAATGTAAGTACAGGCATTAATAACCAAACAGCTGACATACCTAACAAATATATACCCTGAGAATTTGGGGTCTGGTTAATGGGAATATATGTTATTGAAGCAAATGCTTTATTATAGCATGTTGTGTACTTATAGATAGGGAAACTAATTGCAAACGGCTATGTACAGCATATATAGGTAGGGAAACCAATTACAAATGCCTTTGATGTTGTAGGTGATATGTTGTGATCTTTTATTCATTTCGTAATAGCGAATGGAAGCTTCTACATATATATTTACAAACAAACAAAATTGATTTTCCAAACCGTAAAATATTATCGTTTTGGGTTCCTTACAAAACTTGTGTATAGTTTACTACTGTATGTGATATTTCTACAGGTCTGTATTGTAACACTACGGTCATAATCTATTGTCTTTACGTCTCTTTGTTTTATCTTACTCTATTGTCTTTACGTTTCTTTGTTTTATCTTACTCTAGTGTGAATTTGTCCTTCTGAACTGACAAGGACAATTCTTATGTCCTTTTGTGACAGCTATTGAAACAATTACCCTACTACACCCACTAAAGTGCTTATGATATTGAATACTCATTCAAGCTTTGTATGGTGCATACTATAATATGTAATATATGTTTCCTTGTTCGGGTGTCATTGTCTATGGTCCTAGCGGGAGCCGTTAGTAGAGATAAGCCTGTAGATATAAAGTCGCGAGGTCTGGTGGGTCTTTTAAGGCCGTCAATGATTCCGTTGAGTAACTGCCAACTTCCCAAGCAAAGTCAATTAATTCACGCCATTTGAATCGACAGACTGCTAAATCAGCAGGCTATCTGACATTGAATAATTTTACCGTTCCATTTCATGTCAATGATTTCCTCTTAGATATTCCTGTGCATATAAATCCGTTAATTTGAAGACCTTTATGAGCATTTCAGCCAAAAACACGAATTCATTAGGCTCTTAGTTATTTATTCTTAGGGGAAATAGTTACGATGTGTATCCTTTAGTTGTAAATACGTTAAATATTGTGACAACAAGATGGCTTGCCTATAGTTTTGCAGTTGTGTTGAATGGGTCACCGCAAGGTGGCGATACTAGTACTATTAGTGGTGTTGTAGTTCTGTTGAACTTGGTTACCACAAGGTGGCGATATTAGTGGTATTGTAGTTCTTTTGGACTTGGTCACCACAAGGTGGCGATACTAGTGGTATTGTAGTTCTGTTGGTATGGGTCACCACAAGGTGGCGATACTAGTGGTATTGTATTTCTGTTGGTATGGGTCACCACAAGGTGGCGATACTAGTGCTATTCTAGTTGGTTTGGTATGGGTCACCACAAGGTGGCGATACTAGTGCTATTCTAGTTGTGTTGGTATGGGTCACCACAAGGTGGCGATTCTAGTGCTATTCTAGTTGTGTCGTTTTGGGTCACCGACAGATGGCGTTACCCGCATAAAGCCTAATTTGATGTCATTTTGATTAAATTAATGAAAAGTAAATGACTTCATGCATATCCAGATTATAGCATGATGCCAAAATGAATACAAAATTGCTAAATTAAACATTTAAGCACGAAACACGTGCAGGAAACATTGTTTTCTAGGTTCTCATGAACTCTCCATATTTCAATTTTGGCGGCATCCCAACATCTAAACAAACTTCCTGAAAGTCTTGCCAATGTGTTCGGTCAGAGCGAAGATCATGACTCAGTATGCGAATATGTTCGACCAATATATAATTAATTAAAATATGTTTAGAACAAAGAAGCATTCACTACCGGGAGATCATATGACTAAGGCGTCTTTAATAAACATGGTCACCTGACACAATTGGAATCATATTCTCTCAAATGTTTGATTGATTATATATTCATAACGACATTAGACATGACAAAGATCACTCGAACATACAAACGGTGTACATTTAAATCATTAAAACTTGATAAGAATGATGATAACAAATTGATACTGGAATTCCTTACTGGACATTGTTGTGTAAATCTTCCCCGTGTTTCCAACGACCGCCGGAATGGAATCATTTACGTTAAATTAAATGGGACACTTTCAGGATATTTACTTTTAACTCTCCGTATTTAATGCAGTGTTAGCAAAAATAGCCTTCTATGGCCATTATAATATAAAGACACAGCTGCCTCCCTCCTATGGCTCTTACAACTTCACTAGCCATGGCTTCTGATGACGTTACACTCAACGAACGTGTAACATAATAAGAAGCCTCGGCTAGCGAAGACGATGGAATAATATATTTCTATCTAATAGATACAGCTACATGTCTAGAATAAGGGTATTAATGATCATGTCGGTTTTGGTTCTACTTTCGGTGTTACCTGCTTCGGGCCGATTCGAACAGGGCTCTTGAGTATACAGGTATACCTTTTGTATAGTGGTCTGTCTGTACAGGACACCGGAGTATACAGGTATACCTTTTGTATAGTGGTCTGTCTGTAGAGGACACCGGAGTATACAGGTATACCTTTTGTATAGTGGTCTGTACAGGACACTGGAGTATACAGGTACACCTTTTGTATAGTGGTCTGTCTGTACAGGACACTGGAGTATACAGGTATACCTTTTGTATAGTGGTCTGTACAGGACACTGGAGTATACAGGTACACCTTTTGTATAGTGGTCTGTACAGGACACTGGAGTATACAGGTACACCTTTTGTATAGTGGTCTGTACAGGACACTGGAGTATACAGGTACACTTTTGTATAGTGGTCTGTACAGGACACCGGAGTATACAGGTATACCTTTTGTATAGTGGTCTGTACAGGACACTGGAGTATACAGGTATACCTTTTGTATAGTGGTCTGTACGGGACACTGGAGTATACAGGTACACCTTTTGTATAGTGGTCTGTCTGTACAGGACACTGGAGTATACAGGTATACCTTTTGTATAGTGGTCTGTACAGGACACCGGAGTATACAGGTATACCTTTTGTATAGTGGTCTGTCTGTACAGGACACTGGAGTATACATGTATACCTTTTGTATAGTGGTCTGTGTGTACAGGACACTGGAGTATACAGGTATACCTTTTGTATAGTGGTCTGTCTGTACAGGACACTGGAGTATACAGGTATACCTTTTGTATAGTGGTCTGTAGAGGACACTGGAGTATACAGGTATACCTTTTGTATAGTGGTCTGTGTGTACAGGACACTGGAGTATACAGGTATACCTTTTGTATAGTGGTCTGTCTGTACAGGACACTGGAGTATACAGGTATACTTTTTGTATAGTGGTCTGTCTGTAGAGGACACCGGAGTATACAGGTATACCTTTTGTATAGTGGTCTGTCTGTACAGGACACTGGAGTATACAGGTATACCTTTTGTATAGTGGTCTGTACAGGACACTGGAGTATACAGATAACCTTTTGTATAGTGGTCTGTACAGGACACTGGAGTATACAGGTATACCTTTTGTATAGTGGTCTGTACAGGACACTGGAGTATACATGTATACCTTTTGTATAGTGGTCTGTCTGTACAGGACACTGGAGTATACAGGTATACCTTTTGTATAGTGGTCTGTCTGTACAGGACACTGGAGTATACAGGTATACCTTTTGTATAGTGGTCTGTCTGTACAGGACACTGGAGTATACAGGTATACCCATTGCAGGAATAAATAAATGTAGATATAAATTGTGTATAGTCGCCTCTCTTTCATTAAGATCGTAGCGATAATTGACAATTAAAAAGACTCCCAAGTTTAAAATCAACATTCGATATATGATATTTTTATTTAAATGCCTATCTCTGTGCATCACTGAATACCCCTTCTGTAGTATTTTCTCATAAAATGTTTTAAAGTAGCATGTGTTATATAATAAAAAGATCTCCCACAAAGTTTTCCGTCCTATTCATGGCTGTAAAATGTCCTCAAGTTTCTTAACTCTATGACGTCTTTCGAATAGTCTGCATAATGTGTTCTTTTCAGAAACAAACTTTCTTTATGTTGCCTGATATGTGTTTGTCATAAGATATCTCCACAAGAAAATTATTTAAATGAAGTTAATTATTCATCCTTACTTTACACAAAAGCACTGGGTTTTAATCGTCTGTCATTTTGATATCGGTTTCAATGGGAAAGATTTCAATCTATCACAGACTTAGGCAGAGGATCAAAACTTAGAATTGTTAAAAAAACCCTGGTCAAATCACCCAATAGAGAGGTTTTAGAAATACAACTAGCTGACTGAACGATATATGAGAGTCCCTTAAATAGCGAAACATTCATTGAACTTAATGACTTAAAGGTAAAATAGTAACATTCTCTCTAGTAACACGAGTCCTATTGTTTAGTTTATAGTAACACGAGTCCTATTGTTTATTTTATAGTAACACGAGTCCTATTGTTTATTTTATAGTAACACGAGTCCTATTGTTTATTTTATAGTAACACGAGTCCTATTGTTTATTTTATAGTAACACGAGTCCTATTGTTTATTTTATAGTAACACGTACCACATTATTTACTGTATAGTAACACGTACCAGATTATTTACTGTATAGTAACACGTACCAGATTATTTACTGTATAGTAACACGTACCAGATTATTTACTGTATAGTAACACGTACCAGATTATTTACTGTATAGTAACACGTACCAGATTATTTACTTTATAGCTACACGTACCAGATAATTTACTGTATAGTAACACGTACCAGATTATTTACTGTATAGTAACACGTACTAGATTATTTACTGTATAGTAACACGTGCCAGATTATTTACTGTATAGTAACACGTACCAGATTATTTACTGTATAGTAACACGTACCAGATTATTTACTGTATAGTAACACGTACCAGATTATTTACTTTATAGTAACACGTACCAGATTATTTACTGTATAGTAACACGTACCAGATTATTTACTTTGTAGTAACACGTACCAGATTATTTACTTTATAGTAACACGTACCAGATTATTTACTTTATAGTAACACGTACCAGATTATTTACTTTATAGTAACACGTACCAGATTATTTACTGTATAGTAACACGTACCAGATTATTTACTTTGTAGTAACACGTACCAGATTATTTACTTGATAGTAACACGTACCAGATTATTTACTTTATAGTAACACGTACCAGATTATTTACTTTATAGTAACACGTACCAGATTATTTACTGTATAGTAACACGTACCATATTATTTACTTTATAGAAACACGTACCAGATTATTTACTGTATAGTAACACGTACCAGATTATTTACTTTATAGTAACACGTACCAGATTATTTACTTTATAGTAACACGTACCAGATTATTTACTGTATAGAAACACGTACCAGATTATTTACTGTATAGTAACACGTACCAGATTATTTACTGTATAGTAACACGTACCAGATTATTTACTTTATAGTAACACGTACCAGATTATTTACTGTATAGAAACACGTACCAGATTATTTACTGTATAGTAACACGTACCAGATTATTTACTGTATAGTAACACGTACCAGATTATTTACTGTATAGTAACACGTACCAGATTATTTACTGTATAGTAACACGTACCAGATTATTTACTTAATAGTAACACGTACCAGATTATTTACTGTATAGTAACACGTACCAGATTATTTACTGTATAGTAACACGTACCAGATTATTTACTGTATAGTAACACGTACCATATTATTTACTGTATAGTAACACGTACCAGATTATTTACTGTATAGTAACACGTACCAGATTATTTACTGTATAGTAACACGTGCCAGATTATTTACTTTATAGAAACACGTACCAGATTATTTACTTTGTAGTAACACGTACCAGATTATTTACTGTATAGTAACACGTACCAGATTATTTACTTTATAGTAACACGTACCAGATTATTTACTGTATAGTAACACGTACCATATTATTTACTGTATAGTAACACGTACCATATTATTTACTGTATAGTAACACGTACCAGATTATTTACTGTATAGTAACACGTACCAGATTATTTACTGTATAGTAAAAAGTACTAGATTATTTACTTTATAGTAACACGTACCAGATTATTTACTGTATAGTAACACGTACCAGATTATTTACTTTATAGTAACACGTACCACATTATTTACTTTATAGTAACACGTACCAGATTATTTACTGTATAGTAACACGTACCAGATTATTTACTGTATAGTAACACGTACCAGATTATTTACTGTATAGTAACACGTACCAGATTATTTACTTTATAGTAACACGTACCACATTATTTACTGTATAGTAACACGTACCAGATTATTTACTGTATAGTAACACGTACCAGATTATTTACTGTATAGTAACACGTACCAGATTATTTACTTTATAGTAACACGTACCACATTATTTACTTTATAGTAACACGTACCAGATTATTTACTGTATAGTAACACGTACCAGATTATTTACTGTATAGTAACACGTACCAGATTATTTACTGTATAGTAACACATACCAGATTATTTACTTTATAGTAACACGTACCAGATTATTTACTTGATAGTAACACGTACCAGATTATTTACTGTATAGTAACACGTACTAGATTATTTACTGTATAGTAACACGTACCAGATTATTTACTTGATAGTAACACGTACCAGATTATTTACTTTATAGTAACACGTACTAGATTATTTACTGTATAGTAACACGTACCAGATTATTTACTTGATAGTAACACGTACCAGATTATTTACTGTATAGTAACACGTACCAGATTATTTACTGTATAGTAACACGTACCAGATTATTTACTTGATAGTAACACGTACCAGATTATTTACTGTATAGTAACACGTACCAGATTATTTACTGTATAGTAACACGTACCAGATTATTTACTGTATAGTAACACGTACCAGATTATTTACTGTATAGTAACACATACCAGATTATTTACTTTATAGTAACACGTACCAGATTATTTACTGTATAGTAACACGTACCAGATTATTTACTTGATAGTAACACGTACCAGATTATTTACTTTATAATAACACGTACCAGATTATTTACTGTATAGTAACACGTACCAGATTATTTACTGTATAGTAACACGTACCATATTATTTACTGTATAGTAACACGTACCATATTATTTACTGTATAGTAACACGTACCAGATTATTTACTGTATAGTAACACGTACCAGATTATTTACTGTATAGTAACACGTACCAGATTATTTACTGTATAGTAACACGTACCAGATTATTTACTGTATAGTAACACGTACCAGATTATTTACTGTATAGTAACACGTACCAGATTATTTACTGTATAGTAACACGTACCATATTATTTACTGTATAGTAACACGTACTAGATTATTTACTTTATAGTAACACGTACCAGATTATTTACTGTATAGTAACACGTACCAGATTATTTACTGTATAGTAACATGTACCAGATTATTTACTTTATAGTAACATTACCAGATTATTTACTGTATAGTAACACGTACCAGATTATTTACTTTATAGTAACACGTGCCAGATTATTTACTGTAAAGTAACACGTACCAGATTATTTACTTTATAGTAACACATACCAGATTATTTACTTTATAGTAACACGTACCAGATTATTTACTGTATAGTAACACGTACCAGATTATTTACTGTATAGTAACATGTACAAGATTATTTACTGTATAGTAACACGTACCAGATTATTTACTGTATAGTAACACATACCAGATTATTTACTTTATAGTAACACGTACCAGATTATTTACTGTATAGTAACATGTACAAGATTATTTACTGTATAGTAACACGTACCAGATTATTTACTGTATAGTAACACGTACCATATTATTTACTGTATAGTAACACGTACTAGATTATTTACTTTATAGTAACACGTACCAGATTATTTACTGTATAGTAACACGTACCAGATTATTTACTGTATAGTAACACGTACCAGATTATTTACTGTATAGTAACACGTACCAGATTATTTACTGTATAGTAACACGTACCAGATTATTTACTGTATAGTAACACGTACCAGATTATTTACTGTATAGTAACACGTACCAGATTATTTACTGTATAGTAACGTACCAGATTATTTACTTTATAGTAACACGTACCAGATTATTTACTGTACAGTAACACGTACCAGATTATTTACTTTATAGTAACACGTGCCAGATTATTTACTTTATAGTAACACGTACCAGATTATTTACTTTGTAGTAACACGTACCAGATTATTTACTTTATAGTAACACGTACCAGATTATTTACTGTATAGTAACACGTACCAGATTATTTACTGTATAGTAACACGTACCAGATTATTTACTGTATAGTAACACGTACCAGATTATTTACTTTATAGTAACACGTACCAGATTATTTACTGTATAGTAACACGTACCAGATTATTTACTGTATAGTAACACGTACCAGATTATTTACTGTATAGTAACACGTACCAGATTATTTACTGTATAGTAACACGTACCAGATTATTTACTGTATAGTAACACGTACCAGATTATTTACTGTATAGTAACACGTACCAGATTATTTACTGTATAGTAACACGTACCAGATTATTTACTGTATAGTAACACGTACCAGATTATTTACTGTATAGTAACACGTACCAGATTATTTACTTTATAGTAACACGTACCAGATTATTTACTGTATAGTAACACGTACCACATTATTTACTTTATAGTAACACGTACCAGATTATTTACTGTATAGTAACACGTACCAGATTATTTACTGTATAGTAACACGTACCAGATTATTTACTGTATAGTAACACGTACCAGATTATTTACTTTATAGTAACACGTACCAGATTATTTACTGTATAGTAACACGTGCCAGATTATTTACTGTATAGTAACACGTACCAGATTATTTACTGTATAGTAACACGTACCAGATTATTTACTGTATAGTAACACGTACCACATTATTTACTGTATAGTAACACGTACCACATTATTTACTGTATAGAAACACGTACCAGATTATTTACTGTATAGTAACACGTACCATATTATTTACTGTATAGTAACACGTACCATATTATTTACTGTATAGTAACACGTACCATATTATTTACTGTATAGTAACACGTACCATATTATTTACTGTATAGTAACACGTACCAGATTATTTACTGTATAGTAACACGTACCAGATTATTTACTGTATAGTAACACGTACCAGATTATTTACTTTATAGTAACACGTACCAGATTATTTACTGTATAGTAACACGTACCAGATTATTTACTGTATAGTAACACGTACCAGATTATTTACTGTATAGTAACACGTACCAGATTATTTACTTTATAGTAACACTGAACAAATAAATTAATTACTTTCTCGTAAAAGATCTTAGATCATTTACGCTGAATGAGTGTTTCAACATATTTGCTGATGCGTTTTTTCTCGATTCTAATAATTTGGAGAAAGATAAAAAGAATTTTGATGCATTTGTTTTCACACATTGCTGACTATCAACAGTAATTAATGTCAAAATAGCTAATGTCTAGATTATTCGGTTTATTTGTTTCTACAGACTTAAGTTAGATAAGTGTGTGTTGTGCTGTTTACTACATTTGAGACAGGGGCTGAACGCTCCCCGATCGGACGTGAAAAGGTATACGGGATCACCTGCCCGACCAGGTAGGTTTTTTTTCTGTTTAGTATTGTTTTAAAAGCTTTGTAAGGATGATGTTAAATGGTACACGGTGGAAACAAAAGTAAACTGACATCTAAAGTAAACTGACATCCAAAAGTAAACTTACATCTAAAGTAAACTGACATCCAAAAGTAAACTGACATCTAAAGTAAACTGACATCCAAAAGTAAACTGACATCTAAAGTAAACTGACATCCAAAAGTAAACTTACATCTAAAGTAAACTGACATCCAAAAGTAAACTGACTTCTAAAGTAAACTAACATCTAAAAGTAAACTGACATCTAAAGTAAACTGACATCTAAAAGTAAACTTACATCTAAAAGTGAACTGACATCTAAAGTAAACTGACTTCTAAAAGTAAACTGACTTCTAAAGTAAACTTACATCTAAAGTAAACTGACATCTAAAGTAAACTGACATCTACAGTAAACTGACATCTAATAATAATATGACATCTAAAGTAAACTGACATCTAAAAGTAAACTTACATCTAAAAGTAAACTTACATCTAAAGTAAACTGACTTCTAAAGTAAACTGACATCTAAAGTAAACTGACATCTAAAGTAAACTGACATCTAAAAGTAAACTTACATCTAAAGTAAACTTACATCTAAAGTAAACTGACATCTAAAGTAAACTGACATCTAAAGTAAACTGACATCTAAAGTAAACTGACATCTAAAGTAAACTGACATCTAAAGTAAACTGACATCTAAAGTAAACTTACATCTAAAGTAAACTGACATCTAAAAGTAAACTTACATCTAAAAGTGAACTTACATCTAAAGTAAACTTACATCTAAAGTGAACTTACATCTAAAGTAAACTTACATCTAAAAGTGAACTTACATCTAAAGTAAACTGACATCTGAAAGTAAACTTGCATCTAAAGTAAACTTACATCTAAAGTAAACTGACATCTAAAGTAAACTGACATCTACAGTAAACTGACATCTAATAATAATATGACATCTAAAGTAAACTGACATCTAAAGTAAACTTACATCTAAAAGTAAACTTACATCTAAAGTAAACTGACTTCTAAAGTAAACTGACATCTAAAGTAAACTGACATCTAAAAGTAAACTTACATCTAAAAGTAAACTTACATCTAAAGTAAACTGACATCTAAAGTAAACTGACATCTAAAGTAAACTGACATCTAAAGTAAACTGACATCTAAAGTAAACTGACTTCTAAAGTAAACTAACATCTAAAAGTAAACTTACATCTAAAAGTAAACTTACATCTAAAGTAAACTGACATCTAAAGTAAACTGACATCTAAAGTAAACTGACATCTAAAGTAAACTGACATCTAAAAGTAAACTTACATCTAAAAGTAAACTTACATCTAAAGTAAACTGACATCCAAAAGTGAACTGACTTCTAAAGTAAACTAACATCTAAAAGTAAACTTACATCTAAAGTAAACTGACATCCAAAAGTAAACTGACATCTAAAGTAAACTGACATCTAAAAGTAAACTTACATCTAAAAGTGAACTTACATCTAAAGTAAACTTACATCTAAAAGTGAACTTACATCTAAAGTAAACTTACATCTAAAAGTGAACTTACATCTAAAGTAAACTGACATCTGAAAGTAAACTTGCATCTAAAGTAAACTTACATCTAAAAGTAAACTTGCATCTAAAGTAAACTGACTTCTAAAGTAAACTGACATCTAAAAGTAAACTGACATCTAAAGTAAACTGACATCTAAAGTAAACTGACATCTAAAGTAAACTGACATCTTAAGTAAACTGACATCTAAAGTAAACTGACATCTAAAAGTAAACTTACATCTAAAGTAAACTGACATCTAAAGTAAACTGACATCTAAAGTAAACTTACATCTAAAGTAAACTGACATCTAAAGTAAACTTACATCTAAAGTAAACTGACATCTAAAGTAAACTGACATCTAAAAGTAAACTGACATCTAAAAGTAAACTGACATCTAAAGTAAACTGACATCTAAAGTAAACTGACATCTAAAGTAAACTGACATCTTAAAGTAAACTGACTTCTAAAGTAAACTGACATCTAAAAGTAAACTGACTTCTAAAGTAAACTGACATCTAAAGTAAACTGACTTCTAAAGTAAACTGACATCTAAAGTAAACTGACATCTAAAGTAAACTGACATCTAAAGTAAACTGACATCTTAAAGTAAACTGACATCTAAAAGTAAACTAACTTCTAACAAATCATTCAACTCTCCAAACATTTGTTTACCTCTAATTGAAGCTCGGGTTCGTCTTCGGTTGTGAATATGTCGAAATTAGTCTGTGATGGATGCCGCTCCATGGCTCCTTTTACTGTGACAACCTTCATGGATTACGTCAAAGATGGAAGCAAATCCCAAAAAGAATTATGTCACTATCAGTACGATTATTTTAAGCATTTAATATTGATGTCACAACCATTCTTTCCTTTCTTGCAAATGCTTTGTATTCAAAACACTCCTTTTGACATCACGAACTTGGAGCTGGCGTTGTGTACAAAGTATTCTTGTTTCTGCACCACAGGTTTGGTTGCAGATTTTTCAAACGGCTCCCTTTATCGGTACACAATTACAGGTGATATATGTCCAAAAGTATTCCTAGGTTCTCACGTGTATCTCTACAAATAGCAAACGGAGTCCCCTCGGAATTTTATAACTGTGTCGGAAATGGTACCTGCAGACCTCCGGATGCAGACATGCACTCTAAATCCGAGTAGATTTAGCTACCTGTGAGCATAAGGACTGTCCCGTACGTATACACTCGAAATCGAATACGTTAAATGTCCCGGTTTGATTATCTATCACGTGACAAGCTGACCTTTAACCCGAGTTTACAGTGTTTGAGGAGGCGCTTGACAACGTTGAGACTTTATTCTTCTCCAAAGACAATACCTGTAGCGCCTGATACACTCCAAATAAAAGACAGAACTGTGGTAGTAACTAGCGGTGTCGGATGGTCGAGATCGTGGAGATAGAATTTTAAAATTACTATTGTCGACTTATTGACAAGTTCGACAGAATTCCAATGAATTGCTAACCGTACGGTTATTATTGTAAAAAGATTATACACATATCACTTAACATGTTATGTTAGTGTCATGGTTTTTTTAATTACGTTATTATAATTAGGTTAACATTACGACAGAGGAACTGACCAGAGTTGAACAAGGATAATTATTATGGAAGTTTACTATGCACATAAATCACCACTTCTCCATGATGGTGTGTAAACTAATTACGACTCGTCAGACCTGTAGTAAGTGTTACTGGTAACAATCTACAAGAACTCCAAATAATAACAATAGGTTAACACATCTGACTAATTATAATGTGAATCCATCCGACTAATTATGGCATCAGCCTATCTGACTAATTATGGCATCAGCCTATCTGACTAATTATAATGAGAGTCTTTCTGACTAATTATAATGAGAGTCTATCTGACTGATTATAATGAGTCTATCTGACTAATTATAACGTGAGTCTATCTGACTAATTATAACACGAGTATATCTGACTAATTATAATGAGAGTCTATCTGACTAATTATAATGAGAGTCTATCTGACTAATTATAATGAGAGTCTATCTGACTAATTATAATGAGAGCCTATCTGACTAATTATAATGAGAGTCTATCTGACTAATTATAATGAGAGTCTATCTGACTAATTATAATGAGAGTCTATCTGACTAAGTATAACACGAGTCTATCTGACTAATTATAACACGAGTCTATCTGACTAATTATAACACGAGTCTATCTGACTAATTATAATGAGAGTCTATCTGACTAATTATAATGAGAGTCTATCTGACTAATTATAATGTGAGTCTATCTGACTAATTATAATGAGAGTCTATCTGACTAATTATAACGCGAGTCTATCTGATTAATTATAATGAGAGTCTATCTGACTAATTATAATGAGAGTCTATCTGACTAATTATAATGAGAGTCTATCTGACTAATTATAATGAGAGTCTATCTGACTAATTATAACACGAGTCTATCTGACTAATTATAATGACAGTCTATCTGACTAATTATAATGAGAGTCTATCTGACTAATTATAATGTGAGTCTATCTGACTAATTATAATGAGAGTCTATCTGACTAATTATAACGCGAGTCTATCTGATTAATTATAATGAGAGTCTATCTGACTAATTATAATGAGAGTCTATCTGACTAATTATAATGAGAGTCTATCTGACTAATTATAATGAGAGTCTATCTGACTAATTATAATGAGAGTCTATCTGACTAATTATAATGAGAGTCTATCTGACTAATTATAACGTGAGTCTATCTGACTAATTATAATGAGAGTCTATCTGACTAATTATAATGAGAGTCTATCTGACTAATTATAACACGAGTCTATCTGACTAATTATAATGAGAGTCTATCTGACTAATTATAATGAGAGTCTATCTGACTAATTATAACGTGAGTCTATCTGACTAATTATAATGAGAGTCTATCTGACTAATTATAATGAGAGTCTATCTGACTAATTATAATGAGAGTCTATCTGACTAATTATAACACGAGTCTATCTGACTAATTATAATGAGAGTCTATCTGACTAATTATAATGAGAGTCTATCTGACTAATTATAATGAGAGTCTATCTGACTAATTATAATGAGAGTCTATCTGACTAATTATAATGAGAGTCTATCTGACTAATTATAATGAGAGTCTATGTGACTAATTATAACGTGAGTCTATCTGACTAATTATAATTAGAGTCTATCTGACTAATTATAATGAGAGTCTATCTGACTAATTATAATGAGAGTCTATCTGACTAATTATAACGTGAGTCTATCTGACTAATTATAATGAGAGTCTATCTGACTAATTATAATGAGAGTCTATCTGACTAATTATAACACGAGTCTATCTGACTAATTATAATGACAGTCTATCTGACTAATTATAATGAGAGTCTATCTGACTAATTATAATGAGAGTCTATCTGACTAATTATAACACGAGTCTATCTGACTAATTATAATGAGAGTCTATCTGACTAATTATAACACGAGTCTATCTGACTAATTATAATGAGAGTCTATCTGACTAATTATAATGAGAGTCTATCTGACTAATTATAATGAGAGCCTATCTGACTAATTATAATGAGAGTCTATCTGACTAATTATAATGAGAGTCTATCTGACTAATTATAATGAGAGTCTATCTGACTAATTATAACACGAGTCTATCTGATTAATTATAATGAGAGTCTATCTGACTAATTATAATGAGAGTCTATCTGACTAATTATGGCATCAGCCTATCTGACTAATTATGGCATCAGCCTATCTGACTAATTATGGCATCAGCCTATCTGACTAATTATAATGAGAGTCTATCTGACTAATTATAATGAGAGTCTATCTGACTAATTATAATGAGAGTCTATCTGACTAATTATAATGAGAGTCTATCTGACTAATTATAATGTGAGTCTATCTGACTAATTATAATGAGAGTCTATCTGACTAATTATAACACGAGTCTATCTGATTAATTATAATGAGAGTCTATCTGACTAATTATAATGAGAGTCTATCTGACTAATTATAATGAGAGTCTATCTGACTAATTATAATGAGAGTCTATCTGACTAATTATAACGTGAGTCTATCTGACTAATTATAATGAGAGTCTATCTGACTAATTATAATGAGAGTCTATCTGACTAATTATAACACGAGTCTATCTGACTAATTATAATTAGAGTCTATCTGACTAATTATAATGAGAGTCTATCTGACTAATTATAATGAGAGTCTATCTGACTAATTATAATGAGAGTCTATCTGACTAATTATAACGTGAGTCTATCTGACTAATTATAATGAGAGTCTATCTGACTAATTATAATGAGAGTCTATCTGACTAATTATAACGTGAGTCTATCTGACTAATTATAATGAGAGTCTATCTGACTAATTATAATGAGAGTCTATCTGACTAATTATAACACGAGTCTATCTGACTAATTATAATGAGAGTCTATCTGACTAATTATAATGAGAGTCTATCTGACTAATTATAATGTGAGTCTATCTGACTAATTATAATGAGAGTCTATCTGACTAATTATAATGAGAGTCTATCTGACTAATTATAATGAGAGTCTATCTGACTAATTATAATGAGAGTCTATCTGACTAATTATAACGTGAGTCTATCTGACTAATTATAATGAGAGTCTATCTGACTAATTATAATGAGAGTCTATCTGACTAATTATAATGAGAGTCTATCTGACTAATTATAATGAGAGTCTATCTGACTAATTATAATGAGAGTCTATCTGACTAATTATAATGACAGTCTATCTGACTAATTATAATGAGAGTCTATCTGACTAATTATAATGAGAGTCTATCTGACTAATTATAACACGAGTCTATCTGACTAATTATAATGAGAGTCTATCTGACTAATTATAACACGAGTCTATCTGACTAATTATAATGAGAGTCTATCTGACTAATTATAATGAGAGTCTATCTGACTAATTATAATGAGAGCCTATCTGACTAATTATAATGAGAGTCTATCTGACTAATTATAATGAGAGTCTATCTGACTAATTATAATGAGAGTCTATCTGACTAATTATAATGAGAGTCTATCTGACTAATTATACTGACCAATTACGTGTATTGGTTATAGACGGTGATAATCAAAGTCAGGATATGTGTTTGCGATATGTTGTGTTTGGTTTAATTAGATTTGGATCAATATTGGATGTCAATCTACGGTAAAAACATGTGGAGTCCGGAAACAGTCTGAGAACTTCCGGTTCTTGGTGATGGTGCTGATAACATGGATTGCTCATACAGCTGTATGATTTATTTAAGGATTGATTGTCAATTTTGTTGCTTGCATGGACTGATGAAGGGAAGTGAACCTCGTGCAAATGGTACATGAACTGCTTCGCAGTTCACTTCATTTAAGGATTGATTGTCAATTTTGTTGCTTGCATGGACTGATGAAGGGAAGTGAGCCTCGTGCAAATGGTACATGAACTGCTTCGCAGTTCACTTCATTTGCACGAGGTTCACTTACCTTCATCAGTCCATGCAAGCAACAAAATTGACAATCAATCCTTAAATAAATCATACAGCTGTATGAGCAATCCATGTTATCAGCACCATCACCAAGAACCGGAAGTTCTCAGACTGTTTCCGGACTCCACATGTTTTTACCGTAGATTGACATCCAATATTGATCCAAATCTAATTAAACCAAACACAACATATCTCAAACACATATCCTGACTTTGATTATCACCGTCTATAACCAATACACGTAATTGTTTACACGCGTTGTCGATATAATTAGCCGGTCAGCCAGAATTTAATGTGTGCAAACTCAACGATCTGTTCCTGGCTTAAGATGATCAGGACTTACAACACGGTTGTTCTATTAAAATACAATTGTATGGGTATACGTGACTCCATTTTTGTATCTAACCCTAGTCGTCAATTCCAAAGGCGTGTTTGATAATGAGTATTTTTCTCGACGATCTAATCTTATTAGAGGCCCCGGTTTTTAATTTCGTTCTGCTCGTGTTTAACCAGTCTCCGGTACCAATTATGGGGTGGGCGGGCTTATTTTCTAGAAAGTGTGTAAGTTTTAGAAAGCGAGTTTGTAACGATCCATGAACTTATATAAGAAAAAGGAATCTGTCCTTTCGAAGGTTAACGTATAAATAAATAAACAAAACATGACTTTGCCGCTAGGCCTTTCTGCCCTCTCAGGCTTCTTTGAACGTTGCTGGTTCAGTCCGCCCGAAGAAGCCCGAGAGGACAGAAAGGCCTAGCGGCAAAGTATTGTGTTTTGTTTTCATTGCTCAGTAATTACTAATTAGGTAAGATAAGTATGTGCTTCATTAGCTAGTAAAATATATAAAATTCTGGCGTGTGTTTTTAAGGCGCTTAACGTCTTCACAACAGCCAGGGTCATAGGTTAACGGGTGTCAAGAAGACACCTAGAGTAAATGAACAAAGCACAGAAAGGGAAATGAGGAAAAAGCATAGCTTTAAGATACCAAGTGTTGAGATGAAGACAGAAGATCTATTTTGGTCTCTTCAATGTCTCCTTGATAGAAGACACAGAAGGAAAACCCCGATTCTTACGGGGGCTCCCTTTTAGTCGCCTCTTACGACAAACAGTGAGATACAGTAGGCGTATTCTGTCCCCGCTCCAGTACGGGTGATTTTCTGTACGATTTGAGATTTGATATTGATTGCAGTGTTGAAGCGGTAAATATATTTGTTTAGACATTAACTCTGGGTAAAACGTTTCCACGTTTGGTGTTGTGTATGATTACAGGTTTGTTTTGTTTTGTTTTTTCTTTTATGCAGAAAACAATGTTTTAGTTCCGTCTATCGAACCTGTTAACGGACGTCAGCAGCAGCGGATATAGAGTACATGTACCATTCGGAGGTCAATAATCTAACAGGTCTACAACCTTTTATGGCTTACAGAGGTAAAACGTGTTTATCGCGTTACTCAAAGGTGCACAGCAATGTTTTAACACAAGTAACAGCAGCTCCTAATGTTGACACCACATCCTTTCAAATACAATGTTCCACAACAAGCCTGGTCTGACGTAAAAATACTACAGCACGCCATCGCACTAAACACTCACTTTCGTGGACAAATTAGTTCAAAAACATTCGCCTCTGTGTCTGTGGGAAATAGAAATTTATGAATTTAACTACGAAGTATCTCAACTCTATACAGTGGTGGCTGATTACGGCTATCTCGTGTTGTCGCTTTGGCGCGTTCCTGAATTGCGACAAAACGTCGTCTTCTCGTGTTTTCAAACCGCGACAAAGCTCCAAAACAAGATGGCCGAAATCAGCCACCATACTCTAAATTCTCCAACGAATGCCTATCTGCGCATATTTTCTTTTCCTCCATATTCCTTTGTTTCCCTTTCGTTCATTTCTGTTCTGTCTTTCTGTGTTGTTTTTCCTCTATAGGTTCCCGTCCTCGTGTGACACTGTCTGTTATGATGACGTTAAACCCTTAGAATACATACATGTAACATGCTATATAAAACAGATTTCAAATAATGGGTGCAAAATGTTGGAGATATACTGAAAGGGGGAAATTAAACTGTTTAGATTTGCCAATCACTCACATAGGAAAGTTTAAAAGAAATACAGATGTATTTGGAAACCAAAATCATCAGCTTCCTTGGATCTTGTAGTAATTGACAAATCTAAAACAAAATAGATCAGCGATCATAGTCCATATATATAAATGTAGTTTTTTATGCAAACATATTGTTCTTCAATACAAATTTTAATGATTATGCATGGGTAAAATTTTCACAGACGAAATGGTACACCATTATAACATAACATATTCTTATTTTCCGTAAACCGGGCAGTTTCTTATTAATTCTCCCCTTTCAGTATATCTCCAACATTTTGCACCCATTATTTAAAATCACGGTTTTACATATTTGGAGTGGGACGACTGGTTGGCCCGTTGTCAGTATAATGTGAACGGGTGGGGTGTGCTGCTGGGTGTCTTCGGCAGTATGCTTCAGTGAGATAGCACTTTAAATCGGCAAAAGTTCCGGCCTATCACAAGGAGACTTAACACGAACATACCGCAGCCTCCCAAAACACACATACGCACTCACCACACTCATACATGTCGCACGCACGGGAGGCCGTCCTTAAATGATCTTAGATGTTAATAGGACGTTAAACAAAATAAACCAAACCAAACCAAATTACACTTATTATAAGGATATACCATTATTTGCAATATTAATAATATTAGATACTTGGACGGAAGTGTTATGCCATGAGGGGCCCCGGTGGAGGAGTGGTTAAGGTGTCCCGATACTTTACCACTAGTCCTCCACCTCTGGGTCGCGCGTGGGGCAGTTGTCTAGTATAAACGGTAGACCGATGGGTTTTCTCCGGTACTCCGACTTTCCTCTACCTCCAAAACCAGGCACGTCCTTAAATGACCCTGGATGTTGATAGGACATTAAACAAAACAAAAACAAAAAAGTTTTGCCACAATCACTAAAAATATCCAGGATTGTCATGTAGGCCCTCTGGGCCTTTTCCTAACTGTTTTGCATTAAACAGACACACATTTAACCATTTGTTTTGTTATACATACTATGAAGTACAAACACAATCTAGATTTAATTATGTTTGCTTTCGTGTGTTTGAGACACGAGAGATACAATAGTGTCACCCAAGGTGTCACGGAAACACTTGTTTTCCTTAGTCAAGCACGCCCATATTCACACATCGTACTTGGGCCCAGTATTTGGTTTAATCCCCCACAGAAGTCGAGTACATGGTAAGATCGACGATGTAACAAGTGTATCACAATGTCTCCAACCCCGACAAAATGTACAGAGATAACCTTTCACATTTTCGAGAGCAACTTAAAAACCATCAATTGGTCTGCCTTTAGTACAGATACCCGGCGAAAGGTTGCTGCTTATCGGTACCATTCACGGCTGTAAACACCCGGGGTACATTCCGTGGCTATAAATACCCGGATGTGCTGTAATCTCTAACCCCCCGCTTAGTAAGGCTATCTTTGACCTCGTATCATGACCTCGACATACAGGCCTAATGACCTCCCAAAAAGTTTGACCTCCTAAAGAACTTCTGAGAATATCTCTTATTTTCTTTATAGCATGTAGACTAATGTAGATCAGTAGAGCAATCTCATGTGAACATCCGAAGTGTCCCACAGAAAAGCGAGACCACGGCTCTCCCGAGTCCATTGAAAAGATACCCCATTTGCTCTGGATGGCGTATATTACAGGTATCACTTATGTTGTTTACCGAATTGAGCTCCTGCTTCTCGAAGGAAGTTAATAGCACTTATGGCAATAAACCATATAGTGCCGTTATCAGAGGGCACATGAATTATTGGTGTTGTGCAACCTGACGCCTATTTGGCGAAAGTGATAATCGAGTTATCTCCCTTGTTAAAGGAAGACAACTTTGTGAAGATCAGCCAGAGAGTTATCAGGCTAAGTTTATCAAAAATTTACTTGCTTAAATACTTTATTTCTTCAATATTCAGATGTAATACATTTCATTGATATTTGATGATATATTGTCAGTGTAAAAATTGCTTATATTAATAATGTGTACCGGTTGATGGCACCGGATCGTTGTTCAATATATGAAATGGCGTGGTCGTCCATATTTCTTCATATCTCGTATATGATATATTTGAGACCGCTGATGATAGTCAAACAAATCTTCAAGCCATCGGATTGAAATATCTGGCTCAACAATTTTGAGATTCAGTCCAATTGTAGCATATTTTGTCGCACCGTGCTTATGTTTAAATCAAACGCCAATGGTCGACTCGACCCAATCGCACCACGTTGGGGCGAGTTGTCTTTTATTCAAATTGGGTCTTTGTCGGACTTAACCGATGGCATCACGTATATAGGGTCGAGTTGTCTTTTATTGAAATTAGGTCAAAGTATGTTAATGTATATTGATTATGGAACTTGGAAGCAATTCATAAAAGTTGATACTTTAATAATATATGAAATTACCCGTATACTCTACTATTCATCTGCTAATAATATATCAAAACAGTGATCATGTATTGGAGCAGAAAATGTAGGACAGGGGGTACCATGGAGCCAGCTGTTAGTCAACCGGAGGAGGCTACAGTAGAGCAACCGTTGGTGTCAGCTGAGAATGTGAGGCCACAGTCGGTTCAACAGGAACAGATCACAGCTGGCAATTAACAGACATCAAGGGAACCTGAGTACATATACAATGGGTATGACAATACTAACACATATATGACAAGTGTAAATGATAATTTAGGCTTGCATATAGCAGCTAATGTTAAAAAAAAAAAAAAAAAAAAAAAATATCAATGGTGAATATATTGAGCTTGCCCATATGTTGTCACACTCCATGGGGATATCTGACGGTACCCACAAAATTTCTTTGATTGATGGGGAGTTATAGTAGTGAAGCCCAAAACACAAACCCCTAAAATATCTGATATAAGTAAATGGACTGATGCATTTATAATATATAAGTATCTACACCCCTGTTCAATTTAGGCTTGCATGTAGCAGCTAATGTTAAGCAAAAAAAATAATCAATGTGGAATATATTGAGCTTGCCCACTTGTTGTCACACTCCATGGGGGTATATGAAAATACCCACAAAATTTCTTTGATTGATGGGAAGTAAGTAGTGAACCCACAAAATATCTGATATAAGTAAATGGATGGATGCATTTATAATATATATAAGTATCTACACCTCTGTTCATTCAGGGCAACTGCATGGGCTATTGAAATATATGCAGATTGTTTGCCTTGGGGCACAATGATGTGGTGGTACTGGATGGTTGAAGTATGATGAGCAGTACTGGCTTAGAAAGTTAAAAAAAAAAAAAAAAACCCACATGAACATGGGACATTATTGACAATGAAATGTACTTGATATATATGCAGCCACAAAAGCAGGCGTTGCCACAGACACTGAATCATAACTCACAAAAATGCTTTGATTTCAATTACAAGGGCAGTTGTGCTCGGTCACATTGTACTTACTCTCATAAATGTATTCGGTGTAATGGAGGGTATGCCACTCTCTATTGCTTTAAGGCAAACAATAGAAATTCCAATTCCTTTCAGTCAAAACCAAACTTCATACACTCAGTCTACGGTCCCAGAACAAAACAAGCAAGATAAGGAACACAAACAGTTATGGCTTTAAAAATGTCCAGCTCATAAGCACTGGGTTACTAAATATACAAACATGTCTGTAGGGAGGCTTTTCTCCAAGGGTTTAAGAGCGTTTCTAAACTTCATTATTTTTGCCCCAAGGGAAAAAAAAAAAAAAAAAAAAAAAAAAAAAATTATGCAGGAAGTAGAATTAGGTAGGGTGGCAGGTTACTTTGATAACAAACCCATCGCACAGTGGAATAGTTCTCAAACAGGATGGAAAGTCGTGCCTAATAACACATCTCTCATTGCAATTAGGGGATAGCATGGATAGCAATATTGACCCTGATATGGTTTCAGCCCAATACTCATCATTGGATAAAGTTGTTGAGATGATAGCTGAGTTGGGCAAAGGTGCATTATTGGGGAAGATAGAGACCATCCAGCTGATTTTCCATTGTTAGGTTTTAAGTTTCAAGACAAATACTTGGACAAATGTTTACCTATGGGTTGCTCAGTGTGGGGTAGTTTATTGAAAAGTTTTCATCTTTTATTGAGTGGATTGTCGGAGAGAAGTCTGGTGAACAAAGTTTAGATCATTATATAGATGACTTCATATTTGCTGGGAAGGACAAAAAGGATACATGTGCTAGCCTCCTAGGCTTGAAACATGTCGAGACATTGGTATACCTATCGCTGAGTAGAAATCTGAGGGTCCAACTACAACTGATATCCTTAGGTCTTGAAATTGACACAGTGGACATGGCAATTAGGGTCCCACAGGAAAAAGTTGTGGTATTAAGGACAGAGATTTGGGAAGTTTTAGGTAGGGGGTAAAAGTTAGATTACAGGATTTACAGTCTGTAGCAGGGATAATGTCATTTCGTACTAATTCTTGAAATATTCTTACTCTGTAGTAAGGTTTTTGTATGCCTAACAGGACATAAAAAAAAAAAAAAAAAGTTGAATAAATACTCTAGCTATTGGTATATTAGAGCTGACCTAGAGATGTGGTTGCAATTGTTAAGTCAATTCAATGGCAAATGCTGTTATTTTTAGGGAAAAGTCTTGGAATAGTAATGTGGATTTAGTGTTGGGATTAGACATGCCAGATTACCTATTACTGTTGATCTGTTAGCAAGCATTATATCAGTCTTGACAAAAATGTAAAATATGCAGTTCCCAATATGAGGTTAGCTTTGTTTAGTTGTGCCTGTTCATTGGCTTTCTATGGATTGTTTTCGTGTTGGAAAAATTATTGTCAGTAGTAGTAGGGACATGGCTTACAGGGTTGTAACTGTTGCACAAGTATCACTTCAGGGAAGTGCTGCTAAAGTAGTGTCCTCACCAAAGCATGCACTAGCTTTGGCTGTAACATTAATTTTCCTTACAAGTCCCATTCATTCAGAATTGGGGTAACTACATCGACCTCCCCATGTGGTATGTCTACTGAAGATATTATGGAATGTGGTAGGTGGAAATCCAGTGTTTACAAAAGATACATCATAATTCCAACCCCAAAAATAATTGTAAAGTGTTAGTACGCATTTTAAGATTTGTAGGTACCTGAGGGAAGGTCTGGATTCTTGTCATCAATCATTAAATATGACTTTGTTCACAGTCGGGTTTGCCCAGGAGGGGTACACCTTGGGCTGTCTCGCATTGGATTAACAGTGTGGTGGCAGTTTAAAGGAGGTACATGTATGGTCATTTCGGACATCAAAAGTAAAATTTGTCACTTGGGAAATTTGAAACTGATCAACCAGCAAGGCTTGTCATACACTGTTGGGGCAATGACATAGGTAACACTTGGGTTGGGTGCATTGAATATAATTAAAGAAGATCATGTATTTCCTGATGTCTGAGTTCCCTGGGACATTATTGATATGCTTGTAAATATTACCCCGAAGCCGTAAGTCATTAAGCACTTAAAAAAGTCTGAAAGAGATTGAACAATACAATTTCTGATCATGTTTTATAGCATAGTGGAGCTGTTGTACTTTATACAGACTTGAAATTAGATAACCATTTTTTTTCTGAAAGATGGGTCCACGTGTCTCCTTTGGGTAATGACCTCTTTCTTAACACCTTAAAAAAAAAAACAAAAAAAAAACAACAGGTTCTTCCCTAACAGTTACTAGTTCACAGTTACAAGTAACATGGAACAATAATGACATGTTAGGATTTTGGTCACAGCCTTGTACCGGGAAATGTGTCGCCTCCTCTTCTGTCTTCGTTTGGCTGTGAATGAGTTTCATGTGGATAACTCATTCATATGGCAGATTTCGCGGTACAAGCATTTATTGGTGATTATTGAGTTATTGATTGATATTGATTGATGTATATTGCGCATATTGATGCGAATCAGTGATATCTGTTTCCCAGTATCTACTAATCAGTATTGTCATCTGATTGATTTGTAGTCAGCTGAAATCTGTTTCCCAGGATCAGCTGATTAATTGATTTGAATTGTTGTTGAATTGGTTGAGAACTGTTTCCCAGGATCAGCTGATTAATTGATTTGAATTGTATTGTTTAATTGGTTGAGAACTGTTTCCCAGAATCAATCGATTAATTTGTTTGATTGAAATTGAATTTATTGTTGGCGTGCCATTATGGTCTATTGACAGACCGGCCGCCATATCTTGGCAATAAAGCTGTGACCATAAATCCAAATTTAAATTGTTTGTGATATGTGCATCTATTGATAATAGCACTTATGGCAATAAACCATATAGTGCCGTTATCAGAGGGCACATGAATTATTGGTGTTGTGCAACCTGACGCCTATTTGGCGAAAGTGATAATCGAGTTATCTCCCTTGTTAAAGGAAGACAACTTTGTGAAGATCAGCCAGAGAGTTATCAGGCTAAGTTTATCAAAAATTTACTTGCTTAAATACTTTATTTCTTCACCCTCCCATAATCCCTCCCCTTTAGGATAGGATCTGTGTTCTGCTGTTGTTTTTTCTTTTTGTTATAGCGGTGGTGTGAGAAGGCAGGATAGTCACAGCTCCTGACCCCTTTTCGACGACGGATTCACAGCCCCAATTGAAATCTATTCCTTATTGACGATTATTGACCTGCTTCAAATGGCGGGTTTCGCGTTATAAACTTTCAGAAGTCAATTTGACTTGTTCAGATTTCGCGGAACGGCAGATTTCGCGGTACAAGCATTTATTGGTGATTATTGAGTTATTGATTGATATTGATTGATGTATATTGCGCATATTGATGCGAATCAGTGATATCTGTTTCCCAGTATCTACTAATCAGTATTGTCATCTGATTGATTTGTAGTCAGCTGAAATCTGTTTCCCAGGATCAGCTGATTAATTGATTTGAATTGTTGTTGAATTGGTTGAGAACTGTTTCCCAGGATCAGCTGATTAATTGATTTGAATTGTATTGTTTAATTGGTTGAGAACTGTTTCCCAGAATCAATCGATTAATTTGTTTGATTGAAATTGAATTTATTGTTGGCGTGCCATTATGGTCTATTGACAGACCGGCCGCCATATCTTGGCAATAAAGCTGTGACCATAAATCCAAATTTAAATTGTTTGTGATATGTGCATCTATTGATAATCAATAGATATCACAATTACTGAGATTTTTAGAGAGCCATAGTTTACGGAAGTGCTGACAACAAAGAATGGTTTTACATATTGTGCAATAGTTTTCGTATTCGTTTTTGTGACCTAAGAGGCGCTTAATGTGGAAAGTCGGTACACTGCAACAGGAAATCGTTGGCTATTCTCCATGACAACTGTCACTTATAGGAGCCTCTGTGGATGTTGGATGTATTTCGTGGATGGACCCTTATAGATCCCGGAGTTTGTCTTGAATCATCCCCACTGTGTCTATACCTTTGAAGCTCCGTGTGTACCGGAAATTTAACCTCGTACGAAGTCTAACGGTCGTAGAGTGCAAACACTTGAAAACGTATCATTCAAGCATTAAAATGAACCTGAAATAGGTAGATGACTTTTCAAGCATTACGTGAACACAGTTGTAGATTATCATTTGTATCCCTAGCAACAAAACCACTTCGGTCTGGATTGTTAAAAATGGTGTCGTTCTGTATTGTTCTATGCAGTGATTACTCTACAGGGAAACCCTAATTTTACAAAAACATGTCGTTAAATATGATATAGCTCAGACAGCGGATACACCACTTCTTACAAAAAATACAAACAAAACCCTTTACCCACAGTATAGAAATTAAGCTGATTATTAATTAATACCAACAAATGGTACCCACAGTATTGAGAAATTTAGCTACTTAACACCAACAAATGGTACCCACAGTATTGAGAAATTTAGCTAATTAACACCAACAAATGGTACACACAGTATAGAGGTTTAGCTAATCAACACCAACAAATGGTACACACAGTATAGAGATTTAGCTAATTAACATCAACAAATGGTACACACAGTATAGAGATTCAACTTATGAACATCGCCAATTAAAAATAATAACAACGTACCGGTAATGATAATGATCACTTTGGAGACCAAAACATACATGTACGATATAAAAGAGAGAGGCGGAGCAAGATATAATCTTTAAGGCATGCAATTAATTATTTATCCACTTTAAATTTGGAAAAACAAAACTTTAAATTTGGAGGGTGGTAATAGAGTTTGATATTGTTTAAAAATCATCTTGTTTTCCATCGGTAAGTCTTTGTTGGACACGTATCATCCTTAGTAAACAGCACTATTACAAAGATTCAGTATAGCAGGTAGGGCGTAAGAATTGTACCTGCTGCCCCCATTGCATGATCGTAATAGCAGACTCAATGTGTGATCTTATCCTTTCTCTTCTTTCTTTACAACTTTCTTCTTCCTAATGTCTCCCTTGACAATGCCTGCCGTTTGGCCTTTAGTTGAGCGTTCGCCCCATGAGGAGGGCTTTGGGTTCTGTCTCCTGGTCGAGACATACCAGAGTCTTTAAAAATGGTAGTTGCTGCTCCTGCTTAGCGCTCAGCATATTAGAATGCGACGACTGGTTCGCCCGTTGTCAGTATAATGTGACCGGGTGGGGTGTCCTGCTGGGTGTCTTCGGTAGTATGCTTCAATGAGGTGGTACTATAAATCGGCAAAAGTTCCGGCCTGTCACTAGGAGACATAACACAAACATACCGCAGCCTAAAAAAAACACATACGCACTCACACACACATGCATGTCGCACGCACGGGAGGCCGTCCTTAAGTGACCTTAGCTGTTGATAGGACGTTAAACAAATAAAACCAAACCAAACTAATTACAGTCCTAAGGGATGGAATAAACCACTATTTAGTAATTCATGTGTATGTATATAAACGGGTGTAACTATTTATAATGTTGAATGATTACTTAAAAATAAACGGATTCCACAGTAGTTTGGTATGTTTTAATCAGCAATAAGTTGACAAGATCCAATATTAATGTTTATGGAAACAAAAACAAACATTTCAACAATAGAATCCCGACACAAATAATCCACAGTACTTTCTAGAAATTAATTCTTCAACCGGATTTTCGATAACTTGAAAAAATTTCTCCGAAAAAAATGGACTTCTCTCAATTCGGATATTGTAACGTACTTAAGTTTTCATTGTTAAAATTTTGCGCTTTACAAAAAATACTACTATATCAAATTACTACAAAATTACAAACAAATTACTACCAAATCACGTCAAATTATTACCAAGTTACTAATATACCGAATAACTACAACTTTACCTAATTACCGCCAATTTACTATCAAATTACAACCAAATTAGTGAAAATCAAATTTCCAAATTACTAAAAGTTTGGAAAATATGGTTGATTTTATTATAGGCTTTTAACGGATTTATCGATAATATCAAGACCATTCGGTCTAATCAATGTCTGTTTCTTTGATGCTTTAAAAATGATATATAATGTGTTGTGATGTTGGTTTTTTTTTTTTTTTTTTTTTTACATCGGTATAAGATTCGTCAAGTAGTCTTGTTTATATCAAAAGCGGAATAAACAATGCTCCGTGGGGGTCCCGCCACAGACGCACGCATAAATATAAACAGCTGAATATATTAATACAGAATGATGTTTGATTCCCCTGAGATAACAATCTTGGCCATTGTACTTAGGTTTACCTATAGACAGGAGTGTTCCGACTTCACAGAGATTCCTGGTACAAGACGATATCGGTCAATACTTCAGGTAAAGCTAGCGGACACCAAACACAGGTCTGTCGGTGGATCCTTTACAACAATCAACGCCGCGATCAATTCGTTAGTTGTAGATTAAATGACGATAAATTGTTAGTTTTTATTTACTTTTAAGTATAGACTGGATTACCTTCCGTAGTTTTTCTTCTCTCCGCTAGGCTTCGCTTCGAAAATACATTCGCATTCATGAGCGCAGCCTAGCGGAGAGAAATGGTAATCAAGACAGGCAATCTAGTCTACTTTAAAGTACCGAAATGGAAAACTTTGTATAACTATACATAACATGGGCACGGTTTCATCAACGTTCCTTAACTTTAAAAATTGTTTAAAATAAATGTGTCCATAGGAAGAAATCCATGAGGTACCTTGGCGCCCGCCATTAAATGGTCTTTATTGGTTCTATGTAAGACTGATCTTTTCTAGAAATGCTAAACTTCAACTGGTAGACACAACACCGAATGGGCACAACTAGGGACCAAGGATAACTTATATGAAGTTTGAGAAAAATCCGTCCAGTTTTCCTCAAGAAATAGCGGTAACAAGGATTGTTTACGGATGGACCATCCCGGACGCAGGGCAATTTGGACAGCCCAACATCTAATGATGAAGGGCTAAATCCATGTGGGAAAAGGAGTTGTGGGTTTCAAAATTGTGCGTGACGGTACCGACGCATATCAGCAACAACTGTCACATCAGGCAAACCATATCTTCCTGTTAGATACGAAGAACCATTCAACAATTATCGATGTATTTTAACTGATACAATGTAGGTTATTGAGATCTTATCGAAAAGGTTCGCGAACATGTTCGACATTGTAATGGTAACACCATTACAACAAACGAAACGTAATTGTGAACTGACCAGTGTCTAGGATTTTGAATGCAATGCGCCTTGTATAATCGATTGAAATGCGTGTTCTTAATATTTTATTGGTGGTTAGGTTTGGTTCAGCCCGTCAACAGCTAAGGTCATTTAAGGACAGCCTCCCCTGTGTGTGTCCGATATGCATGCGTTCTACAACGTATTTAGATCCCACTCATTGTATCTTTATAACCCTGTCTGATAACTACAATGTATTTAGTTTTCTGTATTTTGTATGTATCGTTGTATCTTTATATCACAGTCTGATATCTACAATGTATTAAGTTTTCTGTATTTTGTATGTATCATTGTATCTTTATTATTACCCTGTCCGATATCTACAATGTATTTAGTTTCCAGTATTTTGTATGTATCATTGTATCTTTATTATTACCCTGTCCGATATCTACAATGTATTTAGTTTTCTGTATTTTGTATGTATCATTGTATCTTTATTATTACCCTGTCTGATATCTACAATGTATTAAGTTTTCTGTATTTTGTATGTATCATTGTATCTTTATTATTACCCTGTCTGATATCTACAATGTATTTAGTTTTCTGTATTTTGTATGTATCATTGTATCTTTATTACCCTGTCTGATATGTACAATGTATTTAGTTTCCTGTATTTTGTATGTATCGTTGTATCTTTATATCCCAGTCTGATATCTACAATGTATTTAGTTTCCAGTATTTTGTATGTATCATTGTATCTTTATTATTACCCTGTCCGATATCTACAATGTATTTAGTTTTCTGTATTTTGTATGTATCATTGTATCTTGATAACACTGTCTGATATCTACAATGTATTTAGTTTTCTGTATTTTGTATGTATCATTGTATCTTTATAACCCTGTCTGATATCTACAATGTATTTAGTTTTCTGTATTTTGTATGTATCGTTGTATCTTTATATCACAGTCTGATATCTACAATGTATTAAGTTTTCTGTATTTTGTATGTATCATTGTATCTTTATTATTACCCTGTCCGATATCTACAATGTATTTAGTTTCCAGTATTTTGTATGTATCATTGTATCTTTATTACCCTGTCTGATATCTACAACGTATTTAGTTTTCTGTATTTTGTATGTGTCATTGTATCTTTATATCCCAGTCTGATATCTACAATGTATTTAGTTTCCAGTATTTTGTATGTATCATTGTATCTTTATTACCCTGTCTGATATCTACAATGTATTTATTTTTCTGTATTTTGCATGTATCATTGTATCTTTATTACCCTATCCGATATCTACAATGTATTTAATTTCCAGTATTTTGTATGTATCATTGTATCTTTATAACCCTGTCCGATATCTACAATGTATTTAGTTTTCTGTATTTTGTATGTATCATTTTATCTTTACTCTGTTAACCTGTCTGATATCTACGTATGTACAACAAGAGGTCATTATGGAAAACAACATATGTGTGCCCGTAGAGAAAAAAAGAAATAAAAAATCCCGAACCTTGGGAGGCTGTGATATGTTTGTGTTTGGCTGCAGAGAAAAGGTAAACTTAACTCAACACGTGGCAAAAGTTATCAGGCTCATTCTTGTACAGCAGAAATCGTACCTGGTCGTCGGTCGAAAAATGCTAAACTTACAATATTTACATATTTGGTTGCTGTTGTTATTGTATTCTTTTTCCACTTTAGAACTTCGATACAACATGTCTAAGAATCAACGATCATCGAGACAAAAGCCATGGGCAGACATTACGGATTAATTAATTAATATTTATTTATTTATCTATTCATTTATTTTTATTTATGTATTTATTTATTGATTTTGTTTAACTGTGAAAAAAAAGTTTTGAATTGTGGTTATCGCGAAATATCTACTAGTTTAAATAACCCTCAAAATTGGAACTACTTTACTTCAAATTTTTGCCAGGTGGTCTTGAAATTCAGTCATATGGCTTGTATGACTCTGACGTGATACTTATAGTAGTACATTTACCATGTTATATAAGGGCTGTAGAGAAACGACAAGTATAATACTATTTTAACAACTGTGATCTGACCTTGTGGCCAGATATCTGAAATGTAATCTCCTACAGATTATTTAGTTCTCATCATCTGACCTCTGCCCTGCAGGTAGGGCGTAAGAATTATACCTGCTGCCCCCATTGCATGATCGTAAGAGGCGACGAAATTTGGGATCTTATCTTTTCTCTTCTTTCATAACAACTTTCTTCTTCCTAATGTCTCCCTTGACAATGCCTTACTTTTGGCTTTTAGTTGAGCGTTCGCCTGCCCTGCAGGTAGGGCCTAAGAATTGTACCTGCTGCCCCATTGCAGTTAGTCCACCCGCCCCCCCTTAAACCCAAAAATTCTTTAAAATAAGAAAAGGAAAGGGCTTTAAGGGAATTGACCTGCTCCCCCTTGCCCCCTCCTCCCCAAATTGCTTTTCTTATAGCAACAAAATTTTTGGGGATAGTTTTCATTTCCTTCTTTTTTTAAACTTTTTTCTTCCCTAATGTTCCCCCTTAAACAAGGGCCTCCCTTTTGGGCCTTTTTTTGAGCGTTCGCCCCATGAGGGGGGCCTTTTGGTTTGTCTCCCTGGTCGAGAAAATACCAAGTCTTTAAAAGGGTTTAGTTGCAAATTCCGGGCAAACGTTCAGCATTTAGAAAGCAAAACGACTGGTTCCCCCCCCGTTGTCGGGGTAATGGGGACCGGGGGGGGGGTTGCCCTTGGGGGTTTGTCTTGGGTTTTGGGATGCGTTCAATAGGGGGGGTACTATAAAATCGGGAAAAAGTTCCGGGCCCCGCACTTAGGAAATAAAAAACAAAACCCCGCTGCCTAAAAAAACACATACGCACTCGCACACACATGCATGTCGCACGCACGGGAGGCCGTCCTTAAATGACCTTAGCTGTTGATAGGACGTTAAACAAATAAAACCAAACCAAACTAATTACAGTCCTAAGGGATGGAATAAACCACTATTTAGTAATTCAGGTGTATGTATATAAACGGGTGTAACTATTTATAATGTTGAATGATTACTTCAAATAACCGGATTCCACAGTAGTTTGGTATGTTTTAATCAGCAATAAGTTGACAAGATCCAATATTAATGTTTATGGAAACAAAAACAAACATTTCAACAATAGAATTCCGATACAAATAATCCACAATACTTTCTAGAAATTAATTCTTCAACCGGATTTTCGATAACTTGAAAAAATTTCTCCGGAAAAAATGGACTTCTCTCAGTTCGGATATTATAATGTACTTAAGTTTTCATTGTTAAAATTTTGCGCTTTACAAAAAATACTTATCTATCAAATTACTACAAAATTACAAACAAATTACTACCAAATCACGTCCAAATTATTACCAAGTTACTAATATACCGAATAACTACAACTTTACCTAATTACCGCCAAATTACTATCAAATTACAACCAAATTAGTAAAAATCAAATTTCCAAATTACTAAAAGTTTGGAAAATATGGTTGATTTTATTATAGGCTTTTAACGGATTTATCGATAATATCAAGACCATTCGGTCTAATCAATGTATGTTTCTTTGATGCTTTAAAAATGATATATTATGTTTTATGATGTTTTTTTTTTTACATCGGTATGCTCTTGTTTATATCCAAAACGGAATAAACAATGCTCCGTGGGGGTCCCGCCATAGACGCACGCATAAATATAAACAGCTGAATATATTAATATAGAATGATGTTTGATTCCCCTGAGATAACAATCTCGGCCATTGTACTTAGGTTTACCTATAGACAGGAGTGTTCCGACTTCACAGAGATTGCTGGTACAAGACGATATCGGTCAATACTTCAGGTAAAGTCAGCGGACACCAAACACGGGTCTGTCGGTGGTCCTTTACAACAATCAAAGCCACGGTCAATTCGTTAGTTGTAGATTAAATGACGATAGATTGTTAGTTTTTATTTACTTTTAAGTATAGACTGGATTACCTTCCGTAGTTTTTCTTCTCTCCGCTAGGCTTCGCTTCGAAAATACATTCGCATTCATGAGCGCAGCCTAGCGGAGAGAAATGGTACTAAGGCGGCAATCCAGTCTACTTTAAAGTACCGAAATGGAAAACTTTGTATAACTATACATAACATGGGCACGGCTTCATCAACATTCCTTAACTTTAAAAATTGTTTAAAATAATTGTGTCCATAGAAAAAAATCCTTGAGGTACCTTGGCGCCCGCCATTAAATGGTCTTTATTGGTTCTATGTAAGACTGATCTTTTCTAGCAATGCTCAACTTCAACTGGTAGACACAACACCGAATGGGCACAACTAGGGACCAAGGATAACTTATATGAAGTTTGAGAAAAATCCGTCCAGTTTTCCTCAAGAAATAGCGGAGACAAGGATTGTTTACGGATGGACCATCCCGGACGCAGGGCAATTTGGACAGCCCAACATCTAATGGTGGAGGGCTAAAATCCATGTGGGAAAAGGAGTTGTGGGTTTCAAAATTGTACGTGACGGTACCGACGTATATCAGCAACAACTGTCACATCAGGCAAACCATATCTTCCTGTTAGATACGAACAACCATTAAACATTTATCGATGTATTTTAACTGATACAATGTAGGTTATTGAGATCTTATCGAAAAGGTTCGCGAATATGTTCGACATTGTAATGGTAACACCATTACAACAAACGAAACGTAATTGTGAACTGAACTAAAATATTGAATAGAAATATAAAATATTGAATACAAATATGGAATTATTGAATATTGCAACGTTTGACACGCCATACTGAACCTTGTCTAGGATTTTGATTGCAATGCGCCTACAATCGATTGTTCCTAATATTTTATTGGTGGTTAGGTTTGGTTCACCCCGTCAACAGCTAAGGTCATTTAAGGACAGCCTCCCCTGTGTGTCCGATATGCATGCGTTTAGTGAATGTTACTCTGTCTGACATCTACAACATATTTAGATCCCACTCATTGTATCTTTATTACCCTATCTGATATCTACAATGTATTTAGTTTCCAGTATTTTTGTATGTATCATTGTATCTTTATTACCCTGTCTGATATCTACAATGTATTTAGTTTCCAGTATTTTTGTATGTATCATTGTATCTTTATTACCCTGTCTGATATCTACAACTTATTTAGTTTCCAGTATTTTGTATGTATCATTGTATCTTAATATCCCAGTCTGATATCTACAATGTATTTAGTTTCCAGTATTTTGTATGTATCATTGTATCTTTATTACCCTGTCTGATATCTACAATGTATTTAGTTTCCAGTATTTTGTATGTATCATTGTATCTTTATTACCCTGTCCGATATCTACAATGTATTTAGTTTTCTGTATTTTGTATGTATCATTGTATCTTTATAACCCTGTCTGATATCTACAATGTATTTAGTTTCCAGTATGTTGTATGTATCATTGTATCTTTATATCCCAGTCTGATATCTACAATGTATTTAGTTTTCTGTATTTTGTATGTATCATTGTATCTTTATAACCCTGTCTGATATCTACAATGTATTTAGTTTCCAGTATTTTGTATGTATCATTGTATATTTATTACCCTGTCCGACATCTACAATGTATTTAGTTTCCAGTATTTTGTATGTATCATTGTATCTTTATATCCCAGTCTGATATCTACAATGTATTTAGTTTCCAGTATTTTGTATGTATCATTGTATATTTATTACCCTGTCCGACATCTACAATGTATTTAGTTTCCAGTAAATTGCATGTGTCATTGTATCTTTATTACCCTGTCCGATATCTACAATGTATTTAGTTTTCTGTATTTTGTATGTATCATTGTATCTTTATTACCCTGTCCGATATCTACAATGTATTTAGTTTTCTGTATTTTGTATGTATCATTGTATCTTTACTCTGTTAACCTGTCTGATATCTACGTATGTACAACAAGAGGTCATTATGGAAAACAACATATGTGTGCCCGTAGAGAAAAAAAAAAAAAAAATCCTGAACCTTGGGAGGCTGTGATATGTTTGTGTTTGGCTGCAGAGAAAAGGTAAACTTAACTCAACACGTGGCAAAAGTTATCAGGCTCATTCTTGTACAGCAGAAATCGTACCTGGTCGTCGGTCGAAAAATGCTAAACTTACAATATTTACATATTTGGTTGCTGTTGTTATTGTATTTTTTTTCCACTTTAGAACTTCGATACAACATGTCTAAGAATCAACGATCATCGAGACAAAAGCCATGGGCAGATATTACGGATTACTTAATTAATATTTATTTATTTATCTATTCATTTATTCATTTTTTATGTATTTATTTATTGATTTTGTTTAACTGTGAAAAAAAATGTTTTGAATTGTGGTTATCGCGAAATATCTACCAGTTTAAATAACCCTCAAAATTGGAACTACTTTACTTCAATTTTTTGCCAGGTGGTCTTGAAATTCAGTCATATGGCTTGTATGACGCTGACGTGATACTTAGTAGTACATTTGCCATGTTATATAAGGGCTGTAGAGAAACGACTGTGATCTGACCTTGTGGCCAGATATCTGAAATGTAATCTCCTAAAGATTATTTAGTTCTCATCATCTGACCTCTGCCCTGCAGGTAGGGCGTAAGAATTGTACCTGCTGCCCCCATTGCATGATCGTAAGAGGCGACTAAATTTGGGATCTTATCTTTTCTCTTCTTTCTTAACAACTTTCTTCTTCCTAATGTCTCCCTTGACAATGCCTCACTTTTGGCCTTTAGTTGAGCGTTCGCCTGCCCTGCAGGTAGGGCGTAAGAATTGTACCTGCTGCCCCCATTGCATGATCGTAAGAGGCGACTAAATTTGGGATCTTATCTTTTCTCTTCTTTCTTAACAACTTTCTTCTTCCTAATGTCTCCCTTGACAATGCCTCACTTTTGGCCTTTAGTTGAGCGTTCGCCTGCCCTGCAGGTAGGGCGTAAGAATTGTACCTGCTGCCCCCATTGCATGATCGGAAGAGGCGACTAAATTTGGGATCTTATCTTTTCTCTTCTTTCTTAACAACTTTCTTCTTCCTAATGTCTCCCTTGACAATGCCTCACTTTTGGCCTTTAGATGAGCGTTCGCCGCTGTGAGGAAGGCTTCATGGGTTCTGTCCCCTAGCCGAGACATACCAGAGTCTTTAAAAATGGTAGTTGCTACTCCTGCTTAGCGCTCAGCATATTTGGAGTGGGACGACTGGTTCGCCCGTTGTCAGTATAATGACCTTAGCTGTTAATAGGACGTTAAACAAAATAAACAAAACCAAACCAATCATCTGACCTTCAAAAACTATTAAAATAAAAACAAGGGATCGGGTTTGAGGCTCACGTATAGAGCTAACAGTTACCGATTGTGTACCTTCAGTATAGGACGAAGGGAAGTAAATCGCATAACCAATCACTTCACATTTATTTCCCTTCGTTTTAAGTCTTAAATGCCGATTGTGATGTTTGTTTTAGGCGGCCGGGGGACAATTCATGTTGTCAATTTAACTCTTTTTAAAAGATTAGAGACATCGTTTCTTATTGTCTCATACCAAGTCTAAGTATATATCACCTTGTAGAACTAGCAAATATATTTTTTTAACCTAGGTAACATAGCAACAGAAGAGAACACAGTAACAGAAGAGAACATAGTAACAGAAGAGAACATAGTTACAGAAGATAACATAGCAACAGAAGAGGACATAGTAACAAAAGCGGACATAGTAACAGAAGAGAACATAGTAACAGAAGAGAACATAGTAACAGAAAAGAACATAGTAACAGAAGAGAACATAGTAACAGAAGAGAACATAGTAACAGAAGAGAATATAGTAACAGAAGATAACATAGTAACAGAAGAGAACATAGTTACAGAAGAGAACATAGTAACAGAAGATAACATAGTTACAGAAGAGAATATAATAACAGAAGATAACATAGTAACAGAAGAGAACATAGTAACAGAAGAGAACATAGTAACAGAAGAGAACATAGGAACAGAATATAACATAGCAACAGAAGGGAATATAGTAACAGAAGAGAACATAGTAACAGAAGATGACATAGTAACAGAAGATAACAGTAACAGAAGAGTACATAGTAACAGAAGAGGACATAGTAACAGAAGATAACATAGCAACTTATAAGAGAACATAGTAACAGAAGATAACATAGCAACAGAAGATGACATAATAACAGAAGAGAACATAGTAACAGAAGAGAACATAGTAACAGAAGATAACATAGTAACAGAAGATGACATAGTAACAGAAGATAACAGTAACAGAAGAGTACATAGTAACAGAAGAGGACATAGTAACAGAAGATAACATAGCAACTTATAAGAGAACATAGTAACAGAAGATAACATAGTAACATAAGATAACATAGCAACAGAAGATGACATAATAACAGAAGAGAACATAGCAACAGAAGAGAACATAGCAACATAAGAGAACATAGTAACAGAAGGGAACATAGTAACATAAGAGAACATAGTAACAGAAGAGAACATAGTAACAGAAGAGCACATATTAACAAAAGAGAACATAGTAACAGAAGATAACATAGTAACAGAAGAGGACATAGTAACAGAAGAGAACATAGTAACAGAAGAGAACAAAGCAACAGAAGATAAAATAGTAACAGAAGAGAACATAGTAACATAAGATAACATAGTAACAGAAGAGGACATGGTAACAGAAGAGAACATAGTAACAGAAGAGAACAAAGCAACAGAAGATAAAATAGTAACAGAAGAGAACATAGTAACATAAGATAACATAGTAACAGAAGAGAACATAGTAACAGAAGAGCACATATTAACAAAAGAGAACATAATAACAGAAGATAACATAGTAACAGAAGATGACATAGTAACAGAAGAGGACATAGTAACAGAAGAGAACATAGTAACAGAAGAGAACAAAGCAACAGAAGATAAAATAGTAACAGAAGAGAACATAGTAACATAAGATAACATAGTAACAGAAGAGAATATAGTAACAGAAGAGAACATAGCAACAGAAGAGAACATAGTAACATAAGAGAACATAGTAGCATAAGAGAACATAGTAACAGAAGGGAATATAGTAACATAAGGGAATATAGTAACAGAAGGGAATATAGTAACATAAGGGAATATAGTAACAGAAGGGAATATAGTAACATAAGGGAATATAGTAACAGAAGGGAATATAGTAACAGAAGAGAACATAGTAACATAAGAGAACGTAGTAACAGAAGAGAACATAGTAACATAAGAGAACATAGTAACAGAAGAGGACATAGTAACAGAAGACAACATAGTAACAGAAGATAAAATAGTAACAGAAGAGAACATAGTAACATAAGAGAACATAGTAACAGAAGAGAACATAGTAACAGAAGAGGACATAGTAACAGAAGAGAACATAGTAACAGAAGGGAATATAGTAACAGAAGGGAATATAGTAACAGAAGAGAATATAGTAACAGAAGGGAATATAGTAGGCCTAACAGAAAGAACATGAAGAGAACATAGACATAGAAGAGAACATTGCAACAAAAGATTACAAATTGACGGACGAGAACATGGCATGTATACGACATTATTACGACAAAACGTATAATATACTAATTAAAATGTCCCTCTAAGGCTTCCGTACTACTGGCCAGCCATCGTACGCGTATACGATTCAAACGTTTCCATGATGTAAAAGACGAAGTAGAATCTAGTTAAAGAAACGAACGTTCATGATCAGTTTCCGCATTTTAACCAAAAGGAAAGGAAGGCTGTACAGTGCTTGACTCTAATTCCAATTATTGGAATGGTGTGGTTTTCATTGCAATGATTTGGCGTAAAGGGTCATGAACAAAAGTCATGAACGGTTAGTTTAAATATGTTTCTAGATGTGCACTGGGTTAAGAAGACGAGCTTTAATTAGCAATAGGCTATCCAACGCAAGGGGAGATAACGCCAATGTTTTGATTCGTCTCCCGCGGAAAGTCGAGAGAGTCCAGGTACGCTTCTGTTATCTTTACCCGATAACAGGTTACATACAATATCATTTATGCAAGAAAGATACAAGAAATTGTATTTAGAAGTCATTATAAAAGATAGCCCGAGTTTTCTCTGGCCCGGTCACCATGTCTGGTGTAAGGGCCCCTACACCAGACATGGTGACAGGGCCAGAGAAAACTCGGGCTAGATAAAAGACAACATTAGTTTCCAGAGCTATAATACCGAAGGCCCGCCGTATTTAAACCTTAAGATAATTTAATTATAATAATAACGGTTATGGACATACTGAATTAAACGAAAATAGTACATGGAGAATTTCCTAACATATAAGAATACAAACATATCGATCTAGTTGAAAACGTACAGTACAGAGAAGAGCCACGCGATGCCTACCTGGACTACATAATTCAACGTATGAAGAAAGATTAAAAAAACTTAAATTACCTACATTATCATACAGGCGCGTGAGGGGAGATATGATCGAAAATATACAAAATGATCAATGCATGGAGTGTACGACCAAGAATGCTGTACCCTCATAAAATTGTGGTCCAACATGTCGGAGAAAAACAGTGTTAGAGGAAATTCTAAAAAACTTTTTCCACAAAGAGCAATATCTTGTCTCAGAAGAAACTTTTTCACTTTGAGATCAGCAAGGATCTGGAATTCTCTGCCGGAAACTGTGATATCTGCCCTTAACACAAACTGTTTTAGGAATAGACTTGATAAATTCTGGGAAAACCAAGACATCATTTATAATTACAGAGCCGATATATCAATATAAACTTTGAAATAGCATTTAATGGAACTGAACACAAAATATTCATTATGATTTGTACATACCTTATTATTATATCATTGTGTATATATAATATATATATTGTATGTTGAGTCCAGTATAGAGGATCAATCGATCCTGATCTGGAAATAAACGAACTTAACTTAACTTAACTTAACTTAATGCAATCAAAGCGTGTATGATGAGCACATCTGAAGTGTTTTTTTTGAGTTTGGTAAAAAACTTAAATGGGATTGACTAGACACACAATTATGATAGAGTTATACTTATTTTCATCAAGGACAATATATACTTCTGTAGCGGAACTGGACTGGCCATGGGTCGATCATCGGCGACCAGGTACATGTAGCTCAGTGGTAGAGTGTCCATCTAGAGTTCGAAGGGTCCTGGTTCGAACCCCGGTCTGGCTGCTACATTTTCTCCTCTCCTGTTACATAATTGGCGAGCTTGCCTACCCTTGTTTAAAAGCATTGGGAGTATGCTTAGCAAGGTGATATCCGAACTTGTGGTCTTCGGGGGCGAAGACTTGAAAAAAGGAGGGAGAAGTGTAGCGGAACTGGACTGGGTCGATCATCGGCGACCAGGTAGCTCAGTGGTAGAGTGTCCGTCTAGAGTTCAGAGGGTCCCGGGTTTGAACCCCGGTCTGGCTGCTACATTTTCTCCTCTCCTGTTATACTTCCATACAGTTGATTTATAATTATCATGATACATTTTTTTAGGCACCTCATCACCATTCAAAGCAAAAGCTGTCAATGTCATGTGGGGACAGTAGCCAGAGAGCCTTGCCTGCATCATGAACATCCTACAAACCCTTTACCATGAGGTTTACACACTCAGAGGCTGGTTTGATTATTATCCTATCAACTCACTCCATACCAAAATCTTGCAGGATGATGACTCCGACAGGTTGGTTCCTAATTTGCTGCCAAAATCTCAAAGGATTGTGACTCCGATAGGTAGGTCCCTTATTTACTGCAAACATTTTTCTTTGTTGGACTTGACAACAGGCCGTGAGTTTTCCTCCACTCCTAATAGAGACTTCTGTTGCTTAATTTTATCAACCGTTGTTTTTTACCCCTGATTCCTATTACTGCCAACTTCTGACTGTCCACCACCAGGACATCTCCACTCTGAATGAAGACATTATTTATTGCTCTTTGTTACTCCACATCAACATTTTACAGAACAAATTTATATTTGTCACAGCCCATATTGACTTTAATAAAATTTATAACAGATGTGAAAAATATATAGAATTATCAGCAAGAAGATCAAGAAGATCAAGGATGATATATTGTATCATGATCTTTAAGTTTTATGAATTTCAACATGTGCATATTGTGTACAGCAGCAAAGAACATGAACCGGCCATTTCTATTTTTGAAATCATTTCAAGGGAAATAACATCCAAGCCAAATTGACTTCAGTTTCATGTTACAGTTTTTCACGGTTCATTGACACAACTATGGTGGCAGTACCCCAGGGATCCAAGCGTTTGTCAGATGTACCATCCCTCAGTCAAAACTCTCACCAACGGGAGATAGTCATGAGAGTGATAGAGGTATGTTTTGGTGTAATATATATTTTTTCAGCTTTAGAATTATTTTTTTTTAATTTTCCTTTAAATATAAGTATGACAGATAGCTGTCTAAATTATGATACATTAATGAACATTACTTATATAGATAATAGGATATGGCTATCCCCTTTATAGGTAGAGGTGTCATGCTGGGCCAATAACCCCTGACTGTAGAAGGGCTGTCCCCCATGGTGACCGTCTAGAAGTTATCACTGTTTTATAATTCAACATAGTTTAGAAGCTGTGTAGCTTTTACTGAAATGTACAGTAGATGGAAGACTGTATTTCTAAGCTAACATTTATACTTAATAATGGTTTTGTATTATTTCTATATCAGTTGAAAATAGAAGAAGCCTTCCCTTATAGATACAACTTTTATATTGATTGTAAATAGTGGAGTTTGTTTGCTATTACAAATGAAACTAGTGTAAGAAATACAAACTGGTCCTAGCTGTCAAGCAATATCCAGAGATCCCTAGGGAGTTTATACAGGGTGTCCTCTGTGGGGGGCCGCGATGGCCGAGTGGTTAAGGTGTCCTGACACTTTATCACTAGCCCTCCACCTCTGGATTGCGAGTTCGAAACCTACGTGGGGCAGTTGCCAGGTACTGACTGTAGGCTGGTGGTTTTTCTCCGGGTACTCCGGCTTTCCTCCACCTCTAAACCTGGCACGTCCTTAAATGACCCTGGCTGTTAATAGGACGTTAAACAAAAACAAACCAAACCTCTGTGGGGGATGATCATGAGCTGAAGCTGTAAAGTAGGGACTAAGAGCCCAAAAATAAGGTTGATCAATCACAAGGAGCTAGTTCTCTCTTTGGTTCATTCATCTAATTGGATACTTTACTATAATCATATTTATATTCAGACTCTGGTATAGAGTCGACGGTGAACAGATAAGTTCCAAGTATGGATAATGTATATGGGTGTGACTGAGACCTGTTGGAGAAATATGTACATCGACTTAAATATTCATGTTTATAGTTATAATAAAACATGAGGAATGGCAACATTGGACTGGTGTGATATTTTGGTGACTAGATATATATATCTTATGACACATGGTGACATCATCATTAGGCACCATTACACAATAATTAGGACCTACAACACCAGCCAGTCTAATAAATCTGACTATATGAAATATCTATAAGACTGCTTGTATTCATGAGGCAAGTTATAGATTTCACATGCACGCTGAAAGTCTTTAGTATAGGTCATGCCGCCATTCTGGTGGTCAGATGTAACAGGATGACCTTGTAAATTGAGAGTCAGTGGTCAGTCAAGTCAGATTTCACTCAACTACCCGGTATCCGTACGTGGATAATTTTTAAGAACTTTTTGCTAAACAAAAATAATCAAACAATGCTGAGCATATAGTGTAGAATGATGTGACTACTTTGTAGTATAATACTCAAACAAATCTATTAGAACTCTTTACTTCATGCATGTAATGTCCATCACCTTTAGGTTTTGTTTTCAAAAACATTTTATTTTCCCTCAAATTATACAAACTTCCTTTGGGGAAGGTCTAAGAAGTCTGAAATACAAATATATGTACAAAAAAAATTATTTATAAATACATGTACTGAAAATACGCATTGACATTTTGATAATTCGGCTATTCTGTGAATGAATGCTATCAAAGTGAGCTTCTGAAATATCACAAATGTATGTTTACATCAAAATGAGTCCTCGATATATTTACATTTGTATAATGAATGGCCATGATGTAATAGTTACTAACATGCTTCAGGGTTATGCAGCACCAATACCTCGTGTTAATTTTTTATAATGCTTTGGATCATACGACCATTTGCATATTTGGCAGAATAACTTATTTAACATACATCTCATCAGTAACTTTCATACAACAACTGTCATACAAATGTATAGTGCAAACAGCGAAATATTTTTGCACACTAAATCCTGACATTACAAACATACATCCAATTAAAGGACATCCAATTAAAGGTCATAAAAAGGTCAGATCTACATACAATGTACATATATAAAATCATATCATGGAGAGGGGATTGTAGGATATTGTAGAAAATGAACAAGGAGCAAACAAGCTGTCAGAATGTCTATAACACGTACATAAACAATTCTTTTATGTTGTAGAAACTGAACAAGAAGGAAGGAAGCTGTCAGAATGTTCTTACTTTAGGTTTTGGACAGGTATGTTTATCTTTGTGATTTAACTGCTGTTTAACTTAGTAGTTATACAGCATCAAGACTCATTCAGTCCTAGATTTTTGTTTCAGGAAACTGATCATGAGATCATGGACTGTCCATGGGCATATGACACTTTATACTGATTTCTCTGAATAGCATACCAGTATTCTGCTTACAAGCAGTTACGCATTCTTGCAGGACCCAATTCCGAATTGTAATGTTGTTTTGCACTATTTGAGGTAGTTGCAAAACACAGTTGCAGACGACTTTAATTTGCATATGAAATGAAGTCTCATATGACAGAATATATACTCTAATCGCCTTAAAATTGTCTATTGTCATCCTCTTCTGTTCGTAAACAATTAGCATTTTTGACTTCTTCTCAATAACCAAGAGGCCTACTATAGAGACTGATATTGGCCCTATAGCATGTTGAGGTGAAGGGCTATCAAGATTGTTGAAATGAATGACCTTGACCTTCATTTTAGGTCACAGGGGTCAAATATGCTAAAATCTTTAAATACCTCTTTTCACTAACCAAGAGGCTTGGAGACCTGATATTTGGGCTTACTTAAAGCATGCTGGGGTGAAGGGCTATCGACTTTGTTCAAATGAATAATCTTAACCTTCATTCAAAGTCATAGAAGTCAAATATGCTAAAATATTTATACAATTTTGATTGTCATTAATGCAGTGCCAGCCTTAATGCGGTGGCTAAGTGGTTAAGGTGTCCCAACACTTTAACACTAACCTTCCACCTCTGGGTCGTGAGTTCGAAACCCACGTGTGGGAGTTACCTGGCACTGACCGTAGGCCGGTGGTTTTTCTCAGGTTACTCCGGCTTTCCTCCACCTCCAAAACCTAGCACGTCCATGAATGACCCTTGCTATTAATACGACTTTAAACAAAATAAACCAATAAACCAAAGCCAACCTAACAAGTATTATTTCCTGTGACAGGTGTCGGATGACCCAGATGCTTACATGTCAAATGTTACCAGAGTTGAGTGTCGTTATCCAAACAGTGCAGTCACCAGACTTCACTTTCCAGAATGGAAGAAACTTTTGTCAAGGTAGGCTTTCATAAAAAATTCTATTCCTGTCTTAACTATGTTAATGATGTCATTATATACCCTACTAGTAAAGGGGTAATCACATTCAGTGTTTGTGTCCGTCTGTCCGTCCGTCCATCTATCCGTCTGTCCATGCAATTAAAGCATGGGTAAAAAATGTCTCAAGAAACCCAGGACAGATTTAATAGTTCATATTCACATATAACATTACACCTTTATATCAGCTGATTAGATTTTCATGGTCATCGATCAAGGTTAAAGGTCAAAGTTTGCACTTGACAACTTTGAAATGAAATGTTTTGTATAAGATACCTCCCTTCATAGATTTATTTCACTGTAGTATTAAAGCATCAAGTTGTACCTCTGATTTTGGTGGTCATATGTTCAGGTTAAAGATCAAAGGTTTCTCAGCTTGACCACTTTCAAAATGAAAATTAAAAAACTTGTGTATAATTTAATCAGATATCTCAGCTCATGGACATCTTTGCTGGTATTGGTGACAGTACTTGTGGTCTGGGAACATGGCTTTTTCTGGGGGCTTGTTGGACCTTTAATGGCCCCCATTCCCAATTAAAATTATTTTATATCTAAAGCAAAATTAACAAATTTGTATTTTACTCCTGAAAAAATATCATTCCTATTTTACCAATTTTTTCCCCCTCAATGAGACAAAAAGGCCTCATCCAAAACCAGTGAGAAAAAGCCCTGGGATATATCTGTATGTGCGCTTATTCACCATGTTTTTAATTCATATTATGACTTAAGTGTTTTGTCTTTATTCACAACAGCGAACAGATGAAGTGAGACAGAATTTTCAATGAATTATTTTTTTTACAGGATTGGAGATACAATGATGGAACACCTTTTGGAGACAACGGCTATTTTCATATTGGTGCCACCTTCTAACTATGTCCAGTTGACAGGTAAATAGACGGTGCATGATGTGTCCGAGTATCGGATGGTCCATTTATTAGTCCCCTACCAGTGAAACCAGGGGGACTAAAGGTTTTCTCCCCGCCCACCCGCTGCCCATCCATCCGTCCACTTAGTTTTCCTCACTTTTCTCAGCCATACTTGAAGTAACAGTGTTCGTGAAAATTTATATGTAACTTGTATGAGTAGCTACATATATATATCAAGTTTGAGTTTCAGGGTTTTCGGGCCAAGGTCAAGGTCACTGTTACTATTTTTAGAGGGGGCCAGTAGGGGACAAATATTGCTTTAGCAATACCCATCATGCTTGTTACACATACTGTAAATCACTTATATTTCGCGAGTACTTAATTTCACGAACTCACCTAATTTGACTTATTCGCGAATACATAATTTCGCGAATTCTGATCTCATAATGACTTTAAATTCGCGAATGACGTTAACAGATCGGCGATTTTACCATATTGGTAGCCATTTTGTTTATGAGAGTCATGTGACAGTACAAGAAAAGTCATGTGATTCATTCATGTGATATCGGTGTCTGGCCATATTGAATTGTATTTACCGTACCTGTATACATGCTAAATGGCTTACAAAGGCCGTGTCAGACATTGAACAAAACCCACGGCTCATTAAGAATGCCTGGAAGATGACGGGGAAAGGGGAGTTAAATTTTAACCCTTTTTAATTTACAAAGCGTGGGGGGTCCTAAGAAGGGGTCCCCGGGTTTTCCATTCCCGGGATCCCGGGGCGAATTTTTAAACCCTTTAAAATTAATTCCCCGGGCTCCCCTTTTTAAAGATTTAATAAACGGGAGTCAAAAAATAAATTAATTTTTTGGGGGGGTTTTTTGGTTTTTGGAAATTTTTTTTTGGGGGGTTTTTTTAAAATTTAACCCAAAATTAAAAATAATACGGTATTTCCAAAATGGGGCCCGGGGCCAAAAAAATTTTTTGAAAATTCTTTGTCAAATTTCCTTTTTTAAAAAATATTTTTTTTTTTTGGGGGGGGGGGGAAAAAAATTGGAAAAAATTCCCCTGTTTTTTGCATAGCTAATCACAATTTCGGACTTCAACCCCTAATTGATATTCGCGAATTGGAATCTGATCTAAGACTAATTGGAGCGTAAAAGGCATACTATGTACTTTTAAGTAGTGACGTACATTGTAATTAACGTACGTGTGTATACAGTGATAGCGATGAACAGTTCTCGGGACAGTCTATTGTGAATGATTTATACTCCAGGCGATTATTTGCTCTGAATGTTTGAAATAGATAAATAATTTGTTTGATTTCAACTTTGTTATCATATGGTAAATATCTTTTTGAGAATCAAGCGATGTGAAGTTCTATGTATACATGTAACCTTACATAACTTACAACAGCGTGGGTAATAACGTACGACGTATTCCGGGTGACCATCCGGGATCCTCGGGACCGTAATTTTTAAACTTAAATTAACTTCTAGACTACGTTTTACATGTAGTTAATGAAGTCGGAGTTCAACCACAATATCAGTGTTCAGTGGGGTTTTTTTTGTGTGTGTGAAATTTTGGTGTTTTGTAATATAACCAACTAAATATTACGGTATATTCAAAATTGACGCCACTTAGTATTCTTGTCATTCTTATACAAATATTCGCGAGGGATTTGAATTCGTGTTTGACTCTCCTCGCGAATTAACGCGAAAATAAATCCCACGCGAAATATAAGTGATTTACAGTATTAGTTTACTATTGTATACATTACCAGTACTAAAGGAGTATACAATAATCACTTTGCCTGTGCCTGCATGTGTGTGTGTATATTTGTAATGTTCAAAGCTTTTGTACAAGTTACAGTGCCCAATAATATTCTACTTCTCATTATATTTTAGAGGTCATTATCAAGTCCAAGGACACAAGTGACCACTTTTGAAATAAGAAATGCTTTGTGTATGATTGTATCTCCAATGAAATGATAACCCTGTACATTTGTTTGCAATGGTAACCCCATACATTTATATGTGATAACGGTCAATTGTGTTTAATTGATAACCCCATACAATTATGTGTAATGATAACCCCATACAATTATGTGTAATGATAACCCTGTACAATTGTGTGTAATGATAACCCTGTACATTTGTGTGTAATGATAACCCTGTATAATTGTGTGTAATGATAACCCTGTGTAATGATAACCCTGTACAATTGTGTGTAATGGTAACCCTGTACAATTGTGTGTAATGATAACCCTGTACATTTGTGTGTAATGGTAACCCTGTACAATTGTGTGTAATGATAACCCTGTACAGTTGTGTAATGGTAACCCTGTACAATTGTGTGTAATGATAACCCTGTACATTTGTGTGTAATGGTAACCCTGTATAATTGTGTGTAATGATAACCCTGTGTAATGATAACCCAATACAATTGTGTGTAATGGTAACCCTGTACAATTGTGTGTAATGATAACCCTGTACAGTTGTGTAATGGTAACCCTGTACAATTGTGTGTAATGATAACCCTGTACATTTGTGTGTAATGGTAACCCTGTATAATTGTGTGTAATGATAACCCTGTGTAATGATAACCCAATACAATTGTGTGTAATGATAACCCTGTACAATTGTGTGTAATGATAACCCTGTACATTTGTGTGTAATGGTAACCCTGTACAATTGTGTGTAATGATAACCCTGTACAGTTGTGTAATGATAACCCTGTACAATTGTATGTAATGATAACCCTGTATAATTGTGTGTAATGATAACCCTGTACAATTGTGTGTAATGATAACCCTGTACATTTGTGTGTAATGATAACCCTGTACAATTGTGTGTAATGATAACACAGTACAATTGTGTGTAATGATAACCCTGTACAATTGTGTGTAATGATAACCCTGTACAATTGTGTGTAATGATAACCCTATACAATTGTGTGTAATGATAACCCTATACAATTGTGTGTAATAACCCTGTACAATTGTGTGTAATGATAACCCTATACAATTGTGTGTAATGATAACCCTGTACAATTGTGTGTAATGATAACCCTGTACAATTGTGTGTAATGATAACCCTGTACAATTGTGTGTAATGATAACCCTGTACAATTGTGTAATGATAACCCTGTACAATTGTGTGTAATGATAACCCTGTACAATGTAATGATAACCCTGTACAAGTGTGTGTAATGATAACCCTGTACAATGTGTGTAATGATAACCCTGTACAATTGTGTGTAATGATAACCCTGTACAATTGTGTGTAATGATAACCCTATACAATTGTGTGTAATGATAACCCTGTACAATTGTGTGTAATGATAACCCTGTACAATGTGTGTAATGCTAACCCTGTACAATTGTGTGTAATGATAACCCTGTACAATTGTGTGTAATGATAACCCTGTACAATTATGTGTATTGATAACCCTGTACAATTGTGTGTAATGATAACCCTGTACAATTGTGTGTAATGATAACCCTGTACAATGTAATGATAACCCTTTACAATTATGTGTAATGATAACCCTGTACAATTATGTGTATTGATAACCCTGTACAATTGTGTTTAATGATAACCCTGTACAATTGTGTGTAATGATAGCCCTGTACAATTGTGTGTAGTGATAACCTTGTAAAATTGTGTGTAATGATAACCCTGTACAATTGTGTGTAATAATCCCCTGTACAATTGTGTGTAATGATAACCCTGTACAATTGTGTGTAATGATAACCCTGTACAATTGTGTTTAATGATAACCCTGTACAATTGTGTGTAGTGATAACCTTGTAAAATTGTGTGTAATGATAACCCTGTACAATTGTGTGTAATGATAACCCTGTACAATTGTGTTTAATGATAACCCTGTACAATTATGTGTAATGATAACCCTGTACAATTATGTGTATTGATAACCCTGTACAATTGTGTTTAATGATAACCCTGTACAATAATGTATATTGATAACCCTGTACAATTGTGTTTAATGATAACCCTGTACAATAATGTGTATTGATAACCCTGTACAATGTAATGATAACCATGTACAATGTAATGATAACCCTTTACAATTATGTGTAATGATAACCCTGTACAATTGTGTGTAATGATAACCCTGTACAATTGTGTTTAATGATAACCCTGTACAATTGTGTGTAATGATAACCCTGTACAGTTGTGTGTAATGATAACCCTGTACAGTTGTGTGTAATGATAACCCTGTACAATTGTGTGTAATGATAACCCTGTACAATTGTGTGTAATGATAACCCTGTACAATTGTGTGTAATGATAACCCTGTACAATTGTGTGTATTGATAACCCTGTACAATGTAATGATAACCCTTTACAATTATGTGTAATGATAACCCTGTACAATTATGTGTATTGATAACCCTGTACAATTGTGTTTAATGATAACCCTGTACAATTGTGTGTAATGATAACCCTGTACAATTGTGTGTGATGATAACCCCCTGTACAATTGTGTGTAATGATAACCCTGTACAATGTAATGATAACCCTGTACAATTGTGTGTAATGATAACCATGTACAATTGTGTGTAATGATAACCCTGTGTAATGATAACCCTGTACAATTGTGTGTAATGATAACCCTGTACAATTGTATGTAATGATAACCCTGTGTAATGATAACCCTATACAATTGTGTGTAATGATAACCCTGTATAATTGTGTGTAATGATAACCCTGTACAATTGTGTGTAATGATAACCCTGTACAATTGTGTGTAATGATAACCCTATACAATTGTGTGTAATGATAACCCTGTACAATTGTGTGTAGTGATAACCTTGTAAAATTGTGTGTAATGATAACCCTGTACAATTGTGTGTAATGATAACCCTGTACAATTGTGTTTAATGATAACCCTGTACAATTATGTGTAATGATAACCCTGTACAATTATGTGTATTGATAACCCTGTACAATTGTGTTTAATGATAACCCTGTACAATAATGTATATTGATAACCCTGTACAATTGTGTTTAATGATAACCCTGTACAATAATGTGTATTGATAACCCTGTACAATGTAATGATAACCATGTACAATGTAATGATAACCCTTTACAATTATGTGTAATGATAACCCTGTACAATTGTGTGTAATGATAACCCCGTACAATTGTGTTTAATGATAACCCTGTACAGTTGTGTGTAATGATAACCCTGTACAATTGTGTGTAATGATAACCCTGTACAATTGTGTGTAATGATAACCCTGTACAATTGTGTGTAATGATAACCCTGTACAATTGTGTGTAATGATAACCCTGTACAATGTAATGATAACCCTTTACAATTATGTGTAATGATAACCCTGTACAATTATGTGTATTGATAACCCTGTACAATTGTGTTTAATGATAACCCTGTACAATTGTGTGTAATGATAGCCCTGTACAATTGTGTGTAGTGATAACCTTGTAAAATTGTGTGTAATGATAACCCTGTACAATTGTGTGTAATAATCCCCTGTACAATTGTGTGTAATGATAACCTTGTACAATTGTGTGTAATGATAACCCTGTACAATTGTGTTTAATGATAACCCTGTACAATTGTGTGTAATGATAACCCTGTACAATTGTGTTTAATGATAACCCTGTACAATTGTGTTTAATGATAACCCCGTGTAATGATAACCGTGTACAATTGTGTGTAATGATAACCCTGTACAATTGTGTGTAATGATAACCCTGTACAATTGTGTGTATTGATAACCCTGTACAATGTAATGATAACTCTTTACAATTATGTGTAATGATAACCCTGTACAATTATGTGTATTGATAACCCTGTACAATTGTGTTTAATGATAACCCTGTACAATAATGTATATTGATAACCCTGTACAATTGTGTTTAATGATAACCCTGTACAATAATGTGTATTGATAACCCTGTACAATGTAATGATAACCATGTACAATGTAATGATAACCCTTTACAATTATGTGTAATGATAACCCTGTACAATTGTGTGTAATGATAACCCTGTACAATTGTGTTTAATGATAACCCTGTACAATTGTGTGTAATGATAACCCTGTACAGTTGTGTGTAATGATAACCCTGTACAATTGTGTGTAATGATAACCCTGTACAATTGTGTGTAATGATAACCCTGTACAATTGTGTGTAATGATAACCCTGTACAATTGTGTGTATTGATAACCCTGTACAATGTAATGATAACCCTTTACAATTATGTGTAATGATAACCCTGTACAATTATGTGTATTGATAACCCTGTACAATTGTGTTTAATGATAACCCTGTACAATTGTGTGTAATGATAACCCTGTACAATTGTGTGTGATGATAACCCCCTGTACAATTGTGTGTAATGATAACCCTGTACAATGTAATGATAACCCTGTACAATTGTGTGTAATGATAACCATGTACAATTGTGTGTAATGATAACCCTGTGTAATGATAACCCTGTACAATTGTGTGTAATGATAACCCTGTGTAATGATAACCCTGTACAATTGTGTGTAATGATAACCCTGTACAATTGTGTGTAATAATAACCTTGTACAATTGTGTGTAATAATAACCCTGTACAATTGTGTGTAAAAATAACCCTGTACAATTATGTGTAATGATTACCCTGTACAATGTAATGATAACCCTGTACAATTATGTGTAATGATAACCCTGTACAATTGTGTGTAATGATAACCCTGTACAATTGTGTGTAATGATAACCCTGTACAATTGTATGTAATGATAACCCTGTGTAATGATAACCCTATACAATTGTGTGTAATGATAACCCTGTATAATTGTGTGTAATGATAACCCTGTACAATTGTGTGTAATGATAACCCTGTACAATTGTGTGTAATGATAACCCTATACAATTGTGTGTAATGATAACCCTGTACAATTGTGTGTAGTGATAACCTTGTAAAATTGTGTGTAATGATAACCCTGTACAATTGTGTGTAATGATAACCCTGTACAATTGTGTTTAATGATAACCCTGTACAATTATGTGTAATGATAACCCTGTACAATTATGTGTATTGATAACCTTGTACAATTGTGTGAAATGATAACCCTGTATAATTGTGTGTAATGATAACCCTGTACAGTTGTGTGTAATGATAACCCTGTACAATTGTGTGTAATGATAACCCTGTACAATGTAATGATAACCCTATACAATTGTGTGTAATGATAACCCTGTACAATTGTGTGTAGTGATAACCTTGTAAAATTGTGTGTAATGATAACCCTGTACAATTGTGTGTAATGATAACCCTGTACAATTGTGTTTAATGATAACCCTGTACAATTATGTGTAATGATAACCCTGTACAATTATGTGTATTGATAACCCTGTACAATTGTGTTTAATGATAACCCTGTACAATAATGTATATTGATAACCCTGTACAATTGTGTGTATTGATAACCCTGTACAATTGTGTTTAATGATAACCCTGTACAATTGTGTGTAATGATAGCCCTGTACAATTGTGTGTAGTGATAACCTTGTAAAATTGTGTGTAATGATAACCCTGTACAATTGTGTGTAATAATCCCCTGTACAATTGTGTGTAATGATAACCCTGTACAATTGTGTGTAATGATAACCCTGTAAATTGTGTTTAATGATAACCCTGTACAATTGTGTGTAATGATAACCCTGTACAATTGTGTGTAATGATAACCCTGTACAATTGTGTTTAATGATAACCCTGTACAATTGTGTTTAATGATAACCCTGTGTAATGATAACCGTGTACAATTGTGTGTAATGATAACCCTGTACAATTGTGTGTAATGATAACCCTGTACAATTGTGTTTAATGATAACCCTGTACAATTGTGTTTAATGATAACCCTGTGTAATGATAACCCTGTACAATTGTGTGTAATGATAACCCTATACAATTGTGTGTAATGATAACCCTGTACAATTGTGTGTAGTGATAACCTTGTAAAATTGTGTGTAATGATAACCCTGTACAATTGTGTGTAATGATAACCCTGTACAATTGTGTTTAATGATAACCCTGTACAATTATGTGTAATGATAACCCTGTACAATTATGTGTATTGATAACCTTGTACAATTGTGTGAAATGATAACCCTGTATAATTGTGTGTAATGATAACCCTGTACAGTTGTGTGTAATGATAACCCTGTACAATTGTGTGTAATGATAACCCTGTACAATGTAATGATAACCCTATACAATTGTGTGTAATGATAACCCTGTACAATTGTGTGTAGTGATAACCTTGTAAAATTGTGTGTAATGATAACCCTGTACAATTGTGTGTAATGATAACCCTGTACAATTGTGTTTAATGATAACCCTGTACAATTATGTGTAATGATAACCCTGTACAATTATGTGTATTGATAACCCTGTACAATTGTGTTTAATGATAACCCTGTACAATAATGTATATTGATAACCCTGTACAATTGTGTGTATTGATAACCCTGTACAATTGTGTTTAATGATAACCCTGTACAATTGTGTGTAATGATAGCCCTGTACAATTGTGTGTAGTGATAACCTTGTAAAATTGTGTGTAATGATAACCCTGTACAATTGTGTGTAATAATCCCCTGTACAATTGTGTGTAATGATAACCCTGTACAATTGTGTGTAATGATAACCCTGTAAATTGTGTTTAATGATAACCCTGTACAATTGTGTGTAATGATAACCCTGTACAATTGTGTGTAATGATAACCCTGTACAATTGTGTTTAATGATAACCCTGTACAATTGTGTTTAATGATAACCCTGTGTAATGATAACCGTGTACAATTGTGTGTAATGATAACCCTGTACAATTGTGTGTAATGATAACCCTGTACAATTGTGTTTAATGATAACCCTGTACAATTGTGTTTAATGATAACCCTGTGTAATGATACCCCTGTACAATTGTGTGTAATGATAACCCTGTACAATTGTGTTTAATGATAACCCTGTGTAATGATAACCCTGTACAGTTGCGTGTTTCAGGTAAACCAATTTTTGACCTTTGGAAACCTGGCATTTCTGTCAAGTGTCAAAAAGTGTCTGAAAAAAGATCTGAGAAAAGGCAGTGTGTACCTATCGTTGAGTGTTTGAGCACCGCAACAAGCTCCACTCAAGCACTTAAATCCTATATAACAAAGGACTTGGAAGAATTGAGATCTGAAGCAGAAACCTATGCCAGGGAGAAGGGATTTGGGAAAGATTTTGATAGAAATAGGAAAAGACAGAATAACAAAAGTCAGTCCATGGCCACGAGTAGTGCAAAAGACAGACATCAGAGTCGTTGGGAGGAGAAAAAGAAACAATGGAAAGCCTATGAGAGGAGTCAGAAGCTGAAGGATGATGGTAATAGAAGGCTGCAGATTGACATTGATGGACAGACGGAGGGAGAGTTCGAAGGGAAGCAGGAAAGTGATGAAAATGATGACTTTCAGGAGATTGGCTTTGATAAACAGAAGGAGAAAGAGTTCAAAGGGAAACATGAAGGTGGTGGAAATGATGATTTTCAGGATATTGGTCTTTATGGAAATGAGGAGGAAGATGAATTCCAGGATGAAGATTTGAATGAAAAACAGGATAATGTGAATAATCAAAGTAGATTGGGTTCTAAATCCAGTAGGAGAAGAAAAAGGAAACAAAATAGGAAGCTTAATAAAGAAAAAAAGGCATTTGCTCGGATTCAGAAGATGAAAGATCAAAGAAATGATGAGAGTGGAGACCAAGTCAGACCTTCGTTTGGCAATTCAAAAACAAAAGACGAAAGAGGCAAAGGTTTGAAAAGAGGATGGCAAAAAGTGATGTTATGGCAGCGTCCCATGCTAGTCCAATGAGTATTAGTAACATAGGTTATATTGGGCAGGGTAATGACAGTGAAAATTACTCCGGGGCTTCAGGTAGTCCAGGTTGTAAGAGACTCAAGCTAGCGGTCACATGTGAAGAATATGTACCTTCATCCAGTATACAGACTCATCATCCCAAATTTCAAGAAATGCTGAATTGTGGACAACCTTCCACTTCAGGACCGTCACAGCAGTTCAGTCCATCTAGACCTTCATTTGAAGGGGTGTTTCAACCTAGACAAGCTCCCTCTTCTGGACCGTCATGGCCAAGAACACGAACCAGAGGTAAATATCTAAAGAAAAATAGGATTGAAATATATGTATTACCCAGGGTATACACTACCATTCAGAACTTACTAAACTTTTTATGTAAGGATTTTGAAGATTTATTTTATTCCACAAGAATACACCCCGAAACCCTTCCTATATGGTCATAAGCCTAAGAGTCCTAGATACATGTATGATGAAATGACAATCGACTCAACTGAGTATTTATTATATTTCATATTTAAGAATTTAATATATTTGGAAAATTTAGGTCACCTGAGCCAAAGTCTCGAGTGGCCTTTTGTCTGTTATCCTTCTATAAACAATTTACATTTTTGGCTTCTTCTCAAACACACCAATATTTGTTTTGATGAAATTTTGCAGAAATCTTCCATGGCAAAAGGTCAATCTGAATTGATAATGTAGGGATAAATTTGTGAAGAATTGTATGTATTTACGTACAGTCTTCTCACAAACATGTTTCTTAAAGATTTTCTTTAGACAATCTTGAATGTTTACATTTGTTTAATGTGCGCATAGTGTACCATTGACATCGAGTGTTTGTGCTTGCATAATAGTTTTGATGCATGAATCACATACAGCTGTACATGATGGATGCTAAATAAGGTACCTAACTCTTATACTAGTGGAGAGGGCTTATTGGAGGTGAAATACAGTACTAAACTTTTACACAAGAGGAGGGGGCTTATTGGAGGTGAAATACAGTACTAAACTTTTACACAAGGGGAGGGGGCTTATTTGAGGAAAAATTCAGTACTAAACTTTTATGCAAGGTGAGGGGGCTTATTTGAGGAGAAAGACAGTACTAAACTTTTACACAAGGGGAGGGGGCTTATTTGAGGAAAAATTCAGTACTAAACTTTTACGCAAGGTGAGGGGGCTTATCTGAGAAAAAATACAGTACTAAACTTTTACACAAGGTGAGGGGGCTTATTTGAGGAGAAATACAGTACTAAATTTTTACGCAAGAGGAGGGGCCTATTGGATGTGAAATACAGTACTAAACTTTTACACAAGGGGAGGGGCTTATTTGAGGATAAATACAGTACTAAACTTTTACGCAAGAGGAGGGTTTTTTTTTTAGGAGAAATACAGTACTAAATTTTTACACAAGAGGAGGGGGCTTTTTAGCCCACCATCATCAGATGGTGGGCTATTCAAATCGCCCTGCGTCCGTGGTCCGTGGTCCGTGGTCCGTCCGTCCCTCCGTCCGTCCGTCCGTCCCTCCCTCCATCCGTAAACAATTCTTGTTCTCGCTATTTCTCAGAAAGTACTGAAGGGATCTTTCTCAAGTTTCATATATAGGTTCCCCTTGGTTCCGAGTTATGCATATTGCATTTTGAGAGCAATCGGAAAACAACATGGCCGACAGGCAGCCATCTTGGATTTTGACAATTGAAGTTTGTTATCACTATTTCTCAGAAAGTGCTGAAGGGATCTTTCTCAAATTTCATATGTAGGTTCCCCTCGGTATCTAGTTATGCATATTGCATTTTGAGACTAATCAGAAAACAACATGGCCGACAGGCAGCCATCTTGGATTTTGACAATTGAAGTTTGTTATCGCTATTTCTCAGAAAGTTCTGAAGGGATCTTTCTCAAATTGCATATGTAGGTTCCCCTTGGTGCCTAGTTATGCATATTGCATTTTGAGGCCAATCAGAAATTAACATGGCCGACAGGCAGCCATCTTGGATTTTGACAATTGAAGTTTGTTATTGCTATTTCTCAGGAAGTGCTGAAGGGATCTTTCTCAAATTTCATATGTAGGTTCCCCTCTGTGCCTAGTTATGCATATTGCATTTTGAGGCCAATCGGAAAACAACATGGCCGACAGGCAGCCATCTTGGATTTTGACAATTGAAGTTTGTTATCGCTATTTCTGAGAAAGTACTGAGGGATCTTTCTCAAATTTCATATGTAGGTTCCCCTCGGTATCTGGTTATGCATATTGCATTTTGTGACCTATCGGAAAACAAAATGGCCGACAGGCAGCCATCTTGGATTTTGACAATTGAAGTTTGTTATCATTATTTCTCAGAAAGTGCTGAAGGGATATTTCTCAAATTTCATATATAGGTTCCCCATGGTGCCTAGTTATGCATATTGCATTTTGAGACCAATCGGAGAACATCATGGCCGACAGGCAGCCATCTTGGATTTTGACAATTGAAGTTTGTTATCGCTATTTCTCAGAAAGTGTTGAAGGGATCTTTCTCAAATTTCATATGTAGGTTCCCCTCGGTGCCTAGTTATGCATATTGCATTTTGTGACCTATCAGAAAACAACATGGCCGACAGGCAGCCATCTTGGATTTTGATATTTGAAGTTTGTTATCACTATTTCTCAGAAAGTACTGAAAGGATCTTTCTCAAATTTCATATGTAGGTTCCCCTCGGTGCTTAGTTATGCATATTGCATTTTGAGGCCAATCGGAAAACAACATGGCCGACAGGCAGCCATCTTGGATTTTGATATTTGAAGTTTGTTATCACTATTTCTCAGAAAGTACTGAAAGGATCTTTCTCAAATTTCATATGTAGGTCCCCCTCAGTGCCTCGTTGTGCATATTGCATTTTGGGACCTATCGGGAAAACAACATGGCCGACAGGCAGCCATCTTGGATTTTGACAATTGAAGTTTGTTATCGCTATTTCTCAGAAAGTGCTGAAGGGATCTTTCTCAAATTTCATATGTAGGTTCCCCTCGGTATCTAGTTATGCATATTGCATTTTGAGACTAATCAGAAAACAACATGGCCGACAGGCAGCCATCTTGGATTTTGACAATTGAAGTTTGTTATCGCTATTTCTCAGAAAGTTTTGAAGGGATCTTTCTCAAATTTCATATGTAGGTTCCCCTTGGTGCCTAGTTATGCATATTGCATTTTGAGGCCAATCAGAAATTAACATGGCCGACAGGCAGCCATCTTGGATTTTGACAATTGAAGTTTGTTATTGCTATTTCTCAGGAAGTGCTGAAGGGATCTTTCTCAAATTTCATATATAGGTTCCCCTCGGTGCCTAAGTTATGCATATTGCATTTTGAGACCAATCTGAAAATTGAAGTTTGTTATTGCTATTTTACAGAAGGTACGTACTGAAAGGATCTTTCTCAAATTTCATATGTAGGTTCCCCTTGGTCCCTGGTATTGCATTTTGGGACCGATCTTTCTCAAATTTCATATGTAGGTTCCCCTTGGTCCCTGGTATTGCATTTTGGGACCAATCCGAAAACAACATGACCGACAGACAGCCATTAGCGCTAAATCTTAAATTTTATATATAGGTTCCCCTTGTTTGAATAGTACTAGAGGGCTGTTTCTGAATTTGCACAGATTAGTAACACTTAGAGGAAGAGAAAAGTAGAGAAAAGATCAATCTGACATGGAACCTATAAAGATCATTCAATGGTGGGCGCCAAGATCCCTCTGGGATCTCTTGTTTGAGGATAAATTCAGTACTATAAACATTTACAAAAGTGAAAGGATTTTTTTTAGGAGAATTTAAATACATTACTAAACTTTTACTCAAGGGGAGGGGGCTTATTTGAGGAGAAATACATTACTAAACTTTTATGCAAGAGGAGGGTTTTTTTTTTAGGAGAAATACATTACTTAACTTTTACTCAAAGGGAGGGGGCTTATTTGAGGAGAAATACATTACTAAACTTTTACGCAAGAGGAGGGGTTTTTTTTGAGGAGAAATACATTACTTAACTTTTACTCAAGGGGAGTGGGCTTATTTGAGGAGAAATGCATTACTTACCTTTTACTCAAGGGGAGGGGGCTTATTTGAGGAGAAATACATTACTAAACTTTTACGCAAGAGGAGGGGTTTTTTTTTAGGAGAAATACATTACTTAACTTTTACTCAAGGGGAGGGGGCTTATTTGAGGAGAAATACATTACTAAACTTTTTCTCAAGGGGAGGGGGCTTATTTGAGGAGAAATACATTACTAAACTTTTTCTCAAGGGGAGGGGGCTTATTTGAGGAGAAAAACATTACTAAACTTTTACTCAAGGGGAGGGGGCTTATTTTAGGAGAAAAACAGTACTAAACTTTTAAAGTAGGGGAGGAGGTCTTATTTGAGGATAATTAGTTCTTAATTCTAATTCTGATGTTAAAGGGCGCAGAAATAAAAAGCGGCACCATCAGAAAAATGAAAGTGGATACGGAAATAATCCTATTGAGGAAATTGCACTTAGTGAATATGAGCCAGACAGCAACACAATACCAGAACCAAACAGGTATGTTTTAAATACTGGAAAACCTTCACCCCAGTCAAGTGTTCAATGTCTGGGACACTTTCACCCAGTCAAGTGTTCAATGTCTGGGACACCTTCACCCTGTCAAGTGTTCAATGTCTGGGACACTTTCACCCTGTCAAGTGTTCAATGTCTGGGACACCTTCACCCTTGAGTCAAGTGTTCAATGTCTGGGACACCTTCACCCCGTCAAGTGTTCAATGTCCTGGAAATCTTAATTCACTCAGTAAAGCGTTCAATAATTAATTCTATGAATTTCTCATAAGATGGATATCTGATATATAACAATATGAGGTTGTCTGCAGTTTTAATCAGTCAAATTTCTGTTGATTTTTGTTATTTTTTAGTTTTCAGGGCCAGTGTTTTCCAAGGAAGAATATGTTTTGTTCCCGAGAACTCTTGGAGAAGATTCCGAAATCCTGTAATTATATTTTGTATCGATCCCTATTTTAAACATGTAATTAATGAGTGTCCTGCATGTTAATTCTCAGCTAACTCAAGTTTAACTCCCAAATTCGTTGAAATTTCGGTATTATTTTCAAAACAACTGAACAAATATCCACAGTTAAGTGACAGACTAAGTATGGAATCACCTTGTATATGTTATATAGATATGTGTAAATATTGATTGTCTGGTGGATAGTGGTTATACAGTTGCCTTTCACCCAGTCCGTTGTGGTTTGATTCCCCTGATCGGACATGAAAATGTATCGGATGTCTCCTGCTCTGTACCACATGAGTTTTCTCCAGGTCCTCCAGTTTTCTCCCATAGGAAGACACTCTTTCACTTAGATCCAGGCCAACAAGCATGATTTATAGAAGTTGGTATAACTTGCTTAACAATTGTAAAATATATAAAGTTTCTTGATATGAATATTGAGGTATTGCAAATTCACTTATATGACTTTTTTCCAGTTTTTTAAGAAATAACATTGATACTTTTAGAGAAATTAAGCTATTTAATTTGTAATAAAAACACAAAACTGTAAATACTAGATGCCAGCATCCCTAATTTCCTGCGTCACTGGACCATGAATTCTGTAATTGAAGGATATCGATATGATGTCCACTATGTGATTTAACTATGTACAAACTTTAGATGTTAATGTATTAAGTATTTTACAACAATTATGAATTAAGTTATATATATATATCAACTTCAAAATCATAAATTAATATATTGATCATGCTTGTTGGCCCGGATGGAAGCATACAAGGGGTCTTCGTATAGTAGGAAATCAGTACAAAGTACCTGGAGAAAAACCCATGGTCGGGTAGGTAATCACTCCTAACCTTTTCACGTCCGATCGGGGAATCAAACCCTGGCCGCCTAGGTGAAAGGTAAGTATGTTACCACTGTGCCACCCAATCACCAGTATATTAGGTCCAGTTGGTTTCAGTATGGTCTCCATGTTTTAGATATTTTGAGCAGACTGCCACAAGATGAAAACGGTGCTGAAGAGCTCTTTCAGAAAATATTCAAGGTAATTTTAATGTGTATATATCTAGTGTTATAATAGAGCTGGATGAGTCTTTACCTCTGTTATTTATGGGACTTACAAAAAGTGTTAAAGAGAAAGAAATCTGGGGAAAAAAAGCCTTACCCCCAGACATATGCTTCTACATAATAGAATTAATTTCAATATTTGTCTTCAATGAATTGTTGAATATTTTGATTTATAAGCCCACCATCATCAGATGGTGGGCTATTCAAATCGGCCTGCATCCGTGGTCCGTCGTCCGTCCTTCCGTAAACAATTCTTGTTATCGCTATTTCTCAGAAAGTAATGAAGGGATCTTTCTCAAATTTCAATTGTAGTTTGGCCTTGGACCGAACTTAAGCGTTTTCCATTTTTGGACCAGTTAGAAAACAACATAGCCAACAGGCAGCCATCTTGGATTTTGACAATTGAAGTTTGTTATCGCTATTTCTCAGAAAGTACTGAAGGGATCTTTCTCAAATTTCAAATGTAGGTTCCCCTTGGTGCTAAGTTATGCATATTGCATTTGGAGACCAATCTGAAAACAACATGGCCGACAGGCAGCCATCTTGGATTTTGACAATTGAAGTTTGTTATCGCTATTTCTCAGAAAGTACTGAAGGGATCTTTCTCAAATTTCATATGTAGGTTCCCCTTGGTGCCTAGTTATGCATATTGTATTTTGAGACCGATTGATAAACAACATGGCCAACAGACAGCCATCTTGGATTTTGACAATTGAAGTTTGTTATCACTATTTCTCAGAAAGTACTGAAGGGATCTTTCTCAAATTTCAAATGTAGGTTCCCCTTGGTGCCTTGTTATGCATATTGAATTTTGAGCCAAATCTGAAAACAACATGGCCGACAGGCAGCCATCTTGGATTTTGACAATTGAAGTTTGTTATCGCTATTTCTCAGAAAGTACTGAAGGGATCTTTCACAAATTTCATATGTACATTCCCCTTGGTGCCTAGTTATGCATATTGCATTTTGAGACCGATTGAAAAACAACATGGCCGACAGACAGCCATCTTGAATTTTGACAATAGAAGTTTGTTATCGCTATTTCTCAAAAAGTACTAAAGGGATCTTTCTCAAATTTCATATGTAGGTTCCCCTTGGTGCCTTGTTATGCATATTGAATTTTGAGCCCAATCTGAAAACAACATGGCCGACAGGCAGCCATCTTGGATTTTGACAATTGAAGATTGTTATCGCTATTTCTCAGAAAGTACAGAAGGGATCTTTCTCAAATTTCATATGTAGGTTCCCCTTGGTGCCTAGTTATGCATATTGTGTTTTGAGACGAATCGGAAAACAACACTGCCGACAGGCAGCCATCTTGGATTTTGACAATTGAAGATTGTTATCGCTATTTCTCAGGAAGTGATGAAGGGATCTTTCTCAAATTTCAATTGTAGTTTGGCCTTGGACCGAAGTTAAGCATATTCCATTTTTTCCTGAAAACAGCCTGGCAAACAAACAGCCATTATCGCTAAATCTAAAATTTCTTATATAGCTAGGATTCCCTTGTTTGAAAAGTACTGGAGGGATGTTTCTCAATTTGCACAGATTAGTAAAATGAAGGGAAAAGTAGAGAGAAGATCAATCTGACATGATAGAACCTATAAAGATCATTCAATGGTGGGCGCCAAGATCCCTCTGGGATCTCTTGTTTAAAGTTAAACTAACACTGAGCTGCATGGTCAAGTAACACCATTACCGTTCAAAGAATCTCTGAAGCTTTCATGAAAATATTTTATGAATATGGCGGGAAGATTACAATTTCTCAAATTTTAGCTTCTGTAAATATCAAGATGTAAACAAACATATCCCAATGTACAAAGTGTTAACACTTAATATATTGAAAAACGCATCACTCGTTACAAATTTGTAGTACAAAAAAAAACAATAATTGCAAATCATGTGTAAGAAGAGAAGAAAAAACACAAATGACAGTTATCTCATTATTTCTTCTATCTGTAACCCTGATAAATACTAGCAGCAATATACCTCTCGGCTAGAGAGATCTTCTCTTTAGCTGGATCAGTTGAGTGTAAGATGAGTGAGCTAGAGGTCCCGGGTTCGATCCCTAGCAGAGGCAGTGATTTAAGTTTAATTTATCATGCGCTCTGTTACATATCTTATTATTTTGTCTTCAGAATATGGCTGGAGACACAGAGATGTACAGGACACGAGTTCTACCTGCTTTGGAGAATATGCTCAAGTTACATAAGTAAGGATACCTACATGTACACTGTATTTTTATTTTTTCTCCCAAAGGGATGCTAAATACTGTAGTAAAGTAAAAATAATACTGAAATATTCCAAACTGAAGTCAAAGTGTAATCTAAACTTTCACACAATTGATTTCTGTATTATTGTGGAGTCAGAATTTACAGTGATATTGATGTAATTTTTTTCCAGGAGTTGTTCCTATCAGAGACATTTTAACCAGTGCTGTAGTGGACAGTACAGTCAAAGTAAACTGGGTAAACAAGGAAAAGGAGCGCTCATCGTAGCTAGGGACACGATAAGAAAAGCATCCTACGGTAATAGGTTTTCTGGAGAGTATCTGTAAGAACAGGCCAATAATTAATCAAATTATTTTTATATGATCGTCAAAACATGGTGGGAGTATTAATGGTATAGAATTGTCCATCTGGCGTAAACTTTTGTTTGTCCGAGACTTCCTCCTAAATAAATTGACTGATTTCTTTGAAACTTGGTGTGCATTATAATCATGTTTATGTTGAGTTTAAAATTAATTCTTCACAGGTAAACAGCAAGATGTCTGGAAGAAGGGCATGCGGGCGAGACGTTCAACGAAAGTGACAACAAAAAGGATCTTGAGTCAACATCTGGGGATACCTGAGGTACTGTCAATATATACTACTTCTGTATGTTGGAAAATGCGAGGGAATGTTGTATACCTGAGATTTTCTAAAGATGTTTACTGTTACGAAGTATTATCTTTACAGATGTTTACTGTAACAAAGTATTACGTATACCTTTACAGATGTTTACTGTTATGAAGTATTACCTTTACAGATGTTTACTGTTATGAAGTATTACCTTTACAGATGTTTACTGTAACGAAGTATTACCTTTACAGATGTTTACTGTTACGAAGTATTACCTTTACAGATGTTTACTGTTACGAAGTATTACCTTTACAGATGTTTACTGTTATTAAGTATTACCTGTACAGATGTTTACTGTTATGAGTATTACCTTTACAGGTGTTTACTGTTACGAAGTATTACCTTTACAGATGTTTACTGTTATGAAGTAATAATACCTTTACAGATGTTTACTGTTATGAAGTATTACCTGTACAGATGTTTACTGTTATGAAGTATTACCTTACAGATGTTTACTGTTATGAAGTATTACCTTTACAGATGTTTACTGTTATGAAGTATTACCTTTACAGATGTTTACTGTTATTAAGTATTACCTGTACAGATGTTTACTGTTATGAGTATTACCTTTACAGGTGTTTACTGTTACGAAGTATTACCTTTACAGATGTTTACTGTTATGAAGTAATAATACCTTTACAGATGTTTACTGTTATGAAGTATTACCTGTACAGATGTTTACTGTTATGAAGTATTACCTTTACAGATGTTTACTGTTATGAAGTATTGCGTTTACAGATGTTTACTGTTATGAACTATTGCGTTTACAGATGTTTACTGTTATGAAGTATTACCTTTACAGATGTTGACTGTTATGAAGTATTACCTTCATTACAGATGTTTACTGTTACGAAGTATTACCTTTACAGATGTTGACTGTTATGAAGTTTTACCTTTACAGATGTTGACTGTTATGAAGTATTACCTTTACAGATGTTTACTGTTATGAAGTATTGTCTTTACAGGTATACATGTTCCTGAGACGTGTACTCAACAGTGTTATACCAAATGAACTTGTAGGAAAAGCCAACAAGAAAAAACTGGACAAATGTATCCTTGGAAAATTAACAATTATGAGAAATTGTCTTATGATTTTCTCTGGTCCATGCTAGCTGATGAGATTTTGGGGTATAAGATATCTCATGAAACCTTGGACATATTTTTAAATAAAGAGCTTTTGTACAGGATATTTCATGAACTCCTGGATAGTTTCTTTAATAAGGGGTGGCTGGGTTGTATCTATTGGAGGCCCCACTTATTTAAAATCTGATGCATACATAGCTTTATCATATTTTTTATTATTTTTTTTTTATATTTTTTTTTTATTTTGTTTGTTTGTTGATGGGTCATTAAGTCTGATCAATCGATGTGGTTGATGTCTCAAATGAAGTGTTTAAGTTCATTCGTGGATTGGTTTATTTAAGCAGCAGATCTTACTGTAGTAATGTAGCTTACAGTCAGTTGGGTTGTGAAGTATTCTATATAGTAAAATCTTACTTCAGAATAAGTAAACTTTGTATTTCTATTAATAATTATATCAAAGTGCATTTTCGTTTTGGCATGGGATGGCCATATATTGTTCTGCACTGGCTGTCCTCTTATTATTGATATAAATATGTTATATATGTGATAAACTTCATAATGTTGCTGAATCATACAATCACAATGATTTAACCATGACCTACAATTCAGGCATCAAACAGTTCCTTAAACTTGGCAAATATGATAAATTTTCTGTGGCAGAGCTGAAGGTAAAGCAAATGAAGGTAAGTCAGGTTGTTTGGAATATTTTGTAAGTGAAATGGAATTGGATAACAAATTTAATATGACGTATTGATGGCCATTTCGACTTAATGGAATATGAAACACTCATAAAATGCTATCTTTCGACAAAAAGATTTCCAATCAAATGTCAGATCCATGATTGAGTAGAGCTCGTAAGAGTTACAACACAATGTATGTACTGGATATCAGAGAGTTACTTGTAGATAAAGTTTCTCAATTGAACTAGAATTCTCCATGTAACTCCTAAGCATTAACAGAGCATTATGATTTGAATAATATATTTTAATGTACAGGTGTACTGATAAAACATAATGACTTGTTTCTAGGTTGAAAATATTTCCTGGCTGGCCAATATTGCCTCCAAAACTGAGCAGCTTCATCTTCTATCACAAGTGATCGTTTGGATTTTTGAGGATTACATCATGGTGCTACTACAGGTACAGTTGTATATGACTCTGGTTCGTAGTCATGTGACTCTAGTTCGTAGTCATGTGACTCTGGTTCGTAGTCATGTGACTCTGGTTCGTAGTCATGTGACTGATTCGTAGTCATGTGACTGGTTCGTAGTCATGTGACTCTGGTTCGTAGGCATGTGACTCTGGTTCGTAGTCATGTGACAATGGTTCGTAGTCATGTGACTCTGGTTTGTAGGCATGTGACTCTAGTTCGTAGTCCCACGATAGAAAGTTCTAACAGACAACCATGACAGCACAGACAGCCCCATTTCTCACCTTTCTAAGAAACACATACAGACACAGTTTGGGAACACAGGAAGGGAGCGTCGGACCACACACCTCAGACCTTTACCTGTGGTTATGTGGCCGGTGCTTTTACCAACTGAGCTATCACTGTACCTTTGGTTCCTGAGAAACACAAACCAACATGGGTAGGAATGAAGATAGGCATAAATGTTTTTGTATTGGTTCACATCTTGCTGTTTTCTAATGCAGTCTTGTCCAGGACATGACATTTGAACAGTTACATCAGTTAAGATATCTTAATGAAACTTGGAACGATACTAAGCATCACTGTGCAGCTATAATTGCCGCACTGCAACCTCCCTTCCAAGGTCAAATGTCTCTTGAAGTGCAAAATTTGCAATACAATCTTGTCTAGGGCATTACTTTTGAACAGTGGAAGTCTTTTAATGATATAACTTGATGAAATTTGAAATATATATTGAATCACCTGCAAGAGAGTACCTGTGCAGTGAACTAAATTTGGCTCACTGCAACATTCTCAGTTCAGTGAAATAAAATTAGGTCATTGCAACAGCCTCAATGTCAAAGGTCAATTTTGTGCAAAATTTCCAGTGGGAGAAATAGAGACACATGAAAGTCCTTTCAACTCCTCTGAATGGCATGATAGATGTTGATTAAATCAATTCTGGAGTATTATGGGGTTGGAGGAGGACTCCATAGTATTTTAATTGAGGGTCTGGTTCACCAGGGATGGAGGAGCAGAACCTTATAAGGAAAGCTGAAATAGGTTTTTACTCTATGATATTTGAATGTCTTTTTACTGAATTTACTTAAAATCTTCTTTGGAACCTGAAAGCTATAATTGTTATATAGCACTAAGAGGCAGATCCCCAAATTGGATTAAATAATTGTGCAAACTTGATTTTAATTCTGAAAAGTCAAAAAGCTTTACATTATATGATTTTACAGTACAAGCATTTACAAATACAGTCTATACCTGTAGAATATTAACTTTTCTTACTTATTGAAGGACATATGTTTTTTTATGGCAGTTAATCCAATCTAATTATATATATTTTTAAAAACCACCTTTGCCGTAAGCAGATGTTACTGTTTTGCGTAATGTTGCTCCTCAGTACATTGTCTGTATATAGAATTATGTGTTTCTGTATCTACATCAGGTCGTATTAAAAGAATATTTTACTACATGTATTAATGATGTTAATTGATTCTGTTTTTAACTTTCAGTCATTTCTGTACATCACTGAGACAGCACATCATCGTAATCGGTTACTATATTTCCGGAAGAGAGACTGGTTGAGACTACATATGAGAGGCTTGGACGGTACAGTATCTTTGATATCAGATACGTTTTACTATCAGTTTGTGGTCTGTAGAACCCTTCGTATCCAAACTACCTCAGGAACACATAACTTGTTCATGTCAGAAATATTTTTGGGGAAACAGACCTTGTTCATAGCTGAACTATTTTAGGGAAGCAGTTCTTGTTCGTATATCGGCTGTTTGGAACATATAACTTGTTCATATCCAAACTGCTCGGTCACACTTAACTTGGTGGGTGAAGCAGATGTTTAGATATTTGAATTGATAACAATAGGTAAAGTTGTAATGGGCAAGACACAAAAATTAGTAACTAAAATTTAGATATGATATGTTGTATTAGGATCAGTGGCATTCTTCTGTGTATATGTATGACATTGTATAGAGACATACAATGTAGCTGTATATCGAAACTTAAACAATCATTTGGAAGTGACATCAAAGCATACAGTATTCCATCAATTGTGTTCATCTATTTACATGTACCCAATATAATTGTAAACAAAACATCAAAATTTTAAATTGATATTTATTATATTGGTGATTACACATACATTTCAACCTGATTTTTTTTTTCATTCCCAGTCAGTGATCAAATATAGTCATTCTCATATCAACATGGTCAATAACATAACAAATGCTAATGTAATTGAAAGTTTGAAAATATCTGATATATATTTTAGTGTATTTTAAGTCAAATATCACTTATTACTGCATCAACAAAGACCCTAACAATTACATATTGACAAACTATGTCATTGTAGCTTTGCTGAAAAAGAAGATGTTAGTGCCAATCACTCAGGTAAGAATAGTAATGTCACCCCTGTACACAGGTAATATCAGTAATGTCACCCCTGTACACAGGTAATATCAGTAATGTCACCCCTGTACACAGGTAAGGTTGGAATGTCACCCCTGTACACAGGTAAGGTTGGAATGTCACCCCTGTACACAGGTAAGATTGGAATGTCACCCCTGTATACAGGTAAGATTGGAATGTCACCCCTGTACACAGGTAAGATTGGAATGTCACCCCTGTATACAGGTAAGATTGGAATGTCACCCCTGTACACAGGTAAGATTGGAATGTCACCCCTGTACACAGGTAAGGTTGGAATGTCACCCCTGTACACAAGTAAGGTTGGAATGTCACCCCTGTATACAGGTAAGGTCAGTAATGTCACCCCTGTATACACAAGTAATATCAGTAATGTCACCCCTGTATACAGGTAAGGTCAGTAATGTCACCCCTGTACACAGGTAATATCAGTAATGTCACCCCTGTACACAGGTAATATCAGTAATGTCACCCCTGTACACAGGTAAGGTCAGTAATGTCACCCCTGTACACAGGTAATATCAGTAATGTCACCCCTGTACACAGGTAATATCAGTAATGTCACCCCTGTACACAGGTAATATCAGTAATGTCACCCCTGTACATACAGGTAAGGTCAGTAATGTCACCCCTGTACACAGGTAATATCAGTAATATCACCCCTGTACATACAGGTAAGGTCAGTGATGTCACCCCTGTTCACAGGTAAGATTGGAATGTCACCCCTGTATACAGGTAAGGTCAGTAATGTCACCCCTGTACACAGGTAATATCAGTAATGTCACCCCTGTACACAGGTAATATCAGTAATGTCACCTCTGTACACAGGTAAGGTTGGAATGTCACCCCTGTACACAGGTAAGGTCAGTAATGTCACCCCTGTACACAGGTAATATCAGTAATGTCACCCCTGTACACAGGTAATATCAGTAATGTCACCCCTGTACACAGGTAATATCAGTAATGTCACCCCTGTACATACAGGTAAGGTCAGTAATGTCACCCCTGTACACAGGTAATATCAGTAATATCACCCCTGTACATACAGGTAAGGTCAGTGATGTCACCCCTGTTCACAGGTAAGATTGGAATGTCACCCCTGTATACAGGTAAGGTCAGTAATGTCACCCCTGTACACAGGTAATATCAGTAATGTCACCCCTGTATACAGGTAATATCAGTAATGTCACCCCTGTACACAGGTAAGATTGGAATGTCACCCCTGTACATACAGGTAAGGTCAGTAATGTCACCCCTGTACACAAGTAAGGTCAGAAATGTCACCCCTGTACACAGGTAATATCAGTAATGTCACCCCTGTACACAAGTAAGGTTGGAATGTCACCCCTGTACACAGGTAATATCAGTAATGTCACCCCTGTACACAGGTAAGGTCAGTAATGTCACCCCTGTACACAGGTAAGGTCAGTAATGTCACCCCTGTATACACAGGTAATATCAGTAATGTCACCCCTGTACACAGGTAAGGTCAGTAATGTCACCCCTGTACACAGGTAAGGTCAGTAATGTCACCCCTGTACATAGGTAAGGTCAGTAATGTCACCCCAGTATACACAGGTAATATCAGTAATGTCACCCCTGTACACAGGTAATATCAGTAATGTCACCCCTGTACACAGGTAAGATTGGAATGTCACCCCTGTATACACAGGTAAGATTGGAATGTCACCCCTGTACACAGGTAAGGTCAGTAATGTCACCCCTGTACACAGGTAATATCAGTAATGTCACCCCTGTATACAGGTAATATCAGTAATGTCACCCCTGTACACAGGTAAGGTTGGAATGTCACACCTGTATACACAGGTAATATCAGTAATGTCACCCCTGTACATACAGGTAAGGTCAGTAATGTCACCCCTGTACACAGGTAAGATTGGAATGTCACCCCTGTATACACAGGTAAGATTGGAATGTCACCCCTGTACACAGTTAAGATCAGTAATGTCACCCCTGTACACAGGTAAGATTGGAATGTCACCCCTGTACACAGTTAAGATCAGTAATGTCACCCCTGTACATACAGGTAAGATCAGTAATGTTAATTGCACTGCTGTATTCATTTCTGTTTTGGATATGGACATCCACATTACTGTGATATGTCTCCTGTCTGACCACTAATCAGTTAGATTTTTCTTCGAGAATTTCTAAGAACCCTCATTTAGCCCCTAGTAATATATTTCAATCCAGGCTAACATGCCTGATTCATACAAGATGATAACTTATTTTTACTAATTTAAATTTTGATTTTAGTCATGTTTTCAAAACCTTACCTGAAGAGTTAATTGTATTTTTTTTATTTTAAAAATTAAACTTACATGATTATAGTTCTGCTGGACTCAGGAATAAACTAGTACTAATAAGGAACATTGATAAGGATTATTTGTATCCGGAACAGACAGATGCTCTGAGGCAGTTAACAGAGGGCACAGCACTAGGCGTTGCCAGTTTGCGATTCCTACCCAAGTTCAAATCACTAAGGCCGGTCGTTAATCTCGGAAAGAGACCCCCATCCATGTGTAAACAGGTGAGCTCTGTAAATGTCGGTAATCAAGATAGCTCAATGATAATTTAGCTTTTTGATGGTTTTTTCCTGTATTCAATGGAAAGAATTAACTTAATCTGTATACAATAGATAACAATTGTTACTGTAAACTAACTCGTTCTCCCTTTGACAGTTTACAATCCCTTAAGCAGTACTTGTAGACAAAATTAATTGCAAACTCGTTAAAATTTATCCTGCCTACTTTAAGTTGCAGTTTTAGGGGGTCAAGTGAGTCCCGATTTTAAAAGTGACACAAAGGTTTCTTAGATTTAGTTCTACAACTATATATTGATCAATGAAGTCTAATTTCTTATCCATGAAAAATCTATTCAACATTATAATTGATGAAATTCCTTGAATATACAATGGTTTGAAAGGAATCTTATAAATTACTGAGTACAAAAATATTTGTACACACATTGTCAAAAGTGTTAAACAAATTTTGGATGGCAATGTGTATAAGGAATATGTAATTCGCTTGTCAAACGATAATGCTTTTTCTTTATTACAGACTCTACCTATCAACAAACAGCTGCTGAACCAGTTGAATATACTGAACTACCATGTGGTAAGGTGGACAAATCTGAGATTTTTTGACAGCTCTGTACATGTACTTGTTTTAACAAAAACGGCAAGCGTGTGTTTTGTGACGTTTTTAGGTCACCTGAGACGAAGTCTCAAGTGACCTATTCAAAGCGCCTTTTGTCTGTCGTCGTCCGTCGTCTGTCCGTAAACAATTTACATTTTTGACTTCTCCAAAACCCCTAAACCAAATTCAATGAAATTTGGCAGAAAGTTACTATGGCTGAAGGTCAACCAAAATTGTGAATTATATGGTCCCCACCCCCCAGGGGCCTAAGGGGTGGGGCCAAAAAGGGTCAAATTGACTAAAACTTCAAAAATCTTCTCTACTCTCAGATATTGTGGAGTCAAACACTCTTCATAGTAGAAGGGTCTTGTGGTGCTTTACCAAAATTGTGAATTGCATGACCCTGGGGTCTCACGTTTGCCCCTTGGGAGGGGGTAAACTTTAGTATAGTTTGTATAGGGAAATCACATTTTTGACTATTATTCGTTGGATTTGTATTGGAATTCATTCTAACCTGGTTAACATTATCAGCATTAGATAACAGTTTGATGGTATGCATATGTTGGCCCTGACTGAACCCCAGGGCCTGAGGGGCGGGGCTAAAAAGGATCAAATTGACTGAAATTTCAAAAATCTTCTTCTCTACTCTCATATTTGGTAGAATCAAAAACTCTTCTTAGATGGAAGGGTCTTATGGTGCTTTACCAAAATTGTGAATTTCATGACCCTGGGGTCTCAGGTTTGCCCCTGGGGAGGGGGTAAACTTTAGTATAGTTTATATAGGGAAATCACATTTTTGACTATTATTTGTTGGATTTGTATTGGAATTCATTCTAACCTGGTTAACATTATCAGCATTAGATAACAGTTTGATGGTATGCATATGTTGGCCCTGACTGAACCCCAGGGCCTTAGGGGCGGGGCTAAAAAGGGTCAAATTGACTGAAATTTCAAAAATCTTCTTCTCTACTCTCATATATAGTAGAATCAAAAACTCTCCATAGATGGAAGGGTCTTATGGTGCTTTACCAAAACTGTGAATTTAATGACCCTGGGGTCTCACGTTTGCCCATTGGGAGGGGGTAAACTTTAGTATAGTTTATATTGGGAAATCACATTTTTGACCATTATTTGTTGGATTTGTATTGGAACTCATTCTAACCTGGTCTACATTATCAGCATGGGATAACAGTTTGATGGAATGCACATGTTGGCCCTGACTGAACCCCAGGGGCTGAGGGGCGGGGCTAAAAAGGATCAAATTGACTGAAATTTCAAAAATCTTCCTCTCAATACCTATATAAGATAGAATCAAATACTTTTCATAGAAGGAAGGGTCTTATGGTGTTTTAATTAAATTGTGAATTTCATAACCCTGGGGTCTCACGTTAACCCCTTGGGAGAGGGTAAACTTTGCTATAGTTTATATAGGGAATTCATATTTTTGACAATCATTTGTTTTATTTCTATTGGAATTCATTCTGACTTTCTTAAAATTATCAGCATTGGATGACAGCTTAATGATATGCACATGTTGGCCCTGACTGACCCCAAGGACTGATGGGTGTGGCCAAAAAGGGTCAATTAAATTAACTGGAATATTTCAAATCTCAGGTGACCGTTAAGGCCCTTTGGGCCTCTTGTTATAGTGTAGCGATGTGTCGCATTGCGCTAACAAAGTTTGTTGAGTTTAAGTTGAAAATGATTTAAACTTGGCATTACAGTTGTTAGGATTGGGATGGTATGCATGCAAAATGTCTTCATGGCAATTCAGGTCCAATTCAGGTCAATTTCATGTGAAAATTTTTGCCTTGAATCTGTATACTACATGAACATAAATGTTATTGATTATTAGCTTTTCGAGTTTACTGGTACAGTGTTTGACGTTTACATGTTGTTGGCAAATTCATAGTTGCTATAAAGGCATTATTTGCAGAATTTGTACTAGCTGATTTTCCATTACAGTTTTGTCAGTTAAATTTGGAGAGTTTCTTCTCTTTATTCTGAATTTTACAGGAGAGAAACCCAGCAATAGTAGGATTTGCCATATTTGGAATGGAAAAGGTTTACCCCATATGGAAACAGTTTGCCTCATACTATCAAGGACAGGAAAGGTCAGTCTCATTTTCTGTACCACCATTCATCTACATGTATCTGTACACGCTGTGTCTGTGAGTGTGTGCAGAGTGTGTGCATGTGTCCATCCATGATTACCTGGCATGTACACAATATTGTATGTACCTCTGGACAGATTTATAGTTATTTGTAACGTAGCATCACACCATCAATGTCTTTACCTGTTTACGTTTCGGTGGTCATCAGTCAAGATTAAAGGTCAGAGGTCATTCTTGACCACTTTTGATATGAAAGCTTGCATGATTTTGTGTAAATGATACCATTTTATCTGATGAACCCTTGGGCAGATTTAGTTCATATTAACATCATAACATCACAGCGTATAATTCTACCCCCGATCAGATTTTGGTGGTCATCAGTCAAGGTTAGAGGTCAACAGCCAACACTCAAAGCTTGTTGACATGATAACCTATGAACCCTTGGACAGATACATTACATTGATGAGGGAGGTTGGGATATGTGCTCACTTTAAATTTGCTTTAATTCTTTCAGTTGTAGGCCACTTTACTTTGCCAAAGTGGATGTTGCTACCTGCTTTGAAGATATTAACCAGGAGAAAATGTTTTCCATCATAAAAGACATAATTCAAAAGGTATGGTTTTAACAAATACATGCAGGTTTCAAAATAAATGCTGATAATATTTCATTAATGTTAAAGATTTGAAATAATTTAACATAATCAATAAGAAAATTTAGAACTGTGTTATTGAGCCTTCATCCAAGATGGTTACCCTGACCAAAATATATGTACAAGTAACTGTAAAATTTCTGTACTGATTCATACGAATATAAAAATTTGAAGATTGCGATATTATAGTAGGGCAATTTCTGTTTGTCTGTTGTAAACTTTTGTTTGTCCTAAGAACTTTAACCTCGTACATTTTAACCAATTCGCAATCTCTTTATAGCATAGCGTGATCTATAATCAAGATAATATCTCCCCTTAAAATGAAGGAAGACATAATGTATTTGTAACCTACAATATATTTTAATGGATTTCTTTGAAACTTAATAAACTTTATAATCATGATATCTATATATAATAGTGTTTCCCTGAGCAACGTACGTTTCATTTTAACATTTTTTGGAATAATTATTGCAGTGTTTCAATTTTGTCTGGAGATGTTCCCTCTCATTTTTTGACCAATATCTTGTTAACTATTGGTAGACTTTATGCTCATGATATGCAGATGTGTCATTTCAGTTGAACAATTTTTCAAAAAATTATTTCTCATATATTATTCCAGTATTTCTATAATATGTTCGGTGATTGTCTGACTCACTTTTGAATCTATCCTTGAGAAACTTTGTAGGATATGTTACCATGACAATATTTTGGTTTCTTAAACAGCTTTTTGATCAAACAAGTCTTCTTGTAACATTTCTTATGTCCATGTATATAGAAGAAGTTATGTCCATCAGATCATGAGAGATTTTGTCTCATTTCCAGGAGGAAGACTACCAAATTAGGAAATATGTGACTATGCATGTTTCGGGGGGTCAGGTGAAAAGGACTTTCCGAAGAAAAGCATCAGCACTGTTAGAGTTCAACCCAAACTTCACAAACTTTGTTAAAGAGAGAGTAGAGAAGGAGAGTCTAACAAACATTATATTTATTGACCAGGTACGTGGATTGGGTTATGACTTATTTATAGATAGTAAAATCTTTCAACAAGTTGAGTTTTAGATCATGGAACTAATGGAACTTATTATTTTTCATAGCCATGACTAACAGACATACAGCACAAATATTAATGTGGTTTTATTAGAATTTAATAATCGGGATATGTTTGGTAGCACATATGGCATGATTGTTGATGTGATTTATTATAATGTTTCAGGTAACTTCCCAGTCCGAGAAGTCTTCAAACCTCTTACAACAGTTGAAGTCTCACCTGTCCAACAATCTTATAAAGGTAACATTTCTTACAGGTTTTTATAACACATATTTGGAGGTGTTCAATCTGGCATTAACACTTCATCAATACACAATGTGTTTATCTCCAACTCTGTGATATTTTATGTGAGTTTTAGGTGTAAAAGTCTTTGTGAAAAAAAGGATATGATATGACCTATATTTCTGACTAAAGCTTTTTTGATTCGTAGAATAAGTTGACATATATTACCACTTAAAGTTGTTGCAAAGGGACGATATGTCATATCTTTTCTCAATTGTCTCCAATTACATGAAAGTATAAGTGCATGCAGGCACCCTGCCAATATCTGCCTGTACACAGCTTTGATCTTTATGTAGTAACACACAGCTGGCCGGATCTATAATTTAAAATATGTCTGCTGGGTCAAAATCCTCCTGCTTTGTAGGGAAAGGAATTTTCAGGATTTTGATTATCGAATATGAGTTTGATCAAAACACTTGTGTCAATCTCTAATCACTCTTGTAAGATTGCCTCCTGACAGAAATGTTTGTATATATAGGTAGGAAGAAGATATTATCACCAGACATCAGGAATCAGTCAGGGCTCCATCCTGTCCACCATGCTGTGTAACATTTATTACGGGTGTTTAGAAAAGGAGTTGTTTCCCCCTTTGGAGAGGCAGGAACTTTTGATGAGGATTGTAGACGACTCTCTGTTTGTGACACCATACAAGGAACGGGCCGTTGATTTTCTCTCTCATATGTTCAAAGGTTTGTCTCCATTATCAGCTGATGATTCTGAATTCTATAATACCATCTTTCATCTCTTAATTTCCATCTTTTACTAAATTAATAAATAAACTATTGTATTTAAAAGCTTCTATTCATGACAGTTTTGACATCTAATCCACAGGGCTTCCTGACTACAACCTCCATGTGAATCCTGAAAAAGTCCTGTTGAACTTCCCTCTGGAACAAAAAGACATTGGAACCTTTCCAATGACTCATACAAGTAAGAATAACCGTGGAATTATATTTTCTCATGCGTCTATTAAAGCTTAAAATTTAAGATTATTCCCCACTGTAGTGAACTACGAAAAAAGAGTTTAGCATGATGTTATTCATCTACCTGTTTACTTGGCAAAGTATTTTATTTGTATACCTTCATGTACTGTAGCCTGTTCTAATCATACAAAATTTTGTAATCTGAGTCAGTATAGGCAAAACATTTGCATTGTGAAACACACTTTGATTTAAGGCCTATACCAGGAAATCAAAAGGCCGGACAAAAGGAATCCAGAGAGTAAAAAGAATGAAAACTACAGCAGTTTGTAGTCTGGATACTAATGTTTAATTATGTTATAATTAGACCCCATAAAGAAATACACTGTAAAAAAAACTATTTTCAAAGATATTATCCGTTTAATCTCTGACATTTTTTCAGAAGCTGCAATAAAAATGTTTATACCAGGAGATATAAGCGAGGGCTTATTTGATAATCAATATTGTACTAAGTGTATATATCATAGGATAGGAGGGGGCTTACATGTATTTGAGACTAAACTTTTACACAAAGGGACAGGCTTATTTGATGATAAATAAGGGTAAATAGGATTGAAATGCAAAATGTTGAAGTTTTTCAAAAACTTTGGTATTTGTTTAAATTGGTTTCCCTGGTGTGGTATGTTTTAGATTGGTTTCCCTGGTGTGGTATGCTGTTCAACAGCGTCACTCTGCAGGCTGGTATAGACTACTGCAGGTACGCTGGCATCTGTGAGTATTTCAAAGTTATTTTAATAAAATGGTATATTTTGATGCCTATAGACTGTCTGACATTTGGGAAAAAAACCTGCATTTCATATTAAAGAAATCAATGATTAATATATATTAGTAAATAATTTGCTTGTAAAACTTCAGAAAAAGACTTGTAAAGATGTTAATGAAAAAACAAACTAGTATAGTTATTGTCTGTCAATTGTTTCAGATTGTGATATTTTACAAATCAGTCCACGACATTGTAATGATGATTATTTAGATTGTTTGTATTTACTGTTTCCCTTCCTGATCAGCTGTTGTGGATACCATGAGCTTTGACCTTACCCTGAATCCTCTAATGACCTTGAAGAGCAAGCTCTTGAGGTACGTATTTTTTTTACCTTTCTTTTGTAATGAGAAGTGGTTAATTTATTTTACTGCAAGGGTTTAGTTTATATGTATGAATCTCTTGAGATAAGCTGTTCTAGCTTGAAATAACTACTGTATTCAACTGAACAATGGCAATGCAGGCTTAGTTTTTTCTTGGTTAAACAACCCTTTTTGTATGCCAGTCATGAAAGGTATTATCATAAATTTAATTTTACATACATTTTACTTTATCACATAACTGGCCCGTTCTGTCATGTCATGTGGCCATGTTAAATCGACCTGCGTCTGAGGTCTGTTGTCCGTCCGCCCGTCCGTCCATAAACAATTCTTGTTATTGCTTTTTCTCAGAAAGTACTGAAGGGATCTTTCTTTAATTTCATATGCCAGTTCCCCTTGGTCCCTAGTTGTGCATGTTGCATTTTTTGAAAAGTCCTAAAGGGATTTTTCTCATAATTCATATGTATGAGAGTTTCCCTTGGTCCCTAGTTGTGCATAAGGCATTTTGAGACTGATCAGAAAACAACATGGCTGATAGGTGGCCATCTTGGATTTTGACAATTGCAGGTGGCTCTTGTTATATCGTGTTATATAAAGCTATGAAATGTTTTGAAGGAAGAGTGGTAGAAGTGAAAAGAAGAGAAAAGATCAGTCTTTCATTTGACTGATATGGATCATTCAATGATGGGCGTCAAGATCCCTCTGGGATCTCTTGTATAAATCTCTGATTTATTGCAGTGTTTTGAAGCCTTAGCATTGCGCCATAGTTTGTAAATGTCTGATTTATTGCAGTGCTTTGAAGCCTAAAAGTCATGCTATCTATATGGATACAGAAGTAAGTATCACCATTACGAAAGTCAATTTCACAATTATCGGATCTTCAATTAATTACGTCTCTCCTTTGAATGGAAACTGATTTTTTTTAAGTAATGTCACTTCGTGTTGCTATTTTTTAAAATAAAATCTTTCTCTGGGCTAGAACTTGGTTGTTTTACTATTTATACATTTCCAAAACTTCCCTTATGCACTGTAACCTTAGTTTACTATGCATACCTTCATTCATTTTTCAGCTGAACACAGCCGAAATAGTTGTAACCAATATCTTCAAGATTTTTCTTCTGAATGCGCTGAAATTTCACAGCTACCAGAGACGCCTTCCTCATGAACTGCATTCTACGTACCAGGGGACATTCTTCATAGGTAATGAATCATTTTCAGCTCCCCTAGTGCAGACAGGGCTTGTGTAAGAACATTGACAAAATACCAGCTCCTGTTTAAATGTTTAAAGCCACAATATTCTTATGATATATTTTCGTTATCAGAAATTCAATAAAAAAAATGCCTGCTAATATTCACGTCAGATTTAGCCTTGGTATACTTAATAATCTCAGAGGGAAACAATATCAAAATAATCAGTTTGAATAAAGACCACTTCAGGAAAAAATCATGATCATACTTAGTGAAAAACACTGAAAATATAGTGAATTATTGCTGGACAAGTTTCACATTTTCTCACCTGTGTTAAAATCTTTTGACCAATTTCTTTTCACAACCATCATGCTCATAATGTCTTGATTTTCTTGTTAGCTGAAAGGCTGTAAGGCTGTGATAATGGATGTAAAAACTGTTAAATAAATAAGGGATCATGATATTTTGCTGAAGAAGGACTACCAATGTAAAGTTTCTGAAAATGAATGACCTTGACTTACTTTCAAGGTCAAAAGGGTTCAAATGTTTTGAAATATCTTCTCCAAGAGGCCTATAGTCATTACATTTCTCAATTTGTATGCTGGGATGAATGGCTACAATTGTTATAATGAACCAAACTTTGAGCTACTTCCAAGGTCTCAGGGATGATAGCATCCCCTGATGGTATGACAGAAAGCACATTCTTAATATCAAGCTATGTCACACTAACAATTCAGTCATGGCCTGTCAACATTGTCTTGCATTGCAATAACTGGACGATGAATAAAAAGACAATGATGGAAGAAAAATAATCATCTGCTACCTTGAGGACGTGATGGAGAAATCTCCAACACGAGGTGTGGTATTCTTGATTGTCTAACCCTCAGTAGAGCCTCTGTCTAGACCGGCAAGAATATCAACCCTCAGATTTCCCTGCCACACCCTCAAGGTACGGAAAGATTCTATCAATCAAGCAAACATTATTTTGAATTTATATGTAAGCTAAACTGTATAAGAGCAATTTCTACTATACAAAATTCTATTGATATTGTGTGAATAGCATTCAAGATTATGAAATCTTTGTATATCAGTCAAACACTGCCGATTTTTATTTATTTTTTTCATGAAACTTGAAATAACTGACATTTGCTTAATTTATGCTCTAATTTTGGAATCAAAACAGTTGTTGTGCAAGAAATTAATTAAGGAGAGATGGTTTTCTAAGATGTGTTCATGAAAATTTCTTAAATATTTCAGATTTACTCATGGCCCTGGGTGGCTACTTCTATCACCAGACTTCCGCCTATCTCACCAAGAAGGTAATTATAAATAAGAATGTATATCGAAACAAACTCATGATTTATCAGGAATGTTTCATAAAGATGTACCTACATGTTATAAATACATTAATTTCTGATAAAAATATGCTCGTAGTTGTAGGGGCGCCCATCAGCCCCCAAATTGGTTCAATTGAATAACCTTGATCTACATTCAAGATCACCGGTCAAATATACTAAAATAGTCAAACAACTTCTCAATAACCAAGAGACCCAGGGACTGAATTATGCTGGGTTGAAGGGCTACAAAGTTTGTTCAAATGAATGAATGACCTCGGCCTTCATTCAAGGTCAAAGGGGTCGAATAGGTTAAAAAATCTTTTAAACAAGGGGTTTTCGATAGCCAAAAGTCTCCAAGACCTGATATTAGGCCAAGCGTAGTTGAAATATTAAATGTATTTACACAAATAAACCTAGCCTACTCTGATATTTGAATATGGTATATATAATCAGCATAATTTCTGCAGAAATGATCTAGATCAATTCCAAAGTTGCTGTAGCAGGTAAGTGATACATTCCAATTGGGCTCTTGCTTGACATTATATTATCAAAATTGTATATATTCTAACATTTAACATATTTTGGTTATATTTGGTCGATTGTAAAATGATTCAAATGGAGGTGTTTATTTCGACCGCCTGTCACATAGGGCCTTGTTACGAATGCTTGATTCCCAGTCCACCTTTCATTCGTACTATTTACAGGATCTGGATGGAATTGGGCCGTTTAAATGACGACTATGAATTTATTTTGATTGTAAATAGGCATATGAGCTAATTCTAAGTATACACAAAATCAGTCATCACTCTCGACAAAAATTGACAAAACTTTTTAGAACCTTAATATGAGGCCTATTATGTAGATCTAAAAGAACAATCCTATTCACTTCCTCCAAAGCCATGATAATCTCACATGTATGTTATTCTGAACTCATCCTGAAAATTTGGCCTGAGATGTTTCCCCACATACGCCTAATGTACGTACATGTATGGGTTAGACCTTCAGGGTCAGACAGAAGCAGGTGGCTTGTGCTGTATATTTTTTCATACCAGTAGATCGATGTAAATCTAATCAAATTCATGGACAGATGAAACAGATTAAATTTGGTTTCATTGAGTCCAACTTGAGTAAAGAATGAAATATAATCTGATGTTTAATGTATATTTGCAGGATTTACAGCCAGATGTATTTAATGTATCCAAGGATGTAGTGATGTGGTATGTAGATATTTTTTACCTGCCTAATGTGAAATACTTATTTAAATAAGCCCATGCCTGGTAATAAGGCTACCTACATCTATTGCACTTTAGTGGAAATGTCAAATAGTGTCCTGCAATAACCTTGCCACTGCCTGTACATCAGTTAAGATGTTGTGGCATTTTGGCCTTGCTTTAGGATAATTATGGCAGGTGTACATACCTTTCACACGAAGTGATTAGTATAACTTTACCATGCCTTGTCTTCTACTTTTATATATTTCATTATTGTCAGATTTTCTAACAATATAATATTATTAGTAATAATTTATTAGCAATTTTCTTTTTAAATTCAATATGATAAAAGCTTGATTCTTTTCTTTTGATAAAGGGTATGAATGACCAGATATTTGAATGACTAGATGTTTTGTTTTTCCAGGATCTGCTTGCAGGGCTTCTCAGTTGTTCTCAAGCAGAACACGAACGGCTGGCAATACCAGACGTTACGACGAGTACTGAACCAGCAACATGTGCTCGTCAATGCCAGACTCGAGTCACAGGTGGGTGATAACACAGTTCTTGGTATACTTTAGGCTTTCATGCAGATGACCTTTCTCATTTGTCTTACCTTTCTTATTTGTCTTTGCCTGTTGTTGAGTGTTCTTTAGAAATTTCTAAATGAGCATTAATGTTCGTTAATAAGAATTTAGAGTAAAATGGCTATCTATAACCGTATATGGCTGTCTATAACCATATTTGATGACGAGTACAATTCAATATGGCAGAAGTCAAATTTTCGCTTCAACATGATAATTCAGTTTAATCAGTTAAAAATGTTAGGGTCATTTGACCCAGTCATGATGGCCTATAGTCATCGTGCTTTGTACGTCGATCGTCATGAATCGTCCGTATAAACTTTAAAAATTTCCATAAGTGGAATTCAAGTCTTACTTACCTGAAATGCTCCTGAGATGGTCCTGCTTTAGTGTTGTTATTATTTGTTCGGGTCGGTTCGAAATCCAAGATGGCCGCCATGACAGCCTGCCATTGAGCTGACATATGTTAGGGTTGTTAAGGAAGGGGAGCCAACCAATTGTTGATATTTTTCAGCCTCGTATTTTTTTTGCCATGGGAGCCACGGGGGGTCATTTGGTAACATGATTGCGCAATCATAGTTTTCCTGAACAACACCTTTTTCAAACTTCGTAAATTCCACCAGTGGAATTCAGCTCTAACTTACCTGAAATAATTCTGAGATGGTCCTGACCGAAGACGAATTTGAAATAGGTTCTATAAAAAGGACGTATGTGAAATAGACCCTATAAAATTGGCAAACGGGAAATAGGTTCTGTAATAAGGACAAGTGTAAAATAGGCTTTGTAAAAAGGACAAGTGTAAAATAGGCTTTGTAAAAAGGACAAGTGTGAAATAGGCTCTGTAAAAAGGACAAGTGTGAAATAGCCTTCTGCTCTACAAAGTTATTTCATGGCAAACTTTTAAAAGTTCGAGAGAAATCGTTCAGAAAAAACATCTGGGATATAGTTATAAAGGATATATCCTGCGTTTAAATCCCAGAGCGAAATGTATTCTTTTACTGTGTGATCAATCATATGATTTATTCCAACAATACTTTGAAATTAATTGAATTAACCATCTTTTTGTTTTAATAGGAGAAAGGGCTCCCTGCAGTATTATTGAAGGTGTGTGGTGACCAGCTGCCAATTGAGCTCCTGGACCATTTTCTTTCAATCTAATCAAAATCTAGATGATCATTCTCACTACGTTAAATGGACATCTAACGACATCGCATAAGGGGTCACGTCAGGATGACCTTTCGGATTAATCAATCAAATTACTACTTACAGAATCTTGGAGGTGAATTTTGTATGTGCGAAATAGCATGGATAGAGTACATAGCTTGCATAATCTGTCAATTCGTTTCAAGTCATTTGATCAAACGAAGCATTTAGCTATATACATGCTGTACCGAAATGGTTAGCTTCAAATGCCTGATGTGACGAATGGGTGAAATCAATGACATGGAAAAATTGACATTTCGCCCTGAAAGTGAAATATTTAGATACAAAAGGTTACCAGAACGTGACCATTTATGCGATGTCGTTAGATGTTCATGTAACGTAGTGGGAATGAGCATCTATATTTTAATTAGAATGATATTCTTTGAGAAGTTCGTACGAAGAATAGGACGTAAAATATTTGACAGTACCCTTGGTACTCAAGATCGGACGTTGAATATTCGAGAGGGTCCGTGGTCATGATACACACGTTTTATATTCGAAAGGGGCCTTTGGGTCAAAGGATTAGCCATTATAAACATTGGACAAGGCCCTGGGTACATACGATTGGACGTTAAATACATTTAACGAAAAAGAAGTGGGACCACTGTTTTCGTTTAGGTGTTTCGAGTACTCTTTTACATGTTCTATGTACTAGTTTACTTTTAATGACGTAGTGTTATGAATCTATTGAATATTTGTTAATCATGCTGTTGTTAATTACGATATCGATCACATGATCCTTTTATGTCTTGCATAAGAATATTTTGCTGTTTTGTAATGTTTGTGACAGTGTTATGTCATTAAAATGACGATAAGTTCTAATGTCATGAAAATGGTGGTAATTTTATTGAGATACAGTGTATGTATGTACAATATGTATATTCTATAAGAGTTGTTAAAATACATAGCTTCCAGTCTGATCACTAGTCTCTTCTAGTCTTTTACTAAAACATCCAATAAGAATTGCAATAAACTGATACCCAAATGGGGCTCACATAGGCATCATCCAATTGTAATGCATAGAAAATACTATGCAATATCTTTTGTGAGACTGTTAACCCTGATTGGTCACGTCAACACTTACATGTAACGTCACATTCTCATTATGACGTCAGACGTTGTTAACTCCACGTGTTCGTGTATATATATATACATGTCGCCAAAACCTGCTAGGGATTCCAATTTCTATGATCGGAAGCACATACCAAAAGCAAAACCGACATTTGTTTATCATATTAATCAATTTGATAAAATGTAGATAAGAATGGAAACGAATAAATTTAAAGAGGAAAATGTATTTGTGAAGACGCCAAAGCGATCTAATTGGTATTTAATTCCAAATAATCCCAACAAGATCTTCACATTCTTCCATCTCAAGCGCCTCTGATGCCATATACATGTATTCAGTCGAGGGTGTTGACAAATTCTTCATTCAGTTACTGCTCCTTCCTGAGTTAACTTGCCGTTTCACAAACAAATAGAATTGGACAACCCTCCGCGAGATATATGTATATATGACATACTAACGCAAATGACAAGGGAAGAAAATTGTTTAATTTTTGCCCAGACCGGGTCTCGAACTCACGATCTACGGCACATAATCGCATTACAGTGATAATGTGCTTATTTATAATACCCGAGGTTTATATCGCTGTGCCACATCCACGTTACAAAAAGTACATTTCAATGGCGCAGTGATAGTCGGTTCGATACCTGACATGATCATAGTGACATATCCTCTTTATTAGCCCACCATCATCAGATGGTGGGCTATTCAAATCGCCCTGCGTCCGTGGACCGTCGTCCGTCCCTCCGTCCCTCCGTCCGTAAACAATTCTTGTTATCGCTATTTCTCAGAAAGTGCTGAAAGGATCTTTCTCAAATTTCATATATATGTTCCCCTTGGTTCCTAGTTATGCATATTGCATTTTGAGACCGATCGGAAAACAACATGGCCGACAGGCAGCCATCTTGGATTTTGACAAGTGAAGTTTGTTATCGCCATTTCTCAGAAAGCACCAAAGGGATCTTTCTCAAATTTCACATGTATGTTCCTCTTGGTGCCTAGTTATGCATATTGCATTTTGAGACCAATCGGAAAACAACATGGCCGACAGGCAGCCATCTTGGATTTTGACAATTGAAGTTTGTTATCGCTATTTCTCAGAAAGTATTGAAGGGATCTTTCTCAAATTTCATATGTAGGTTCCCCTCGGTGCCTAGTTATGCATATTGCATTTTGAGACCGATCAGAAAACAACATGGCCGACAGGCAGCCATCTTGGATTTTGACAATTGAAGTTTGTTATCGCTATTTCTCAGAAAGCACCAAAGGGATCTTTCTCAAATTTCACATGTATGTTCCTCTTGGTGCCTAGTTATGCATATTGCATTTTGAGACCAATCGCAAAACAACATGGCCGACAGGCAGCCATCTTGGATTTTGACAATTGAAGTTTGTTATCGATATTTCTCCGAAAGTACTGAAGGGATCTTTCTCAAATTTCATATGTAGGTTCCCCTCGGTGCTTAGTTATGCATTTTGCATTTTGAGACCAATCGGAAAACAACATGGCCGACAGGCAGCCATCTTGGATTTTGACAATTGAAGTTTGTTATTTCTATTTCTCAGAAAGTATTGAAGGGATCTTTCTCAAATTTCATATGTAGGTTCCCCGCGGTGCCTAGTTATGCATACTGCATTTTGAGACCAATCGGAAAACAACATGGCCGACAGGCAGCCATCTTGGATTTTGACAATTGAAGTTTGTTATCGCTATTTCTCAGAAAGCACTGAAGGGATCTTTCTCAAATTTCATATGTAGGTTCCTCTTGGTGCGTAGTTATGCGTATTGCATTTTGAGACCAATCAGAAAACAACATGGCCGACAGGCAGCCATCTTGGATTTTGACAATTGAAGTTTGTTATCGCTATTTCTCCGAAAGTACTGAAGGGATCTTTCTCAAATTTCATATGTAGGTTCCTCTTGGTGCCTAGTTATGCATATTGCATTTTGAGACTAATGGGAAAACAACATGGCCGACAGGCAGCTATCTTGGATTTTGACAATTGAAGTTTGTTATCGCTATTTCTCAGAAAGCACCAAAGGGGTCTTTCTCAAATTTCACATGTAGGTTCCTCTTGGTGCTTAGTTATGCATATTGCATTTTGAGACCGATCAGAAAACAACATGGCCGAGAGGCAGCCATCTTTGATTTTGACAATTGAAGTTTGTTATCGCTATTTCTCAGAAATTGCGGAAAGGATCTTTCTCAAATTTCATATGTAGCTTTCCCTTGGTCCCTTGTATTGCATTTTTGGACCAATCTGAAAACAGCATGGCCGACAGACAGCCATTATCGCTAAATCTTAAATTTGTTATATAGGTTCCCTTTGTTTGAAAAGTACTAGAGGGCTGTTTCTGAATTTACACAGATTAGTAAGACTTAGAGGAAGGGAAAAGTATAGAAAAGATCAATCTGACATGGAACCTATAAAGATCATTCAATGGTGGGTGCCAAGATCCCTCTGGGATCTCTTGTATAAATGTATCGCCTAACATTATCTTTTAGCAGAACTGGGGTAAATTAAAATGGATATATCTCAATGTATGATTCTGATGTGCTTTTCAGCAAAAACAAAAATAATTTATAAAAGAACATTAAAAAATGTAAACAATTAAAAAGTTCGTTATTTTATTTTCGAAATCCACTACAGATATTTGAGGTGCCATATTCAGTCGTCGTTTTTATGAGCTATATACAACTGTATATACATCCGGTTGATTGGTTGAACCTCTCCTTCCTTTAACTCTTGCGTACCGTCCTGCCACTCGGGCTGAAACGAAGATGTCATGTGATTGTTACATATCAATAACTCGATAAAACTGCACTGGAGCCTCGTTTGAAAAAAAAAAAACCATAATGCCAAATGGGGAGTCAACGAAACGAGGTTGACATATATTACATCTAATGAAAATGTTAACTACCTGATAGCTGCTACTTCCTTTAAAACATGTCTGATCAGTGCTATAAAGCACTTGCCTTTTGCGTAAATTCAAATGCGAATTCAAATTATTCGCGATTATTTGTACCAAAATAACACTTGTATTACGGCCATGTTACTGGTTACCATAAAGGAGTCTTGCAGAATCCATGACCAAAATAGCTCATCCTTCGCGGATTTAAAATCATTTATAGATCGGCTTTCGCGAAATCATGTATTCGCATATATGCCTGATGACGCAAGTTCACGAAATCTAAAGGATTTACAGCATATCTTTAAGGGTATTACATCACAGAAAATTTGCAGCGATAGGGTTGAAAATACTTCGGAAAAGAAGAAAAACAAACCTTGGCGCAGTAAGACGGCCAGCGCATTGTGTAGTCACAAAGTAGAGGTTTCGTCCCTTGTGAGCGTCTAACTTCCATCGAAATATCTGTGAAGAGCTATGTTAGATACCTGTAATACTGAATCTCCAATTCGTGTTATCACATATCAAAACAATTTCAAAATTCACTGTTGCTATTGGGAGGAGGGGGGATAACTTTATCAGTCGGTATCAAAAAGCCACACGAATAACCAATATCAAAACACGGGAAGGATAAAAAATATCAATATTTTCTGATTATAATGCTGCTTCCGGTTTATTGTAATGTTTAAAGCGAGTTTATGACGTGTGGGTTTTTCTTAGATTGATCACTTAACTATTACACGTGTTGTGTTTACTGCAAAGATAAAGTGGAGGATCATAGAGATATTTAATATATTCAAATACTTACACTATCTGTTTACCACTTACTTGTGTCTGCAAACATTCCAGTGGATGGGTGGATAAAACCGCCGTTGTCCATATTACATTGAACATGTACTTATCCAATTACAGCGACCATGTACCAATATATACTTGTATATCAAGTCATATTAAGTTGAACAAGACTTATCCAATTACAGCGAGCATATACTAATATATAAATCATGTTATAATACAATTAATTTTAACCGCATTTATTGCTTTTTTCACTTCATGTTTCTTAAAATACATAATGAATCCATACAAGTTGAAACAAAAATGGTCATGTAACAAGGAAAACATGCAATAAGATGAAAGTAATGCATTCATTTTTCAATTAAATATTGATATTATTGATATAACTCGAGCAAAACAAGTTATATACATTGTAAAACTCACGATATCTCGAGTTCTTTAGACTCGCACAGGAATTGCTTTAAAGACTATTTCAGATTAGTCCAAGACTGCAAGTTATCAATCCTCTGAACAATCAACGTGACTTTAAGTTGATTTATATTTTAAAACAAACTTACGTGTTTCATTCATCTGTACCAATGTAGAGGTGTTCGTTTGTTTGTCGGCACAGTTGTCGATTCCTATGGAGATAACAGAACAAATCAGTATAAAGGGATCTAAAAAGAAGTTCGATAAGAAAAAGAAATCGCAGTAACGATAGTAATTCCTTCGAGATATAAAGACATGACGAAGGCGACATTTTACTGTCCTGACCAGGATTCAAAACTAATTATAATTACCTGGATTTCTGCTCCATTGAAATATTGACCCCTGGTCAGTTATCTGGCATATCCAGCACGAATCCGATGACTTGGTATTTCCCTCTTGTACACAGAAGCCATTGATGAAGCAAAAGTTGTCCTTAAAGAAATACGAAATGTCTTTCAATAACGGGATGTTAGAGATAAAAAAAAATCAAACCAAATTAAGGAAAATTTTCAAACAATAGGAAACATCGACATATAAAGCAGAAAAATTCATGAGGCATTAACTGTTATTCACGGACGCCAATGGGATCATATGAGAATAACAGTCAAATTAGATATCGTGTTCATTAAAATGGAAACAATATTGAAATATTGTAGGTTTATAAAATCAAAGTGAACATTGACACTTTAAAAACAAGTTATAGTTATAGCGAAGGCAATAGGAAGAATTTTGTCTTCTAAACGACCTGATCGGTGGATTTCAATCCAATGCGGTTTGTAGGATTACATGGTGAAGGAAGCAAAGTATCAACAAGGTCTCCCTTGATGAATATTAAAAAGGATTTTTTTAAAACCTTTTTTCTGTATGGATAAAAGGATTTGTATCAAATTAAGTCTGGGATAACATGAACAACCCCACCTCGAGGTAGAGTGTTGAGTGTTAGCCAACTTGATTTACATTTTATATTGTTTGGAACCAAAATTGAATATTAGCTGAATAAAAATGTTGAGTGCAATGTATGGTACTCGGAGGCAAAACCAAAATACAAAACGTATTTGTAAAACATGTACATTCACTAAAATATCAAGATAAGTGATACTGAGCCTCTTGTGTCTTCAATGATTTATTTGAATACATTGTTTTGTTTTTATACTAGAAATACATTTAGTCAAGTTTTGATCAATAAGAATCCGTGTATGCTTGGCAGCACACATTTGTAATTTTCTAAATTTCGAAGACGATTCTTACAGACAATATTGAATAACAGGCATATCAGAAACACTGGTATGATGCATACTTCCAACAGAACTGACGATGTGTTCTCATTTTGCACGACATTTTGGCATATTCCGTTATAGACTATCAGGTCCGACACCTGTCCTGGGTGGTGACCGTCATTGCTGACCGTGACTGACCATCTGTAGGCGAATCCGTCCTTATCCGGATCGCTCAGTACATTCGGAAATGGACAGAAGACCTCCACAAGGGTATTGAATTGGGCGTGTGATTTCCACTTCATAATCAACATTTCGGTGCCATCCCTGTGTATCTAAAAATAGAATACATTTAAACATACATTAAGGATTCCCTATACTACACGTGAAGACATTCAAAGGATGATACGTCCCTGAGGACAAGCTTAGTGTGCACGACGTGCCGTATTCATATGTTTGAAAAGTGTTTTCAGGACGGTGAAAGATTTATGTTCTGGGGTCAAACTGAAAACAATACATCAAAATTATTACCTTTGTTGTAAATGATGCTAGATTAATGATAAATGTTATATTCTGTATTTGACCTAATAGAAATTGACCATAAAATGAAGACCTACAAAACAATTGCACGTGCTTGGGTGGATTTGTTTTATGAGAAATCGGCGTATGCGTTTGTTTTTTTAGAAGATTTCACGTGATAAAGCATTTTTGAACGAAAATACTTATTTTATTGATTAATCCATAATATATTAATACGTTTTCTATTGTCCAGTGTTTTTACGTGCAAAGGTAGCAATACACATAAAACTTGTAAAGTGTAAGCAACTAACGGAACTAAAAACAAAATGTAGATTTCACCTGATATAAGGTATTATGACAGGTAAGGTTGAGGGTATCGATGAACGTCTCTCCTTCCACAATGGCCGTCTGACATGTATTCAGATCGCATGTACCGTTGGTGTCAAGGTTAATACCGTACATACGAGGGGGTTGACGAATGTCTATGGAGCAGTCAGCAGCACCGAAATTTGTATCGCACACACAAGTACCTACAAACAAACAAGAAGTATTTAATACATTTTCAATATTTTCAGTTCTTTTCCTGGTTTCATATTTGACGATGGTGATACTAACTCTAGATTGATGGTAAATTCCTGTTGAATATATTTTATGGTGAATTCATAGGTGTTACAGAATATTTATGGAATTGGATAACTTTTTGTTTACATTCTTGAAATATATGCTTCAAATAACCACACCAATCTCCTATTATATTAGCTATTGTGCAGCAGTACTAGTAATAAAGTAAACATGGCGTCATAGTATATATAATATATACCAACAGATTATATTTTATAATGCATTATGTTAAATGTTAACATTATAATATAATCTGTAGCATGGGAACATATTACTGTATATATATGTAACAAAGTAACATATTATGTATATCTAGGAGATATCAACATATTAAGATGTTACATGTATATATATACAAGTATGACGGAGACGTTACCTACCCTTACTACTCACCATTTATCGACCCTAATGACCATTTCTGTGTTAATTAGCCGTTAATAATATGAACAAATCTTACCGTAACTACACTGACCATGTCCAGTACATTCGTTAGGACACGTGATCTCCTTGATTTGCTGGGCAATGGAACGTTTGTCACCAGCTTCATCCTCGTGGTACGTAGTGTTCTGTTTTAACTCCTTCATACAGACGGACTTTAATGATTCCCGCGCAGATGAAGCCCACATTGTTGTCTGGGTAGCCTACATGTTCATTTTAAGTATAGAGAGTTAAAATTCAATTAACACATACAAACACATTTGATTCTTTCGTTGAAAAAGAGAAAATGGAATTTCATACTCGATGTTAAGATCAGACATTAATATGGCATTCCCCTAAAGTTATTTGTTTATTCATAAATTGCCTTCGTAACGTTAAGAAGTGTTATCACAATCACTATACATGTATGTGATATTTGCGTATTTACGGAGACGTAATTAGAAATAGGCCGATAGTACATGTACTATAGTTACACCCCTACTTAGTAAAGTTGGTAAATAATAATCACTTCGTCCGTGCGTCTGTACGTCCGTCCGTGATAGCTGACATAAAAGATATTGTATGAACCCCTGGACAGATTAAATCAATGTTTACATCATAATATCGTGCAGCATCAAGTTCTACACTCGAACATAGTTTGTATCTATCGGTCAAGGTCAAAGGTATATCATAAAGGGGGACGGATTTGTTTTATTCATGAGGGACTGAATGAGGACATATTTGTTAGTCCCTGCTGACTTGACTTTATTCATCTACATAGGACTATTCAGCTTATAATCAAACCAGGTACATGTATTTCGGAACATGGGCGGGGCGTCTCTCAATACAGTTTCAGTTAGCTTGATACATGTAGCTAAATGCAATGTAGACATGTCTTCTTAATATGGTTAGTCTACTATGATACTGGTTATCACAAAGCAGCCCTGAGTAAAGTTGTCAAAGTGTCGTAATTGTAACTGCCCATGCATTCCAAAGAAAAAAAATCCAGAAAATTGGATTTCAATATATTTAAAGACTCGAAAGGATTGATGTAGGCGTTGATACATCAGATTGATGTTATTTTATTAAATTTCTATCAACAACGACACAAATCTACAAACCATAATATCAAGGACGCACGTGTCCATCGCGTTGTCTGGGTCTGTGGCTGGAATTTGTTTGGCACAGGCGTCAAACGATGATGATTCCTTGAGGAATTTATCACAGTAATATGTTGCTGTGGTTTTATTCCATATCTGCTTTGGAGGACCCGTCTATAAAACATAAATGTGCATTGACCTTTACAGGAAACAAGCTAGTTCCGATTTATTAAATACTAATGATAGTATTAAAAATCCATTATAGATTGTCGACAAGTACAAATTTACCTATTTATATTCAATATCAGTAAGTAATTTAAGGTTAAATATTACTTATGTTATGACGCCATAATACACGCAATAAAATGACGGAGTGCACTCTTCTTTGCTCAAATCCGTAACATTTTATCTATTTTAAACGAACCCCGTAAAAATCCACCTCTGGTGATGGATTCTTCGCTCTTAGAACTTATTTCGCCACTGAATCTGTCAATCAAATCACAGTTACAAACCCCGACGTCATTTTTACGTTTTTGGCTCATAACATAAGCCAAGGGAAATGCTTGTCAAGAGACAAATTTGATTATATTGACAATAATAGCATACGGTTTCATGTATGTGTATTATTATCCTCAATAATGTGTGTACTGTTGTACAGAGGGACCGTTACACAACCTTTCTTTTCGCAGTGTACTTACCATGGTGGGTTGGGTAGTGTTGGGCATTAGAGAAATCGGGCGCAATGACCTAGACCTCCTGACCTTACATTTATTCTGTTTAACCACAGGTGTTTCGTCCTCCCTAACACAAGTTGCGATAGCACCACGTGTACAGGAAATATTACGTGACGGACCGTTACACGTGCAGAACTGGGTATTCTCTGTCAAATTCCACGAAGGCAACTTTTCCAGAGCATCAGCAGACATAGTAATGAGGTTATCGTCCTGCTCAGTGACTCTAACAAACAGAAGTAGATTACCGTTATCAAACAAGTACACAGTACAAAAACTACTTCTACTCCACCTTTCACTGAATAGAAAATCAGCCGTTTTTAATTCATCGAATGGAACATACCGGTTTCATTGATCACTACTACAGAGTTAATATCTTTCATTAACTTTTTGACTATTGGTGGGGCTCTATATCCGACGTCGAAATATTGATAAGTGTAAATACATTACCTCCACGAGGTGGCGAAGACATTATTATCGGTTGTTATTTGCCCATCAGATTTGGTAAAATCATCGTCCGTTCGTCCATTTAGCGTCCCACATAGCCCGCGTGTATGAAAGGTGTCGGCAGCGGACGGATACATGTGTAAGTCCATGACATACTGATACAGGTAAGCGCTCAGGTAGGTGCCGCTAGGTAAGTATATCTGAGAAGAAATGCAAATCTATTTAGTTCATTATGTTATTGGCAATGGATTTACATACATAGATTTCTGTAGAAATGTTCTTGATGAATTGTACTAAAGAGAAAACGACTTGCTTTATAAGAAATGGATAAATAGCCAGTCGAACGAAGAATAACATTTGGATTATAAACGATTGCTATTGGTGTATGACAGTACTTTGTACATATTTTCGTTGATTTTTCTGACGTCCAGAATGTGGTCTTCACATGAGCGGAACTCGAATATGTTGCGATATATTCCAGGACACCGGTCTATGACGAAGACGTCTCCACCTGCCCGTACTGCAATGGCGCACACACAAAACACGTGAGCCGAAGGGTACACCGTGTTACCTTCATTTGCACCTGTTCGACACAAAACATACACAATGTATGACGTTTGTAACACAAATTAATGCCATAGCTCTTATAGCTCTGATATTTGATATTCTCTATTGATATGATTTAAATGCTACGGCTTCAGTGCTTTATTAATGCATTGCTGTATTATATCCTCATTGATGTTAGACAAACATTACCTCAACTTTTCTACTGGGATCGTCGTTTTCAAAAAAGATGAAAGTTCCATCATTTTGATTCTCGTAGTTCCTGAAAAGATTGTGAAAATTAGTACTTGTATGTAACATATAACTTCAAGTTAAGTTCAGGCTTCCTTCCATAAGTATGCTGGGATGTAATGTTAATAGCGGTTGATTTGTGATTAACAAAAACGGAAAACAAATATTGACAGCATACAAATCCAGTGACAATTAACAAACAGGCAACTCAGTTCATAAAACAAACAAGAGGGTCTAAACGGTCATCTAACAAACACATACGGGAGGGACACGCCCCTCAATACAACATCATTACCATAAATTCTCTGTTCGTGGGCGGTTGTTTCAGATGAAATTTGCTTTTTATCCATTTTGCCTTAAAGGAGGAGTAGCATTTTGAAGCAAATTCTCAGCCAAGTTCCCATTTTGGGGCCATGCCCCTTTTCCCCCCATGGGTCGGACAAGCCGCATGTATATTAATTAGGTTGTAATCAATTAGGACATTAAGGAAAAGCAGCAGCGAATTAAAGCAATATTTCTCCATTTGGGGACCCCGCCCTTTTTTCCCAGAGATCGGAACTGACTCTTTTATATAACTTATGATGTTATAATGTTTCAAACCAAATTTGTTTGCACTTCATTATGTCATTAAGGAGGGGTAGCGTTTTAAAGCAAAATTTCGACTAAGTTCCTCTTTGGGGCCTCATTCCTTTGTCCTCAGGGGTCACACTAGCCTCATTTATATCAACTATGATTGCCCTCCATAAACAATGTTTTAGATTTAATTTGGATATAATTCACACAAGGGATATGGCGGAGTAAAGTATAAAGCAAATTGTCACATAACTTCCCCTTTTTGAACCCCTCAATCGGGCTCTATGGGTCATACTAGCATCATTTATATCAAATAGATTGTCCAACCCCAATGATATTTCACAACGAATTTGGATGTAATCCAACCATGAATTAAGGAGGATCAGCGTTTTAAAGCAAACTTTTAGCTTTTAACTTTTTGGGCCCCTCACATCTATCACTTGTGGTCGGACCAGCCTCATTTGTATCAAATAGTATTGCCCTCCCCTAATGATGCTTCACATTAAATTTGGTTGTAATCTACCCAAAGGTTAAGAAGGAATATGGTTTTAAAGTAAAATTTCATCAAAGTTCCCCTTATTGGGCCCCGCCCCTCTGTCCTCAGGTGTTGGATCAGTCTTATTTATGTAAAGTATAATTGCACTCCCCCAATGATGCTTTCAACCTTTGGAAGTAATCCGCCTTGGGGTTAAGAAGAAGTAGCGTTTTGGAATAAAAAATCTTAAGCACGGCGCGCGACGACGGACGAAATACGATAGCTATAGGTCATCCTGCCCTTTTGGGTCAGATGACCTGAAAAGATATTGATACGATACCTGCCGTCGAACGTTTTCATATGGGGGTCACATATGGCATGGCATTCCTTTCCCTTCCAGATCCTAGTGTTATCATCCATAACAACCTTAGGTAAGATATACAACAGGCCATGCATTACACAATGTTTATTTACCATTCTGTGTAAGTGGATATCTTAAGTTAGTAAATATTTATTGGTAAACTCAAGTTTAGTTTAAAATGAAAGAAGTGGCTATGGTTACTCCAATCGTGTGTTACAAACTAAAAGAACGTTTAGACAATAATACCAAACAATATTGCTTTCTCTATCAAAGCTGTACTGATTAATGTCATCGTTCCTGATTATACGTGTTATCTAGACTTTTGTAAACGTCATCAATGTACATTCACAACCGTTTTACATGTCTATGAGTTTTATAACATTATTTGAATGACAATGATCTATACATACGTTGACGTCATCAAGTGCGACATTACTCCAGATCGGATTGTAGTTGTTGACAGCCGTACGAAGATTAACTCTGTAACTGTCCGGATGTCCGTTATATGTCTGGTCATCCAACCAAGCGATGTAGATCTTGTGTTCTTGATCCCACTCGTCATGGCGGATGTGTTTACCACATGTCTGGGCCCCGACAGGCAGAATGGCCCCTACACTGCCTCTACATGAGTATAAATTAACTGGTTCCATCTTTGCTCCAGAGTTTATCTCTACACTTCGTCAAATTTAATACCCTCCATATTAAACATGCATGAAACAATTACACTTGCAATTTAGATCAGGTTCCTGTTCGAAAATTTAACTCTAAATGCCTAACACTTTGGCAATATATTCATGATTTAATGAATACCTGAAGATATTTTTTGAGAAAAAATGACGGTTGCCTTGTTTCAGGTTACTATCAAAATGACCAATCGATTTATCAAAGTAAGACAATATATGATAAGCTCCATACTGTCATCGCCCAGAGACAACGCCGGAACAATTTTGTTCTATAAGAAATCACCTCAAGTGTACAGAAGAAAGCATGCAAGTTCATCACCCGCAATAAAATAGGAAATGAGAGAATCACGTGTTTCTGAACATACTGAGATTCCAATGCTATACGTTTTCTTTACAAGTTCAGGGAAAAGATTCAATTCATATACATGTATCTACCTTGCTAACAGTGTGATGCCTTTTGCACATACTTACCAGTACAAGCGGGCTCCAACCTATATATTTGCTGTTTCTTACCTACATTTATATGTCTCGGGAAGAATCAGTTCTACTACAACCTCACAGCCATCTTGATATAATGCCGGGCAGCCAATGGGAACCGTAGGTTTGACAACAATGAATGCAGTGGCTTTGTCTCTGTACAAGGTTACGGAAGGTGTAGTCTGGATAAACACAACAATTATTTAGAATTAATTATTGTGATTATTTAACTTCCAAATAAACATTAGGTTTTTACATCAATTACCCATAATATTGGCCACTCTTTATATCTTTCCAGTGATGCACCTTCGAAAGAAAGTGCCCAATTTCAACTTAACGGTCAATCGTGATTTGATCCTACAGCATGCAAGAACACTTGTGATGAAACTCCGTGCACTTCAATCTTGGCCAACAATATTGTTTATATAAGTTAATAATTTGTTGTATAACTTCCATCTTGACCAATAATATTGTTTATTTAGATTCATATTTTGTTACATAACCTCTATCTGGGCCAACAATATTGTTTATATAAGTTCATATTTTGTTACATAACTTCTATTTGGGCCCACAATACTGATTAAATTAATGATTAGTTACATAACTGTTATACTATATATATATATTATATGTACTTACCGCAATCCCAGCATAGAATGGGTCACTTCTTGGAGACAGTTTTCCAGGCAAGCCATTTGTTGGAAGTGCTCTCACAGCACACGTCACCTACGAAGTAAAATTAATTAGTTAGGAGGAAAAATATAGTTTTCGTTAATCATTTGTTCATTTATTTCTTGCGATTAGGGTATTCCCTAAATAGTTCTTTATATATTCGAGTTTAAATGCTTACTAATGAATTTAAAACCGTTTTGATGCGGCCGCTCGTTCATTAAAGTTCCATGGAAACAAACAAGAAATTAAAAAGCTTGACATTATTATTTTTTTCCTTTGTGTGATTACTCATTGTGTGCTCAGGACAGTGTATAAGAAAATAAATTTGGGAAAGTTTGTCAGAAATTGTAGCAAACTTTAATATTTACATGGACTCCCAGTTTTTCCAGTTGGCCCGTTCGTTCTTCCAAAACCAAATTATCAACTTCCGTTCCGTTGGCAATCTTGGTTTCATTGATTTCCTTCCCGTCTATATACCATATAACTTGGTAAAGGACGTCCTCACTCAATAAGGTAAAGTCACACACGAATTCTAAACTTTGAACGTTAATGTTAAACACTGGGCTTAGTTTGTCGACGAGTGAAACATTCACGGAAGGTTTCTGGATCTCAAACTTTGGTGGCAAAGCTTTAAAACGAATAGTGAAATAATTAGTTTAAGTAATAACGAGGGGAAATTAAATGCACGTAGATACTTATAATAAAAGAAATAACTAATAATTCTGACTGGGTATAGGACTGCGTTGGCCTCGTTTTAACATAGATAGTGAACGTATACTACTGTATCAAGTCATTAATCGTATAATTTATACATGAAAGTAAAAACAAAGGTTCAAATAGCAATGCAAACGTGCAAATATATAATTTACTTATTCTAAATTCTATCGAAGAAATACATGCATATTTCATTATAAATGAAAGATTGATATTAAAGTATATTTATACTGTAAATCTCGCCGGAATTGCAGACGACAATAAGTTTTAGGGATTATGTCATAAGTCCAAGTAATACACAAGGTATTTGATTTGTCACTGGGGATCGAACTCTTGACCCTCGCCTTACTGGTCACCTACTCTTCCAAATGTCGTTAGAGAAAAGCCCCCTAGCCCGAAGCTAGAAGTCGGCCGTATCACTATGTACACTATTTAAAACTAAAATCTGCCATAGATTAATCAGATTTCTCTGCGAAGAATGAACATGATGTGAAGTTTAATTTTACTTCAAAACTTACATGTTTTATTAACCAGTACCAACGTAGGGGTAGTAGTTTGTTTTTCAGCACAGTCGCCGATTCCTGTTGGGATATAAGAGCAGTCTATGTATGTCGATTTACATGTAGGAAGGCAATGCAATCATAGGAAGAAGATAAAAGAAAGAAATCAGTTCATTTTCCTACAATTTTTCAACTGGGTCCAGGGTCCATTGAATTGGGAATTTCTACGCGAAAAAATGTGGTATTGGGAAAAACAAAAAAATAGTGAAATTCATACAAATTTCAGTTTTTCGTTGATGAATGTTGCCTTTTTATCATTTTTGATTTCATTTTGTTATCTGTGGCTGTTTTTTTTTATTTTTCGAAATTGCCTTAGTATAGGTCTTTGTATATAAAGCATACTTAATCGTTCAAAAGTTACTTCAAAATTGGGCATTTTTTATTGGCAAATTGTGTGTAGGAATTTTCACAAGAATTTTTTGGGGAGTGGGTCCTTTTAACGGACTCTGTTTCTATAGTAGAAAAATCCCTGACACATGACGAAGAAAGACAATTGTCATCCATACCCTGCACGATGCTCGATGCACAGATATATATATACATATACACACGAGTACCTGGATTTCTGCTCCATTGAAATCTGGACATCTGGTCAGTTATCTGGCATATCTGACATAAATCCGATGAATTTGTAATTCCCTCTGGTACACAGATGCCATTGATGAAGCAGAAGTTGTCCTAAAGAAATATGAAATTATATAAATATATAGATATGAAAACTATATCACGCACGCTTTTTGGGCAATGGAATCATTTGGTAATATTATTTATGCATCTACACACTAGATACAACTCGACAACTGTATTGAATTAATAAGGCAACCCTCACAGAGGGTGACAAAACATTCATTAATTACTAAAAACTGTAATAAATGATACTGAAATTACTTCTATATACCAAATACATAGAAAATATCACTTTAACATAAAATAATAAGCCAGTGTGGGGTTAACCAAATAAAAACCTCCAAAAAGACATGAAGATGTCTCCACAAGACATTGAAATGATATACTGACAGGCTATAAGTCTTCATATTAGTTTCCCTTTAAGTATCAATAAGCTACTGAGATTGACTGATATCAAACTTCCAGATGGGAGATTTTGTTTGATTATAATACTGATATTTGTTTTGCTTTTGATACGAGAAATTTGCAAGATTTGTTAAATTTCATAAGAGAAATCCGTGAATGCTAGGTTGTACATATTTGTGATTTTTTTTTTATTTCAAAGATGATTCTTTGTTGACTTCATTTACCTGAGGCATGAAATACCATTTACGATGTTAAGTTAACATTCACAAGGGTTGTACATACTTTCAACTGAACTGACGATGTGTCCTCATTTTTCACGACATTTTGGCATATTCCGTTATAGACTATCAGGTCCGACACCTGTCCGGTGTGGTGACCGTCATTGCTGACCGTGACTGACCATCTGTAGGCGAATCCGTCCTTATCCGGATCGCTCAGTACATTCGGAAATGGACAGAAGACCTCAACAAGGGTATTAAATTGAGCGTGTGATTTCCACTTCATAATCAACATTTCGGTACCATCCCTGTGTATCTAGAAGTAAGATAAAGTAGGATAGGATTTCGTCGTTAATTAAACTGATACATAAAGGATTTCCGATATCACACGTGGAGGATTTCAAAGGACAATAAAATTATAGGAGTATATGTCGTTTAGAAATGATGTTTATAAGGACGTATGAACTTCACTGTCCTCGGCGTCCGTATCCACGGTTGTATATGATGCCAATATTCACGTGCTTAAAATGCTTACCGTTCGGTCCTGTAACAGTGAAATATTCATTGTCTAACTGAAAAACATCAAAATCCACCATTTTTGTCCTTACTAAAGAGCCAAGTTGTTTATAAAGACTTACCATTTAAGCACATGCTGCTAGATTACTGATTAATTTGACGTTAGAATCTACAAAACAACGTTGCGTGTGTGCGTGGACTTGCTTTATCAGAATCTGCCGTATGCGATTCGTGCACCTGAACCTCTGGTCAGGCACGTACATGTGTTATCACCCTTTACTTAGACCTAAAAGGACGTTCTCATTTGGAAATCTTTTAAGTTCATATGAAACAGCTCACGGAAATAATTATGTCATTGATCAACCCTGAATATGATATTCATAACGATATGGTAATTACCTGGTATAAGGTATTATGACAGGTAAGGTTGAAGTTATCGATGAACGTCTCTCCTTCCACAATTGCCGTCTGACATGTATTCAGATCGCATGTACCGTTGGTGTCAAGGTTAACACCATACATACGAGGGGGTTGACGAATGTTTATGGAGCAGTCAGCGGCACCGAAATCTGTATCGCACACACAAGTACCTACAAACAGTCAGGAATATTTTTGTTTCTTTTCCGAATTGCATATATAAAGGATTCGCACCACTAAATCAGCAAATCCGCTGGTGTTTCACCTAAACAAAGTCCCTTAAGAAAACGCGTTTCTTAGGTTTGTAGCTGTTTTCCTGAGTAAATGGAGTATGAAATGGGTACTTTCTATATACGAGCATAGAGAGTAGGGCCTTGAGATTTATAAAATCAAAAATATACACTCCTTCTAGAAATAGAATGACGTAGGATTCCAAGTGTAAAAAGGCGGGATTTCCTTAGGTGGGGGTTCATTGGTGCACTGTAAATGTTAGGGTTACTGTCTTTCGAGTGAGTGTGTGCTCTTAATTGATATTAAACCTATACAATAACATTATTTATCAGGAAGTGAAAACTTCAAACTTTAATTTGACATCAATTTCATATCATTGAACTAAAAATGAACGAATGAAGGGATGGAGTCACAAGTAATATCATGTATTAAAACATTTAGTTGTGTGAGCCCTTTACCAAGGGCGATACTCATTTTGGTCGGTAAACTGAGGGTTAATAAACTTGTTTCAGTATTTTTGATGAATTCAGAGGTGTCCCAGAAATGGCAATGATATATACTTCAAATAAACAGGCCAGTGTCCTGTTATATTAGCTGTTATGCTGCAATAATTGAAGTAAGCTTAGCGACATAATATATAATATACATGTATGTAACATATTTTATATGATTCATTATGTAACAAAGTAACAAATACTAATATAGTTGATTTTGTAACATAGCAACTTCTTATGTTTAGCTAATATCGTAACACATAATTAATATCTAAGATATATCAACAGATTCATATGGTACACAATAACAGATATTATCTATAGATAGGATATCTTTCACTTAGCCTTACTACTTTAGTCTATTTCTGTTTTGATTGACCGTTAAGATTGTAAACAAATCTTACCGTTACTACACTGACCATGTCCATTACATTCGTTAGGACACGTGATCTCCTTGATTTGCTGGGCAATGGAACGTTTGTCACCAGATTCATCCTCGTGGTAAGTAGTGTTCTGTTTTAACTCCTTCATACAGACGGACTTTAATGATTCCCGTGCTGATGAAGCCCACATTGTTGTCTGGGTAGCCTACACATTATAAGTGTTTTAAACATAGAGTTAAAATTAAATATGACAATATACAAAACAGTTGATTCGTTCGTTGAAAAAAGGACACGGAGTGTCATATTCGATGCTCAGACAGGTTGATATGGTATTCCCTTAATATCTTTTCGTTATTGATGCATTGTTTTCGGAACGTTCAGAAATATTTCTTATCACAATCAATATATATGACGTTTGAGTATTTATGGAGTATTTAGAAAAACCGATAAGCAGATAGTACATGTACTATAAGTTATACCCCTACTTAGTAAAGGGGGTGAGTAATAATCACTTTGTCCGTGTGTCCGTCCGTGATAGCTGGCATAAAAGAATGTTCATGGACAGATTAAGATCATATTCAAATCATAGCATCCTGCAGCATCATGCTCTACAACCGAATATATCTTAGTAGCCAAAGGTACATCATGGACTCTGACGGATTTGTTATGAGGGAAAGGGATGAGGATATATCTATATTAGCCACATATGACTATTCAGTTCATAATAAAACCAGTTATTCCGAAGCACGGGCGTGGTGTATATAAATACAGTTTCGGTTGGCCTGAAAGCTAAGTAGAATTTAGATATGTTCAACATTGTTAGTTTACTACGATATGGTAATAACAAAGCAGTCCTAAGCTAAGTTGTCAAACTGACCCAATATTCAATACCCGGGTATTCCAAGGGGCGTAATTTTACTGCCCATGATTTCCAAAGAAAAACTACAGAAATTTTGTAAATTTTGAAAGAAAATTCGATTTCGTTATCGTTAAGGACTCGCAAGGAATGATCTTGGCGTCTGCAGTCTGTCTTTTATGTAGGTCAGAGGTCACAGGCGTTGATATATTAAATTCGTATGATTTAAAAAAAAAATTTTTTTTTAAATTTTATATCAACAACGTCACAAATATACAAACCATAATATCAAGGACGCACGTGTCCATCGCGCTGTCTGGGTCTGTGGCTGGAATTTGTTTGACACAGGCGTTAAATGATGATGATTCCTTGAGGAATTTATCACAGTAATCTGTTGCTGTGGTTTTATTCCATATCTGCTTTGGAGGACCCGTCTAAAAAAGATAATTGTGCATTGACCTTCACAGGAGACGATCTAGTTCCGATTTATTAAATGCTTATAAGCAGACAAACTTGGTAGAACTACAAATAATAGGCTATAGTGGCATGTGCACATTTAACTATTGATATATATATTCAGTACCTCTGAAATTTAAGTAATTCAACGATTAACTATATTACTTCTATCAATGTGTCATAATACTCCATAACCTCAAAAATGTTTTCATGTTTATCCTTATAATTTCATCTACTTTACACTATCCCTGTGGAAATTCCCCTTTGGTGATTGCAAAGTGCAACGCCAGTTTTAGCTGATGGGCTCATAACATAAGCCAATGAAAATGTTTGTAACAATAAATATTAAATTGTATTGACAATGTGTATAATCATCTTCAGTAATGTGTGGACAGTTGCAGGGACCGTTACAAAAGCTATATTCCGCTGTGTACTTACCATGGTGGGTTGGGTAGTGTTGGGCATCAGAGAAATCGGGCGCAATGACCTTGACCTCCTGATCTTACATTTATTCTGTTTAATTACAGGTGTTTCGTCCTCTCTAACACAAGTTGCTATAGCACTGCGTGTGCAGGAAATGTTTCGTGACGGACCGTTACAAGTGCAGAACTGTGTATTCTCTGTCACATTCCATGAAGGCAACTTTTCCAGAGCATCAGCAGACATTGTGATGAGGTTATCGTCCTTCTCAGTGACTCTAACAAACAGAAGTTACAATTGTCAAAGCAACAAATATACAAACTTCTGTTGCTTCACCGTTCACCGACTAAAATATCAGCCATTTTTAAATCATGCCCAACATTGATAAGTATAAAAAACATTACCTCCACGAGGTGGCGAAGATATTATTATCGGTTGTTATTTGCCCATCAGATTTGGTAAAATCATCGTCCGTTCGTCCATTTAGCGTCCCACATAGCCCGCGTGTATGAAAGGTGTCGGCAGCGGACGGATACATGTGTAGGTCCATGACGTCCTTCCCGGTATAATGCCGCAAATAAGCGCTCAGGTAGGTGCCGCTGGGTAAGTATATCTGAGAAGAAATGCAAATATATTTAGTTCATTATGTTATTGGCAATGGATTTACATACATAGATTTCTGTAGAAATGTTCTTGATGAATTGTACTAAAGAGAAAACGACTTGCTTTATAAGAAATGGATAAATAGCCAGTCGAACGTAGAATAACATTTGGATTATAAACGATTGCTATTGGTGTATGACAGTACTTTGTACATATTTTCGTTGATTTTTCTGACGTCCAAAATGTGGTCTTCACATGAGCGGAACTCGAATATGTTGCGATATATTCCAGGACACCGATCGATGACGAAGACGTCGCCACCTGCCCGTACTGCAATGGCGCACACACAAAACACGTGAGCCGGAGGGTTACACGGTGTTACCTTCATTTGCACCTGTTCAACACAAAACATACACACTGTATGACGTTTGTAACACAAATTAATGCCATATCTCTTATCTTTGATATTCCATATTCATATGATTCTACGGCTTCAGTGCATTATTAATGCATTGCTTTAATACATCCTCGTTGATGTTAGACAAACATTACCTCAACTTTTCTACTGGGATCGTCGTTTCCATAAAAGATGAAAGTTCCATCATTTTGATTCTCGTAATTCCTGAAAAGATTGTGAAAATTAGTACTTGTATGTAACATATAACTTCAAGTTAAGTTCAGGCTTCCTTCCATAAGTATGCTGGGATATAATGTTAATAGCGGTTGATATGTGATTAACAAAAACGGAAACCAAATATTGACAGCATACAAATCCAGTGACAATTAACAAACAGGCAACTCGGTTCATAAAACAAACAAGAGGGTCTAAACGGTCATCTAACAAACACATACGGGAGGGACACGCCCCTCAATACAGCATCATTACCATAAATTCTCTGTTCGTGGGCGGTTGTTTCAGATGAAATTTGCTTTTTATCCATTTTGCCTTAAAGGAGGAGTAGCATTTTGAAGCAAATTCTCAGCCAAGTTCCCATTTTGGGGCCATGCCCCTTTTCCCTCCATGGGTCGGACAAGCCGCATGTATATTAATTAGGTTGTAATCAATTAGGACATTAAGGAAAAGCAGCAGCGAATTAAAGCAATATTTCTCCATTTGGGGACCCCGCCCTTTTTTCCCAGAGATCGGAACTGACTCTTTTATATAACTTATGATGTTATAATGTTTCAAACCAAATTTGTTTGCACTTCATTATGTCATTAAGGAGGGGTAGCGTTTTAAAGCAAAATTTCGACTAAGTTCCTCTTTGGGGCCTCATTCCTTTGTCCTCAGGGGTCACACTAGCCTCATTTATATCAACTATGATTGCCCTCCATAAACAATGTTTTAGATTTAATTTGGATATAATTCACACAAGGGATATGGCGGAGTAAAGTATAAAGCAAAATGTCACATAACTTCCCCTTTTTGAACCCCTCAATCGGGCTCTATGGGTCATACTAGCATCATTTATATCAAATAGATTGTCCAACCCCAATGATATTTCACAACGAATTTGGATGTAATCCACCAATGAATTAAGGAGGATCAGCGTTTTAAAGCAAACTTTTAGCTTTTAACTTTTTGGGCCCCTCACATCTATCACTTGTGGTCGGACCAGCCTCATTTGTATCAAATAGTATTGCCCTCCCCTAATGATGTTTCACATTAAATTTGGTTGTAATCTACCCAAAGGTTAAGAAGGAATATGGTTTTAAAGTAAAATTCATCAAAGTTCCCCTTATTGGGCCCCGCCCCTCTGTCCCCAGGTGTTGGATCAGTCTTATTTATGTAAAGTATAATTGCACTCCCCCAATGATGCTTTCAACCTTTGGAAGTAATCCGCCTTGGGGTTAAGAAGAAGTAGCGTTTTGGAATAAAAAATCTTAAGCACGGCGCGCGACGACGGACGAAATACGATAGCTATAGGTCATCCTGCCCTTTTGGGTCAGATGACCTGAAAAGATATTGATACGATACCTGCCGTCGAACGTTTTCATATGGGGGTCACATATGGCATGGCATTCCTTTCCCTTCCAGATCCTAGTGTTATCATCCATAACAACCTTAGGTAAGATATACAACAGGCCATGCATTACACAATGTTTATTTACCATTCTGTGTAAGTGGATATCTTAAGTTAGTAAATATTTATTGGTAAACTCAAGTTTAGTTTAAAAGGAAAGAAGTGGCTATGGTTACTCCAATCGTGTGTTACAAACTAAAAGAACGTTTAGACAATAATACCAAACAATATTGCTTTCTCTATCAAAGCTGTACTGATTAATGTCATCGTTCCTGATTATACGTGTTATCTAGACTTTTGTAAACGTCATGAATGTACATTCACAACCGTTTTACATGTCTATGAGTTTTATAACATTATTTGAATGACAATGATCTATACATACGTTGACGTCATCAAGTGCGACATTACTCCAGATCGGATTGTAGTTGTTGACAGCCGTACGAAGATTAACTCTGTAACTGTCCGGATGTCCGTTATATGTCTGGTCATCCAACCAAGCGATGTAGATCTTGTGTTCTTGATCCCACTCGTCATGGCGGATGTGTTTACCACATGTCTGGGCCCCGACAGGCAGAATGGCCCCTACACTGCCTCTACATGAGTATAAATTAACTGGTTCCATCTTTGCTCCAGAGTTTATCTCTACACTTCGTCAAATTTAATACCCTCCATATTAAACATGCATGAAACAATTACACTTGCAATTTAGATAAAGTTCCTGTTTGAAAATTTAACTATAAATGCCTAACACTTTGGCAATACATTCATGATTTGATGTATAACTGAAGATATTTATTGAGAAAAAATGACGGTTGCCTTATTTCAGGTTACTATCAAAATGACCAATCAATTTATCAAAGTAGGACAAAATATGATAAGCTCCATACTGTCATCGCCCAGAGACAACGCCGGAACAATTTTGTTCTATAAGAAATCACCTCAAGTGTACAGAAGAAAGCATGCAAGTTCATCACCCGCAATAAAATAGGAAATGAGAGAATCATGTGTTTCTGAACATACTGAGATTCCAATACCATACGTTTTCTTTACAAGTTCAGGGAAAAGATTCAATTCATATACATGTATCTACCTTGCTAACAGTGTGATGCCTTTTGCACATACTTACCAGTACAAGAGGGCTCCGACCTATATATTTGCTGTTTCTTACCTACATTTATATGTCTCGGGAAGAATCAGTTCTACTACAACCTCACAGCCATCTTGATATAATGCCGGGCAGCCAATGGGAACCGTAGGTTTGACAACAATGAATGCAGTGACTTTGTCTCTGTACAAGGTTACGGAAGGTGTAGTCTGGATAAACACAACAATTATTTAGAATTAATTATTGTGATTATTTAACTTCCAAATAAACATTAGGTTTTTACACCAATTACCCATAATATTGGCCACTCTTTATATCTTTCCAGTGATGCACCTTCGAAAGAAAGTGCCCAATTTCAACTTAACGGTCAATCGTGATTTGATCCTACAGCATGCATGAACACTTGTGATGAAAACTCCATCTTGGCCAACAATATTGTTTATATAAGTTAAACATTTGTTAACTTCCATCTTCCCCAGCAATATTGTTTATATAAGTTTGTATTTTGTTACATAACTTCCATCTGGGCCAACAATACTGATTAAATTAATATAACTGTTATAATATATATATACATATTATGTGTACTTACCGCAATCCCAGCATAGAATGGGTCACTTCTTGGAGACAGTTTTCCAGGCACGCCATTTGTTGGAAGTGCTCTCACAGCACACGTCACCTACGAAGTAAAATTAATTAGTTAGGAGGAAAAATATAGTTTTCGTTAATCATTTGTTCATTTATTTCTTGCGATTAGGGTATTCCCTAAATAGTTCTTTATATATTCGAGTTTAAATGCTTACTAATGAATTTAAAACCGTTTTGATGCGGCCACCTGTTCAATAAAGTTCCATGGAAACAAACAAGAAATTAAAAAGCTTGACATTATTATTTTTTTCCTTTGTGTGATTACTCATTGTGTGCTCAGGACAGTGTATAAGAAAATAAATTTGGGAAAGTTTGTCAGAAATTGTAGCAAACTTTAATATTTACATGGACTCCCAGTTTTTCCAGTTGGCCCGTTCGTTCTTCCAAAACTAAATTATCAACATCCGTTCCGTTGGCAATCTTGGTTTCATTGATTTCCTTCCCGTCTATATACCATATAACTTGGTAAAGGACGTCCTCACTCAATAAGGTAAAGTCACACACGAATTCTAAACTTTGAACGTTAATGTTAAACACTGGGCTTAGTTTGTCGACGAGTGAAACATTCACGGAAGGTTTCTGGATCTCAAACTTTGGTGGCAAAGCTTTAAAACGAATAGTGAAATAATTAGTTTAAGTAATAACGAGGGGAAATTAAATGCACGTAGATACTTATAATAAAAGAAATAACTAATAATTCTGACTGGGTATAGGACTGCGTTGGCCTCGTTTTAACATAGATAGTGAACGTATACTACTGTATCAAGTCATTAATCGTATAATTTATACATGAAAGTAAAAACAAAGGTTCAAATAGCAATGCAAACGTGCAAATATATAATTTACTTATTCTAAATTCCATCGAAGAAATACATGCATATTTCATTATAAATGAAAGATTGATATTAAAGTATATTTATACTGTAAATCTCGCCGGAATTGCAGACGACAATAAGTTTTAGGGATTATGTCATAAGTCCAAGTAATACACAAGGTATTTGATTTGTCACTGGGGATCGAACTCTTGACCCTCGCCTTACTGGTCAACTGCTCTTCCAAATGTCGTTAGAGAAAAGCCCCCTAGCCCGAAGCTAGAAGTCGGCCGTATCACTATGTACACTATTTAAAACTAAAATCTGCTATAGATTAATCAGATTTCTCTGCGAAGAATGAACATGATGTGAAGTTTAATTTTACTTCAAAACTTACATGTTTTATTAACCAGTACCAACGTAGGGGTAGTAGTTTGTTTTTCAGCACAGTCGCCGATTCCTGTTGGGATATAAGAGCAGTCTATGTATGTCGATTTACATGTAGGAAGGCAATGCAATCATAGGAAGAAGATAAAAGAAAGAAATCAGTTCATTGTCCTACAACTGGGTCCATTAGAAATTTCTACGCGACAAAATGTGGTATTGGGAAAAACAAAAAATAGTGAAATTCATACAAATTTCAGTTTTTCGTTGATGAATGTTGCCTTTTTATCATTTTTGATTTCATTTTGTTATCTGTGGCTGTTTTTTTTTTTATTTTTCAAAATTGCCTTAGTATAGGTCTTTGTATATAAGGCATACTTAATCGTTCAAAAGTTACTTCAAAATTGGGAATTTTTTATTGGCAAATTGTGTGTAGGAATTTTCACAAGAATTTTTTTTGGGGAGTGGGTCCTTTTAACGGACCCTGTTTCTATAGTAGGATAATCCCTGACACATGACGAAGAAAGGCAATTGTCATCCATACCCTGCACGATGCTCGATGCACAGATATATATATACATATACACACGAGTACCTGGATTTCTGCTCCATTGAAATCTGGACATCTGGTCAGTTATCTGGCATATCTGACATAAATCCGATGAATTTGTAATTCCCTCTGGTACACAGATGCCATTTATGAAGCAGAAGTTGTCCTAAAGAAATATGAAATTATATAAATATATAGATATGAAAACTATATCACGCACGCTTTTTGGGCAATGGAATCATTTGGTAATATTATTTATGCATCTACACACTAGATACAACTCGACAACTGTATTGAATTAATAAGGCAACCCTCACAGAGGGTGACAAAACATTCATTAATTACTAAAAACTGTAATAAATGATACTGAAATTACTTCTATATACCAAATACATAGAAAATATCACTTTAACATAAAATAATAAGCCAGTGTGGGGTTAACCAAATAAAAACCTCCAAAAAGACATGAAGATGTCTCCACAAGACATTGAAATGATATACTGACAGGCTATAAGTCTTCATATAAGTTTCCCTTTAAGTATCAATAAGCTACTGAGATTGACTGATATCAAACTTCCAGATGGGAGATTTTGTTTGATTATAATACTGATATTTGTTTTGCTTTTGATACGAGAAATTTGCAAGATTTGTTAAATTTCATTAAGAGAAATCCGTGAATGCTAGGCTGTACATATTTGTGATTTTTTTTTAATTTCAAAGATGATTCTTTGCTGTCTTCATTTATCTGAGGCATGAAATACCATTAACGATGTTAAATTAACATTTACAAGAGTTGTACATACTTTCAACTGAACCGACGATGTGTTCTCATTTTTCACGACATTTTGGCATATTCCGTTATAGACTATCAGGTCTGACACCTGTCCTGGATGTTGACCGTCATTGCTGACCGTGACTGACCATCTGTAGGCGAATCCGTCCTTATCCGGATCGCTCAAGTACATTCGGAAATGGACAGAAGACCTCCACAAGGGTATTAAATTGGGCGTGTGATTTCCACTTCATAATCAACATTTCGGTACCATCCCTGTGTATCTAGAAGTAAGATAAAGTAGGATAGGATTTCGTCGTTAATTAAACTGATACATAAAGGATTTCCGATATCACACGTGGAGGATTTCAAAGGACAATAAAATTATAGGAGTATATGTCGTTTAGAAATGATGTTTATAAGGACGTATGAACTTCACTGTCCTCGGCGTCCGTATCCACGGTCGTATATGATGCCAATATTCACGTGCTTAAAATGCTTACCGTTCGGTCCTGTAACAGTGAAATATTCATTGTCTAACTGAAAAACATCAAAATCAACCATTTTTGTCCTTACTAAAGAAGCAAGTTGTTTATAAAGACTTGCCATTTAAGCACATGCTGCTAGATTACTGATTAATTTGACGTTAGAATCTACAAAACAACGTTGCGTGCGTGCGTGGACTCGTTTTATCAGAATCTGGCGTATGCAATGTGTGCCCCGAATCTCTGGTCAGGTACGTACATGTGGTGATCATCGTGGTCCTAGTTTTGCCCTTTACTTAGATCTAGAAGGACGTTCTCATTTGGAAATCTTTTAATTTCCTGTGAAAAAGCTTACGCAAATAATTATGTCATTGATTAATCAAATCAGTCAAATGATATTCATAACGATATGGTAATCACCTGATATAAGGTATTATGACAGGTAAGGTTGAGGGTATCGATGAACGTCTCTCCTTCCACAATGGCAGCCTGACATGTATTCAGATCGCATGTACCGTTGGTGTCAAGGTTAATACCATACATACGAGGGGGTTGACGAATGTCTATGGAGCAGTCAGCGGCACCGAAATCTGTATCGCACACACAAGTACCTACAAACAGTCAGGAATATTTGTGTTTCTTTTCCGAATTACATATATAAACGATTCACACCACTAAATCAGCAAATCCGCTGGTGTTTCACCTGAACCAAGTCCCTTAATAAAACGCGTTTCTTAGGTTTGTAGCTGTTTTCCTGAGTATATAGAGTATGAAATAGGTACTTTCTATATACGAGCATAAAGAGTAGGGTCTTGAGATTTATAAAATCAAAAATATACACTCCTTCTAGAAATAGAATGACGTAGGATTCCAAGTGTAAAAAGGCGGGATTTCCTTAGGTGGGGGTTCCTTGGTGCACTGTAAAAGTTAGGGTTACTGTCTTTCGAGTGAGTGTGTGCTCTTAATTGATATTAAACCTATACAATAACATTATTTATCAGGAAGTGAAAACTTCAAACTTTAATTTGACATCAATTTCATATCATTGAACTAAAAATGAACGAATGAAGGGATGGAGTCACAAGTAATATCATGTATTAAAACATTTAGTTGTGTGAGCCCTTTACCAAGGGCAATACTCGTTTTGGTCGGTAAATTGAAGGTTAATAAACCCGTTGCAGTATTGTTTCATGAATTCAGAGGTGTCCCAGAAATGGCAACGATTTAACAAGTAAACAAGGCCAATGTCCAGTCATATTAGTTGTTATGCTGCAATAATTGAAGTAAGCAATGCGACATATATAATATATATGTATATGACATATCTACAGATTTTATATGATTCATTTTGTCACATAGTAAGAGATAATAATATAATCTATTTTGTAACATAGCAACATCGTATTTATATCTAATATCGTGACACATTAATATCTAAGATATATCAACAGATTAATATGTTACATCCTTACAGATTAGATTTATATGTAGGAGATGTGTCACTTGACCTTACTACTCTAAGACCATTCCTGCTTAATTGGTCGTTACGAAAGTCAACACAACTTACCGTTACTACACTGACCATGTCCATTACATTCGTTAGGACACGTGATCTCCTTGATTTGCTGGGCAATGGAACGTTTGTCACCAGCTTCATCCTCGTGGTAAGTAGTGTTCTGTTTTAACTCCTTCATACAGACGGACTTTAATGATTCCCGTGCTGATGAAGCCCACATTGTTGTCTGGGTAGCCTACACATTATAAGTGTTTTAAACATAGAATTAAAATTAAATATGACAATAGACAAAACAGTTGATTCGTACGTTGAAAAAAGGACATGGAGTGTCATATTCGATGCTCAGACAGATTTGATATGGTATTCCCTTAATATCTTTTCGTTAGTGATGCATTGTTTTCGGAACGTTCAGAAATATTTCTTATCACAATCAATATATATGACGTTTGAGTATTTATGGAGTATTTAGAAAAACCAATAAGCAGATAGTACATGTACTATAAGTTATACCCCTACTTAGTAAAGGGGGTGAGTAATAATCACTTTGTCCGTGTGTCCGTCCGTGATAGCTGGCATAAAAGAATGTTCATGGACAAATTAAGTTCATATTCAAATCATAGCATCCTGCAGCATCATGCTCTACAACCGAATATATCTTAGTAGCCAAAGGTACATCATGGACTCTGACGGATTTGTTATGAGGGAAAGGGATGAGGATATATCTATATTAGCCACATATGACTATTCAGTTCATAATAAAACCAGTTATTCCGAAGCATGGGCGTGGTGTATAGTTTCGGTTGGCCTGAAAGCTAAGTAGAATTTAGATATGTTCAACATTGTTAGTTTACTACGATATGGTAATAACAAAGCAGTCCTAAGCTAAGTTGTCAAACTGTCCCAATATTCAATATTTCAAGTGTCGTAATTTTACTGCCCATGATTTCCAAAGAAAAACTACAGAAATTTTGTAAATTTTGAAAGAAAATTCGATTTCGTTATCGTTAAGGACTCGCAAGGAATGATCTTGGCGTCTGCACTCTGTCTTTTATGTAGGTCAGAGGTCACAGGCGTTGATACATTAAATTCGTATGATTTTTAATTTTTTTTTATATCAACAACGTCACAAATTTACAAACCATAATATCAAGGACGCACGTGTCCATCGCGCTGTCTGGGTCTGTGGCTGGAATTTGTTTGGCACAGGCGTTAAATGATGTTGATTCCTTGAGGAATTTATCACAGTAATCTGTTGCTGTGGTTTTATTCCATATCTCTGACATATTCATAGATTCTACGGCTCAGTGCATTATTATGCATTGCTTTAATACTCCTCGTTGATGTTAGACAAACATACCTCAACTTTTCACTGGGATCGTCGTTTCCAAAAGAGAAAGTTCCATCATTTTGATTTTCGTAATTCCTGAAAAGATTGTGAAAATTAGTACTTGTATGTAACATATAACTTCAAGTTAAGTTCAGGCTTCCTTCCATAAGTATGCTGGGATATAATGTTAATAGCGGTTGATATGTGATTAACAAAAACGGAAACCAAATATTGACAGCAAACAAATCCAGTGACAATTAACAAACAGGCAACTCGGTTCATAAAACAAACAAGAGGGTCTAAACGGTCATCTAACAAACACATACGGGAGGGACACGCCCCTCAATACAGCATCATTACCATAAATTCTCTGTTCGTGGGCGGTTGTTTCAGATGAAATTTGCTTGTTATCCATTTTGCCTTAAAGGAGGAGTAGCATTTTGAAGCAAATTCTCAGCCAAGTTCCCATTTTGGGGCCATGCCCCTTTTCCCCCCATGGGTCGGACAAGCCGCATGTATATTAATTAGGTTGTAATCAATTAGGACATTAAGGAAAAGCAGCAGCGAATTAAAGCAATATTTCTCCATTTGGGGACCCCGCCCTTTTTTCCCAGAGATCGGAACTGACTCTTTTATATAACTTATGATGTTATAATGTTTCAAACCAAATTTGTTTGCACTTCATTATGTCATTAAGGAGGGGTAGCGTTTTAAAGCAAAATTTCGACTAAGTTCCTCTTTGGGGCCTCATTCCTTTGTCCTCAGGGGTCACACTAGCCTCATTTATATCAACTATGATTGCCCTCCATAAACAATGTTTTCGATTTAATTTGGATATAATTCACACAAGGGATATGGCGGAGTAAAGTATAAAGCAAAATGTCACATAACTTCCCCTTTTTGAACCCCTCAATCGGGCTCTATGGGTCATACTAGCATCATTTATATCAAATAGATTGTCCAACCCCAATGATATTTCACAACGAATTTGGATGTAATCCACCAATGAATTAAGGAGGATCAGCGTTTTAAAGCAAACTTTTAGCTTTTAACTTTTTGGGCCCCTCACATCTATCACTTGTGGTCGGACCAGCCTCATTTGTATCAAATAGTATTGCCCTCCCCTAATGATGTTTCACATTAAATTTGGTTGTAATCTACCCAAAGGTTAAGAAGGAATATGGTTTTAAAGTAAAATTTCATCAAAGTTCCCCTTATTGGGCCCCGCCCCTCTGTCCCCAGGTGTTGGATCAGTCTTATTTATGTAAAGTATAATTGCACTCCCCCAATGATGCTTTCAACCTTTGGAAGTAATCCGCCTTGGGGTTAAGAAGAAGTAGCGTTTTGGAATAAAAAATCTTAAGCACGGCGCGCGACGACGGACGAAATACGATAGCTATAGGTCATCCTGCCCTTTTGGGTCAGATGACCTGAAAAGATATTGATACGATACCTGCCGTCGAACGTTTTCATATGGGGGTCACATATGGCATGGCATTCCTTTCCCTTCCAGATCCTAGTGTTATCATCCATAACAACCTTAGGTAAGATATACAACAGGCCATGCATTACACAATGTTTATTTACCATTCTGTGTAAGTGGATATCTTAAGTTAGTAAATATTTATTGGTAAACTCAAGTTTAGTTTAAAAGGAAAGAAGTGGCTATGGTTACTCCAATCGTGTGTTACAAACCAAAAGAACGTTTAGACAATAATACCAAACAATATTGCTTTCTCTATCAAAGCTGTACTGATTAATGTCATCGTTCCTGATTATACGTGTTATCTAGACTTTTGTAAACGTCATCAATGTACATTCACAACCGTTTTACATGTCTATGAGTTTTACAACATTATTTGAATGACAATGATCTATACATACGTTGACGTCATCAAGTGCGACATTACTCCAGAGCGGATTGTAGTTGTTGACAGCCGTACGAAGATTAACTCTGTAACTGTCCGGATGTCCGTTATATGTCTGGTCATCCAACCAAGCGATGTAGATCTTGTGTTCTTGATCCCACTCATCATGGCGGATGTGTTTACCACATGTCTGGGCCCCGACAGGCAGAATGGCCCCTACACTGCCTCTACATGAGTATAAATTAACTGGTTCCAACTTTACTCCAGCGGTTATTTTTACACTTCGTCAAATTTAATACCCTCCATATTAAGCATGCATGAAACAATTACACCTGCATTTTAGATAAGGTTCCTGTTTAACACATTTGCAATATATTCATGATTTGATGTATAACTGAAGATATTTATTGAGAAAAAATGACGGTTGCCTTATTTCAGGTTACTATCAAAATGACCAATCAATTTATCAAAGTAAGACAAAATATGATAAGCTCCATACTGTCATCGCCCAGAGACAACGCCGGGAAAATTTTGTGTAGAAGAAATCACCTCATGTGTACAGAAGAAAGCATGCAAGTTCATCACCCGCAATAAAATAGGAAATGAGAGAATCACGTGTTTCTGAACATACTGAGATTCCAATACTATATGTTTTCTTTACAAGTTCAGGGAAAAGATTCAATTCATATACATGTATCTACCTTGCTAACAGTGTGATGCCTTTTGCACATACTTACCTCCACGAGTACAAGAGGATTCCGACCTATATATTTGCTGTTTCTTACCTACATTTATATGTCTCGGGAAGAATCAGTTCTACTACAACCTCACAGCCATCTTGATATAATGCCGGGCAGCCAATGGGAACCGTAGGTTTGACAACAATGAATGCAGTGGCGTTGTCTCTGTACAGGGTTACGGAAGGTGTAGTCTGGATAAACACAAGAATTATTTAGAATGAATTATTGTGATTATTTAACTTCCAAATAAACATTAGGTTTTTACAAATTACCAAATGGCCACTCTTATACTTCCAGCAAGAAGTGCCA